>NC_134825.1:110131917-110180274 GCF_004210375.1 Tachypleus tridentatus | reverse complement strand
GGTTTTTGGCAGCATTGGCTGTGTCAAGAATTACGGCACGGTCAGCAGATGATTAACATGCCAGAAAACAGCGTCAATTGCAGCATACAGTCAGCTGAACAGGGCATCATTGCAGGATATCAACATTAAGTCCAGCAAGTTGTCAGTGCAGTCAAGAACAGGGCATCGGTTTGCAGGCGATTAACATAAGAAACCAGCGTCATTGCGGTTAATACACTCTAAGAACAGGGGCATCATTGCAGGTGCGACAACACTGTTGTGCAAGCGCTCAGTTGCAGCATTACAGTCAAGAACAGGCATCATCGGTGGCAGGCGATTAACACGGAAATTTTGCCAATCTTGCGGTTAATACAGTCATTGAACAGGCGGTCATTGCAGGCGCGTAACATACGGAAAATCATCGTCAGAAAGTGAACAGAAACCAAAACGTTTGCGAGCATTACAGCCTGGCATACCATTACAGCGACGATTGCCGGGCATCAGGTGCAGGCGATTAACACAGTCAGCGGTTTGCCGTCGGTAGCATTACAGCTACAAGAACGGCGGCAATGTCAGGCAGGCGAATGTAACATACAGAATACCAGGCGCTGTTCCAGTAGCAAAACAGAACAATAGAGGCCAGCGGCTCGTGGCGTTACAGGCGATAACATTGGTGAAAACAGGCGTCATTGCAGCATTACAGCCAGCAAGAATCAGGGCATCGGTCGCGGTTAATTACAGTCGGGCTATTGAAGGGCATCATCTGCAGGCGATTAACACGGAAAACGGCATTCTCTTTGTAGCACACAGTCAATAGTTCAGTAAGCATCAATTGAAGTAGGTAACACATAGGCAACAGTGCGTCATTTCAGCAGTACATAATTAAAAAAACAGGCATTGTCAGTATGCAGGATTAACATATGGTGTCCAACGCTTGCCGGTGGTAAAGCACAATAGCCCAAAACAGGGCATCCGTTGCAGGCGATAATACAGAAACCGGTCAGTAACAGCACAGTCAAGAACAGGCATCAGTTTGCAGCGCGATCCCATACTATGAAAGAGCCATTACAGAAAGACATAGTCAAGAACAGGGCACTCATTGCAGGTGATAATACGGAAACCAGCATTGGCCGTATGCAGGCGGGTAACACGGAAACCAGCATTGTTGTAAAGCATTACAGTCAAGAACAGGGCATCATCAGCAGGCGATTAATCCGTTAAAACAGCGCCTGGTTGGCTGTATTACGTCATGAACAGGGCACTGTTGTCGGCGGCGATTACCACGAACAGCGCAATACTGGGTGTTACAGCTGATAGTCAAGAACAGGGCATCATTTGCAGGCGAAAACATAAGTCACAGCAGTAGCATTGCAGAAATAAGAACAGGGCATCATTCAGCAGGCGATAACATGAAATGTCCAGTGCTCGTCTGGCAGGGTGAGCCACAGTCAAGAACAGGCACTGTCAGCAGGCGTGCAAGGCAACATATTAAACTATCTTCTGTCGCAGGCGATCAACACAAGTCAGTTCAGCGTCTTTGCGCAGCTACATACTCAACTGGCCAGTGTTTACGGGCGGCGGCCAGCATGACAATTACGTGGTTCAAGCGCGCTCGCCTGCAGCATTACAGTCAAGAACAGGGCACACTGTTGCAGGCACAATTATAAAGCGCTGCTCTTGCAGTATTGGCAGCTCCAAGAACAGGCATCAGCTGGTGCAGGCGATAAATTGTGAACAGCGTCATGGCAAACCAATACAGTCGGAAATATAGAAGCACTGCGGGCGATTAACATAGAAACCGCCGTGCGCATCATTATGTAGCTTAAATAACAGGCACTTGCTGTGCAGGCGATCCACCTGTTCCAAAGCACAAGGTCAGCAGCATGGTCGGAATATCGAAAGTATCGGTTGCAGGCGATAACTACAGAAAGTTCCAACGTCATTGGTTGCATAAGTACAGTTGCAAGAACAAGGCAGCCGGTGGCAGGCGATGTAACATTGCGGTTAACGTGTCATTTGCAGCATTACCAGTCAGCTGAATTGCCGCAGTCAGGTATGATTACACACAGGTTCCAGCGTCATTGTCGGTAGCAATACAGTCAAGAAACAGGGCATTCCCTTTGCAGGCGATACAGGATTGTTCAGCGTCAGTTTGCAGGCGATCATAATAAAATCAGCGCTTCGGGCAGGTGGCGGCGACGTGTAACACATAAGTCTCAGCGCTTGCTTGCAGGCGACAACAAGTATGTCTGGAAAATTGGCTCGCAGTTAATTGGCAGTCAGTTGAACAGGTGCAGGAATTGTCAGCAGGCGACGTCATAACGTCTCCACGCTTCGGTCGCAACATTGCGCAGCGCGCCGACAGGGCAATCACCAGAAAAGCGACAACATGTGTCCAGCAGTCAAGGGTTAATACAGTCACGGGCTTGAATTAAAGGGTCAGCAGTGATAACACAGAAAAGTCCAGCAAATCATTGCAGCAGCATGTCAGTCAAGAACAAGCGCTTCAGAGGCGATAAAACATAAGGTGTCCGCCTCAGCAGCACAGTCAAGAACAGGCACTGGCCGCGGCAAGACGTACCTACGCGGCGAAACAGCGTCGTCAGCGTTAATACAGCTTCGGACCAGAACACGGTATCATTGCAGTGACATTTAACATGTTGTTCCAGCCTCACTCGTCACTGACAGTCAAGAACAGTTCAGGCATCATTTGTGCAGCAGTGATGACAATACAAGGTTCCAGCGTCATTGGCAGCACACAAAGTCAAGAACGTGGGCGTCATTGCAGGCGACGTAACATAGTGTTCCAGCGTCGTTGCAGTGTTACCATATCTCCAAGAACAGTGGGCATCGGTGAAAGACGGGCAATAAGAAACAGCAAGCTTGCAGCATTACAGTCAAGAACAGGCATCATCAGGCGATAACACGCAGCTTTTGGCATCCCTTGGTGTTAATACAGTCAAGAACAGGCAATTGGTTGCAGGCGGCAACATGAAAACCAATCATCATTGTATGCGACAAAACAGAAAACAGCATCATTTGTAGCAAAGCACAGTCAAGAACAGGCACTTGCTCTGCAGGCGATTAAGTCATGGTTAAGCCAGCACTGTCATAGCAGTCAGTCACGAACGCGGCATCATTGCAGGCAAGATAACATTAAGAAACCAGTCGTTGGGTTGCAGCAAACAGTCAAGAACAGTGGCATCATTGCAGGCGACAACATGGTTGAGCGTCATTGCAGCATACAGTCAAAGATCAGGGCATCATTGCAGAAGCGGGAACAACAGAAAACAAAGTACTCACTCAGTAGCACATTAGTCAAGAAATCGAGCACCGGTCAGCGCGATAACACAGAGTCCAGCATCGGTTTCAGCATTACAGTCACGAAACCAAGCACCGGTCAGAGGCGATTAACATTATGTCCAGCGCTCGTCAGCAGCAAACAGTCAAGAACAGGGCATCATTTGCAGGCGATTAACACAGAAACAGCGTCTGTCCGGTAGCATTACAGTCACAAGAACAGGGCATCATTCAGCGTTATCACAGCCGGGCTACTGGTGGAACAATTGGTCAGAGGCGATTAACCACGAAAACGGCGCATCTCTGCGGTTAATACAGTCAAGAACAGGCACTGCTTGCAAGTGGCATCAACGCTGTCAGCGTCATTCGCAGTTAGTCACAACTAACAAGCAAAACCAGGCATCGGTTCGCATGCGACGTCAACACAGATGTTCAACGCCTGCTCAGGTAGCATTGGCAAGGCATTCAAAACAGGGCATCCTTGCAAGATACGACGTATCACAGAAACCCGGTCGTACCATACAAGTACAAAGAATAACAGGGCATCATTGCAGGCTATCCATGCTGAGCATGCTCTTGATGTCATTGCAGCATAGCAGTCAAGAATCAGGCATCGGTTGCAGGTGATTGACCACGGTTCAGCATCATTGCGGCAGCATTACAGTCAAGAACAGGGCATCGGTTGCAGGCGATAACAATAAGAAACAGTGCTGGTTATTGCATACAGTCAAGAACAGGGCATTGGTTGCAGGCGATACACGCACACGAAACAGCGCTCGTTTACATCACAAAGTCAAGAACAGGGCATTGCAGGTGTTGTTCATGTTGTTTCAGCATTGCAGCATTACAGTGGTAGAAGTGGTATGATAACATAAGGTTCAGCAAGGTTGCAGCATTACAGTCAAGAACAGGCATCATTGCAGGCGGCAATATTGTCTAATCCATCGTCAGTAGGCGATAACATAGTTCGGTGCCAGCTTCTTGGTAGCATAATGGCAATCAACAGGCATCGGTCATACTGGTTGCAACATAAGTGTTGCACACATGGTCAAGTGCATACAGTCAGCTTAAAACAGTTCGCCTGTAATAGACAACATTGTAGGCGATACGTTCGCCTTGCAGTTAATACAGTCAAGAACAGGGCACTGGTTGCAGGCGATAACACGGCGACAAAAGCAATTCGTCAAACCACATAAAGTCGAAATGATTTAAGGCATCGGTGCAGGCGATTAACACAGAAACCGGTTGCACGAGCATGAAGCAAGAACATGTGGCATCATTGCAGGCGACCTACGTCGGTTCAAAACAGCAGTACTACTGCAGCACATATCAGTTGAACAGGGCATTGCTGCAGGTAACGATTAACATGTTGTCCAACGTCAGTTCGCAGCATTACAGTCAAGAATCGGGCTGCGTCAGCAGGCGATAACATAAGTTCAACGCTCGTCATTGCAGCATAGCCAGAATGGCTGGCGTCAGCAGGCGATAATTACATTGTTCCAGCGTCACAGGCTTGCATATACAGTCAAGAACAGGCGGCTTTGCAGGCGATCATATTGTTCACCAGCGCTCATTGCAGGCGATCATATTGCGAAACAGCGCTTGCCGTCAGAAAACAAGTGATTAACATTGAAACCAGCGCTGTCAGCGGCGGCGACAACGTCGTCTGGTGCTGCCGTCAGCATACAGTCAAGAACAGGCACGGTCAGAGGCATCATGTAAGCATAGGACAACGGCGCTCGGCTGCGTCAACGGTAAGCAAAAGCAACAGGGCACTGTCAGCAGGCGACAACATTGTCCAGTCCAGCGTAAGTGCGCAATATAGTCAAGAACAGGGCACCATTGCAGGCAACAGACACCAGCGTCACAGGCATTGTTACAGTCCACAATAAGAATCGTGCGCCAGCGAGGCGAGCACCAGTTGTTCAAAACAGCAGCAATACAGTCGGCCAAGAATAGGGCAATCGGTCAGTATGCGATATATCGTCAAGGCGTCTGTCGCCGGTTGCGTTACGTCAAGAATGATACGGCATCGGTTTCGGTGGCGATGATCAACATATAAGTTCAGCGCTCATTGCAAAGCACATAGTCAAGAATCAGGGCATCATTCGCGGGATGACGTAACGATGCGTTGAGTAGCGTGGTTGTGCAGCATTACAGTCGTTGAATCAGGGCGCGCTTGTTGCATTGCGATAACATGGAAACAGCGTCGTTGCGTTAGCCACGCTCAAGAACAGGGCATCGTCTGCAGGCGACAGACAACGCTGTCCAGCGCGGTTTGTCAGCAGTACAGTCAAGAACAGGCATCATTGCAGGCGACATGTATCACGGAAGCTTTTGCCTCGTTGCGTTATCACAGTCAAGAACAGGCATCATTGCAGGCGGCAACATTGGAAACCATCCACTGCAGGCGATTAACATGGAAACCAGCTACTGTTTGCAGCAGCATACAGTCAAGAACAGGCTGGGCATCAGTAAGGCGATAATACAGGTTCCAGCATCATTGCAGCACACAGTCAAGAATCAGGGCACTCAGTGCAGGCGACAACACAGAAACCGCGCTCATGCCAGCAACAGTCAAGAACAGGGCATCATTGCAGGCGATCAACACAGAAAGTTGAGCGCTGGCAGCATTACAGTCAAGAACAGGGCACTGCTCAGCGATTAATACAGTCAAATAGAACAGGCAATGTCAGCAGGCGGCAACATGGTCCAGCGTTGCCGGTTTGCATAATCACTAATCAGCAACAGGCATTGTCAGTATAGCAAGCGATAACATATGGTCCAATCGCTTGTCGCAGCATTACAGCCTAAAAACAGGGCATCCCATTGCAGGCGATTAACACAAGAAACCGGTCAATTGCAGTCGTAGAACAGGGCAATGGTCAGCAGTAATCCACCGTTGTTGAGCGCCATTACGCATTACAGTCAAGAACAGGGCATTAGCGTCAGAGGCGATAATCACGGTTCAGCATCAGCAGCAGGCGATAAATCACGGGTGTCCTTGTCACTGGTTGCAGCATTACAGTCAAGAACAGGTTATCATTTCAGGCGACACCACGTCAAAGTAGGTATAATATAGAAACAGTGTTGTTGTAGGTGATAATATAGAAACAGTGTTGTTGTAGGTGATAATATAGAAACAGTATTGTTGTAGTATATAGTTAAGAATAGGGTATTGTTGTAGGTGATAATATAGAAACAGTGTTGTTGTAGGTGATAATATAGAAACAGTGTTGTTGTAGGTGATAATACAGAAACAGTGTTGTTGTAGGTGATAATACAGAAACAGTATTGTTGTAGGTGATAATACAGAAACAGTGTTGTTGTAGTATATAGTTAAGAATAGGGTATTGTTGTAGGTGATAATACAGAAACAGTGTTGTTGTAGCATATAGTTAAGAATAGGGTATTGTTGTAGGTGATAATATAGAAAAGTGTTGTTGTAGCATATGGTTAAGATTGTTTATGAACACAAAAGTGTTGAAATATAAATAAATAAAATGTCCTGTTTTATTTGTAATTACAATCGTATACATTAACATTAAATCTGGACAAATAAGTTGGTTACCCTTTCAGACTTGATTTTAACACATTATTACACTGTTATTACTTAATGTGAAAAACAAACTGTTTAGTTATGTTGTGATGAAATATAAAAAACAGAATCAAATGATAGTAAGGGACAGATAGAATACTAAATCTGTGTCACTTGGCATCGACTGTGTTCTGTTTTCCTTATAACAGTTTCAGTGATGGTTAGTCATTACGTACTTTGTAAAACTGAAACAATTATAGACACAGACTTTACACAATAAAGGTTTTAGAATCTTAAAAACGAGAACAACTCTCGTATTCGTAACGGACCGTACCCATGTGTGCAGTAGGGTCTCCAAGGTGGTCAGTCCTCAGTTGCTAGAAGTCATCCAAATACTATTCCCTGATTTTGAAGGAGGTTAAGGATTGGGTATGGTATCTGTTGTTACTGTTTCATGTCAGTTTGTGAATATCAGGTAGGGTCCATAGGTTTGGTAATGTTACAGCTATTTTCAAGAGAAGCTATCAAAACTGATCAAATGAATATTGATCTTAAAACAGTGGTGAGAAAAGTCTGATGAAAGATGCTTTGAAAATTCATTCAAAGTTTAAATTTCTTTTGGATATTAATGTTTCACTTTTTAATTTTCTGGCATTCTTTAAGGACGTCACTGCCCGCGTTGATGCGGGTACAAGTGTGGGTTTTGTGTATCTTGGTGGTCAGAAAGCATTCGACAATGTCTTGCATAGAAGGTTTATTTAAGAAATGGTATCTGTGTTGGTATGGGAGATAGGTGTCTCGTGGAATAGAAGATAAGCTGGATAAAGGAACAGAGTTCAGTCAGGTTGGATTAATATTTCTGTAGAGTATGCCGATGTAACAGTAAACTAACAAAGAACGATTTACATAAGTAATGAAGTGGTTCTGGGGAACACAACATTTCTTACAGAACGTTGGTTTGTCTTCTACTGAGTTGAGGTAACAAATGTGAGGATACTGTTTGTTATTACACGATACTTCAGAGTATTACAAGAACCGGTTAACTTGTATTTAAATAGTATCGTATGCCACTAATAATTTGTTTCATACATTAATTTTTCCCCCTAATATCTGTAGTGCCTCTCACTGTTGTAAACTGGTCAACTACATTCTGTGGGTTGGACACAAACAGTAGTTATAGATGACAAGAAAGATTGACAAATTTAGTTTTCTATAACTTGAATGGGTATTACTCTTACACTAGGGCCTGGCATGGCCAAGCGCGTAAGGCGTGCGACTCGTAATCCGAGGGTCGCGAGTTTGCGCCCGCGTCGCGCTAAATATGCTAAATGTGACGGTCAATCCCACTATTCGTTGGTAAAAGAGTAGCCCAAGAGTTGGCGGTGGGTGGTGATGACTAGCTGCCTTCCCTCTAGTCTTACACTGCTAAATTAGGGATGGCTAGCACAGATAGCCCTCGAGTAGCTTTGTGCGAAATTCCAAAACAAGCAAACAAATACTCTTACACTAGCCTTGTGCAGTGAATAAATTAATTTTGTGTGACAAAATTCTAAGATATATTGCTCAGTTTCTACGATTCTTAA
Source organism: Tachypleus tridentatus (assembly GCF_004210375.1). Lineage (NCBI taxonomy): Eukaryota > Metazoa > Arthropoda > Merostomata > Xiphosura > Limulidae > Tachypleus > Tachypleus tridentatus. Next base: position 110,171,874 of record NC_134825.1, on the reverse strand, counting down.
GGAAATTTAAAAAGCGATTGGAACTACTGTTTGTATGAAAAAGTGGTGAAGTGTTCATAAAACGAGGAGTGAGTTACCTTGTTTGATTTATCAGTTAAGCTTGTACATGTATTTCCATATTTATAATAAAGAAACTTTGGGAAAACTACTTTTATTGTCAACAGATGGCATAGTGTGAACTTTGGTTATATACGTTCCCTCAACAATTACTTTTATTGGTTGGCGGTCGCGGGTTCGAATCCCGGTCGCACCAAACATTCTCGCCCTTTCAGCCGTGGGGCGTTACAATGTGACGGTCAATTCCACTATTCTTTGGTAAAAGAGTAGCCCAAGTTGGAGTTGGCGGTGGGTGGTGGTGACTAGTTGCCTTCCCTCTAGTCTTACACTGATAAATTAGAGACGGCTAGCACAGATAGCCCTTAAATAGCTTTGAGCGAAATTTAAAACGAGCAACTGTTGGCGGTATAAGTAACTTCGAACTTTGGCACTAAGTAAAACCAAGAGTGCAACACAACCTTTTTAAAGTCCGTAGAATAAATCGCAAGATTAACTTCAACTTATCCCGTCACTGGGGACGGGTACTTTTGCTAGTTCTAAATGTTTCAAATATATGCGAGCTCTGCTATACAGAGAAACCCGTATGGTATGGTTCAAACTTTTTATAATTCTCGGAAACCTAATACTGTGTAACAAACACAATTGACTGTAATCACATTTCCAGCAATAGTGTTCGTACCATGACAAGGCCCGTAGACACAAAGACTAATAACTTAATTAAGCAAATAGCACTGCCAGCTAATAAATATTCCAGGATATAATTCAAAATACAAGGTCGAGTTTTTCATAACTGTTTCAAAAGACAGAAATATATTCACGTATGTAAGGATCTACTTTTACAGCGTAAGTCGACGAATTTACACTTTTAATAACAATTGCTAGAAATGTTTAGTTTAATTACGATGTTAAGTTTAGGTCAAAATACGTGCACGTGCTTGCGAAATGTAATTGGAGAGGAGGGTAAGTCCCCCCTCTTGCTCATTACTATATTACGATCTTGTTAAGCAGTTACGAAAAATCCGCCCCTGCTAGTACAGCGGTACGTTTGCTGATTTACGACGCTAAAATCAGGGGGGGGGGGGTCGATTCCCCTCGGTGGGCTCAGCAGATAGCCTCATGTGGCTTTGCTATAAGAAAACACACACAAAAAATCCAGCCTTACATTTTTAATAATTGTTTGGAATAATTATTAGTTGGTGGTGTGACAGACATTCTGTTAGCATATTATGCTAATTCCCTTGACTAAGCTAACATGTAAATACAGTAAAATAACAAATATAAACAGTTCTTAATCCACTAAGAACATTTTATGTTTTTTAACGTATTTTTTGAATTTTAATGGTTTGTTTGTATTAAGCACGAGGCTGCCAAAGTGTCTATCTGTTCTTTGCCTGTTGCTGGGATCGAACTCCGAATTTTAGCATTAGAAGTGCTCAAGGTTACCCTCGAATTAGATGGAGAAGATGTTAAACCGTAATGGAGAAGACTTGTTTGTTTTCTAAAGAAATTCTCCCTCAATATTTAGTATTTCCAAAAGATGGCACTTCGACATCGAGAAGCTCGCACCTTCTGTGGTCTCCAGTTAGTTAGTATATTTGGTAATGACATTAATAAACGATGTCATTCATATTGTATACACTTAACTGTGAGTGCAGTCAACCATTATTACTAACACCATCACGATCTACTGAAGTCAGAACTGGTCTCTGTAACTTCCTATGTAATTAAACCTCAAAGACTGGACATGGATAATACTGTGTCGTTTCTCACACTCAACTTTCCTCGGTGTTACCTGATTTGATTACAATTTCCAGTGGCAGAGCGTTATGTCTGCGGACTTACAACACTAGAAACCGGGTTTTAATACCCGTTATGGGCAGAGAACAGATAGGTTGGTTTGGTTTCCAATAACAAGTAAATTTCTAAGGTAATTGTTAATATTTTAAGATGACTAAGACCCGTGAACCGACGAGTGGCACTTGATCTTGGGACAGATATAGGTTACAGCACCTAAACCCTACCCCTATTATGCCTAATAGATGTGCTATCCCCAAACACCTTTGGGAACTATTGTACTAAATATTTTCCTTTAAAAATCACACCCTTTCTACTTTAATTTGTTTTGTATATGTATTACGGGCACAATAATGAGTTTATATTACTTCGATTTGTTTTGATAAATATAAGGATCTCGATTTTTTTCTCTTGAGTGCAAGTTTCAGTTTTTAAGTTTCGCAATATCTACTTTTAACTAGAGTGAACTAATTAAAAACAAAATCTGATTTCGTCATTCCTTTCCGAAACCTTGAAACGGCGCCTGTTATCCACCAACCAACCTGTCAACTTTTGATGTTTCGGACGAAGACGTTCCATGAGCTTGTGATGACTTGAAAGTGGCACTGCCAATCCTGGTTTGTTATTGTGTCCGTTTCCAAGGTCGTGAGAAGCAGACGAACTTGAACACAAAAGATAAAAAGCTTGTGCCAAACGACGACACGGCTAATCATATGAAAAATAAAGTAAGACTTTGCACCAACACGTATAACAAATAACAGCATGTTTTCCCTATACATTACATCTTCCTAAGTGCTCATAATAACGTAGACACAATTTAATTGCACGTCAAACAAAAATGTAATATTGTAAACAAGTATCTTGTGACGTCGTTATTGTCTTGTCATGAAGAGCAGAAAGATAAGCAAACAATGAGCCAAATTCATTTACCACAATTACATACGTCGGCGGATTCACATCGCTAGAAACCGGGTTTCGATACCTGTGGTGGGCAGAGCACAGGTATCCCATTGTGTAGTTTTGTGCATAATTCAAAACATATATATATATATATATATATATTACAATAATAATAATAATAATAATAAATTTATTAAGCAATAAATTAGACACAAAAAATCAAATATCATTATAAAACCATCAACAAAGAGTTAACTCGTCCTGTGATGGTTAAACACATAAAAATGTAAAATCAAAACTTACAAAATCAATGTAAAGTTCCCAGAATATTATCATCAGTATTTAAGATCCATTGTTTTAAGTATTTCTTTTGATTAACACGATTAATAGAAGATCTTATACTATAAGGAATAAAATTATGAATACGAGGTGCCAAATAAAGATATTGATGAAGTGTAACTGTTTTACGTGGTGTGGGTACATTAACTGGAAAAAAAAGATTGAAGTCGTGTAAAATATGAAGTGACTTTAAAAGGCCTATTAAAAGAAACATGCAATGTAGATAAAGCTAAAAAATATAAATAAAGTTTATCATATGAAAGAGGGAGTTAAATTTACTGAAATCGGTATCAAGCCTATGAGTAAAAATAAGAGAGAAAACACTTTTTTGCAACTTGTGAATAGGAATTAAAAGTCTTATATGTACCACCCCAAATTGAAATACAATATTGTAAGAAAGATTGAAAGAGAGCATAATATACACTTAACAAAATATGATAAGGAGCACAATGACTAAGTTCAAAATTAGCATAGAACTATATTTTAATTTATTAACTAAAGAATTAATATGAAATTGCCAATTTAATTTTCGATCTAAAATAATTCCTAAATATTTAACAGAGGAAACTTGAGTCAATTTGGGACACTTACAATTAGGGTAAGTATAACAATCACTAGAATGATAAAAAATAGAAGGAAAAGCTGGAATGACACCATAAAGGTTAAACTGAAGAAGAAAAGATTTAGATATATTTAAGGATAAGTCATTACAGAAAAGCCAATTTTAATTTTATTAAGATCACTAGAAATAATGGCTTCATTAATTAGATTTGGCTTACTATAAACAACAGCAATATCATCGGCATAGGCTTGGATATCTCCAAAAAACTGTTGGTAAAGAATATCATTTATATAAATGAGAAATAATAAAGGGCCCAGAACAGAACCTTGTGGTACTCCAACATTAATTGTAAGCCAATCACTATAATTATTATGGATACAAACTGATTGCTTTCTATTGTGAAAGTAAGAAAAAACCAATCAAAAACAATGCCTCTAAAACCATAATAAGATAATTTATTTAACAATATTTTATGATTAACAGAATCAAAAGCTTTGGCTAAGTCAAGAAAAACAGCAATTGGATGAAGATCAGAATCCAAAGCTTCTGTAATACTTCCCACAAGTTTAGCAACAGCAACCTCCGTTCCAAGCCCAGGCCGAAAGCCAAATTGAGAAGGAGACAAAACTGAATGTCTATCAAGAAATGATAAAATTCTAATCTTCATAGATTTTTCAAATAGTTTAGAGAAATGTATTAATAAGGAAATAGGTCTATAATTCGTAAAATCAGAAATATTACCAGATTTATAAATAGGAATGACCAATGATAACTTTAAAGCATTAGGAAACTTCCCTTGAGTAAAAGATAAATTAATTAAAAAAGTCAAAATTGGTGCAAAAAGATTAGCATTAGCTTTCAAAATCTTAACCGAAACACCATCTACACCATTAGAAGCTGAATTTGATAAGGAGAAAATATTATTCATAGTTTCAGATACAGTAACAGGATATAGGTAACAAGAAGAAGAAGGAGCAGGAGGCATGCCCTGAGAACAAAATTTAGGATTGGAGCAAGTAGATTTAGCAACATTAACAAAAAAATAATTCAAATCAGATAAATCAGTAGTACCAAAATTACAAAATTTCTTATTTTTTTTTTTAACATCAATAATAGAGTTAACAATATTCCAATTCTGTTTAATAGTTTTAGCATTCTTAAACAGGTTATGATAATAAGTCCATTTAGTCTTACGGGTCAAGCTAACAACATAATTCCTTAAACACTTAAATCTAATCTTTAGATAAATATCATCAGGAAATTGATGTACTTTCTTTTTTAACTTATCTCTTTTAATCATTAACAAAACCAATTCACTGGTAATCCATGGCTTAATTTTTCTAAACTTTCGTGACACAGAAACAGTAGTAGTACAACTTTGAATACAATCAGTTAACACTTCAGCAAAATTATCATAAGCAACATTAACATCAGAACAATTCATAACACAGGACCAATCTGAAAAATTCAAACAAGAACTCAATTCATTAAACTTAATCTTTTGAACATTTGAGACATGTTCTAGATCCGATAAAATGTCTATACATAAAACAATTGGAAAATGATCGGTCAAAAAACTCTCAACAATATAAGAATAACAATTTTAATAGTATTTCCACTAATTAAAAAATGATCAATACAAGAATTAGTAACATTGGTTATCCGTGTAGGAGAAGAAATAATAATACGAAGATTGTTCTCAGACAAAAAATTAAAATATGCATTTTTATAACACACATCATCAAATGTCAAAACATCTATATTAAAATCACCAACAAGTATATTAATATCATATTTGTATAAATTCAATTCTAATGAAAGCTCATCAATAAATTTCAATACAGGCAATCTAGGAGATCGATAAACAACAAAGAGATTAAATTTCTTATTTTGAATCATACAAAATAAAATTAAAGCATCAGACTTAATGTACTGCACTTCTTTTATCATAGTCAGTATCTCAAATTTAACAAAAACTGCCACTCCACTAGCCTTATTTAGACCAGAAGATGAAGAATAAAAGGAGTAACCTGGAATCGAAAAGGAAACAAATCCATCCTCAACAAACCAAGTTTCAGAAAAAGCTATTATATGAAATTTAACAACGCTTGATTGTAAAAAAACAAGAAATTGGTCAAAATTTTGAGTAAGACTTCGAATATTAACATGTATTAAATTTAAATGACCAACAGAAAAACATTTGGTAAATCAGAAAGAGAAGACAAAGTTGGTGTAACACCAACAATATCATCAAAATCATCAGCCATTGCAGTATTTATAAATTATTAAGATCAATCAAGCAACGTAAAACAATGGGCTGAGTAGTTTCTGATTTCCTAATAAGAATATTACCATTCGATACCCAAAGAAATTTATAGCCAAGATCTTTCTGTTTTCGTTTTGCTTGCATGAAAATATCACGATAATATGGGGAGAGATGTTCGTTAACATAAACTGGATAAGATTCATTACAGACCTTAATATCATTAGTATTAAGAGAGCGAAATTTAGTTTTCTTAAGTTTAAGCAGATCAAATTTAATTTGCTTACGACAAAACTTAACAACAATCTGTCTCGGACTCTTATTTTCAGTTGTTTTCTTTCCTATACGATGAACAGTGTCAATATCTGTAGGAGCACAGTCAACCCCAAAAGTAGTTGTAATCTTCTCAACAACTTCTTGCAAATTCTCATTAGGCTTCTCTGGAATACCTCCAATCAAAACATTATAGTTATAAGAATATTGTTCCGCTTCACACATCTTCCTCCGAAAACTTGCCATCTCCTTCCACAATTCTTCATTTTCATGCTTTAATGTTTTATTTTCCTGTTTACACTCCTTAACTTCAGCTTTCAAAGTTGTGATATCCTCACTCATAGTTTCTACCTTCTCTGAATAATATTGAAAGGAAGTCACTAATTCTTCGACCTTTACTTTAATTAAGTGAAAGTCATCAAGTCTTGACAAAATTTCAGTAACTTTTGTCTTAAGATATATATTACAAGGCGTAATAAATTAGCGAATCTATTTCGAACATCTAAAATAAAGTTATAGAGGGCGCTAGTCCAATAGAGTGTGTGTGCTTTCTTATAGCAAAGCCACATCGGGCTATCTGCTAAGTCCACTGAGGGGAATCGAACCTCTGATTTTACAGTTGTAAATCCGTAGACTTATCTCTGTACCAGCATGGGACTAGTCCAATAGTGTGTGTGTGCTTTCTTATAGCAAAGCCACATCGGGCTGTCTGCTGAGTTCACGGAGGGAAATCGAACCCCTAATTTTATAGTTGTAAATCCGTAGACTTATCTCTGTACCAGCATGGGACTAGTCCAATAGAGGAAAGAAAAAACGGAGCAAACAGAATACCGAAACGTTATTTTTTTTGTCCTAGAATAACATTGAAGTAACTAACTCCAGTGAAAACCTCATTTCTACCTTTCATATACAACCTTAACGTAACATAAATATCACAACGATTATAAAATAATTTCACAGCTCCAGTGCTGGCTAAACATAGATCAGTCAGTGAGGGTGTTCACTCGGGATATTGATGGGATTTTTTCTCTTTCATTACCAGCCCGGCATGACCAAGCGTGTTAAGGCGTCCGACTCGTAATCCAAGGTCGCGGGTTCGAATCCCGGTCGCACCAAACATGCTCGCCCTTTCAGCTGTGGGGGCGTTATGACGTGACGGTCAATCCCACTATTCGTTGGTAAAAGAGTAGTCCAACAGCTGGCGGTGGGTGGTGATGACTAGTTGCCTTCCCTCTAGTCTTACACTGCTAATTTAGGGATGGGTGGCGCACATAGCCCTCGAGTAGCTTTACGCGAAATTCAAAACAAATCAAACCCTAATTTATCAGTGTAAAAAGTTTCCATATATTTTGCCGCCTGAGCTTACAATCATGAAAGTTTCAAATGGTACTTTATATTTAGAATCTACACAATCTCTTCCAAACTGAGAAAGCTACAAAATACTAATATTATGTAAATAAGTTAGATTTTCAAAGAAAATTAGAATATTTTTGATTGCATAAGTATTCAACCCCTTTGTTACGGCAACCCTAAATCAGTTAATGTACAAAATATTAGTTTGAAAGGTCACAAAGTCAGTGTAATTGTCTCAGTCTTTGTGTAATCAGAGTGGTTTGTCTTGACTTCACAGTAAATGTGTTTGTTCAAAGTCAAACGACAAACCAACCATGCAAGAAGGATACAACAAAACTGATCTTTTTGAATACAGTGAAGTAGAATAGGCCACACTTCCAAACTAAAGTAGGAAACTAGTTACAGATGTCACTATGAAGCCTAGAGTGACTTTGAAAGATTTGCATAATGATATGTCTGAGACGGGAGTGAGTATTTGTACATTTACAGTATCGTTGTCCCAACATGGATGGTCTGTATGAAGAAGTGACAAGAAAGAAGCCACAACATTAAATCTCGTAAGAAGTTTGTGACAAAGAATGTAAGTGATACTGTAGGCATATGGCAGAACGTTTTGTGGTCAGATGAGACAAAAATTGAGCGTTCTGGTCTAAATTCAGAGTGTTACGTCTGGTGTAAGGCCAACACAGTTCATCACCCAGTCAACACCATCCCAACTGTCAACCATGGTTATGGCAGCATCATGTTATGGTGATGTTTCTCATTAGCAGGGACTGAGAAGCTTTCCAGGATTGAAGAGCAGATGAATGGTGCAAATGTACGTGAATCCTGGTAGAAATCCTGCTCGAGTTAGCCAGAAACCTAAAACTGGGTCGAAGATTCACATTTCAACAGGACAATGGCTTGAAGTAAAAGAACAACGTCACACTGAAGTGGTTCCAAAAGTAGAAAAGGAATCTCCTGGAGTGGCTCAGTTGAATCCAACACTTGAAGATTGTAGTCCATCAATGATCCTCACCGAACTTGTCAGAATTGGAGCATTTTTGCCAGGAAGAATTGGTAAAAAATATATCATTCCATTGTGGAAAGCTGGTACAGACCAATCCAAAAAGACTCACAGCAGCAACTGTGACATTATTGGCAGGGGATGAATATTTGAAAGACACTGTGTAGATATATACATACATATTACAGGTATTTAAAAACTCAGTGTTTGGTAAAACAATATTCCTTACTGGGAAATAAATCTCGGTGTTATCAGGTATTAACAATGTACTAACTAAGTAATTATCGAGTATTTACATTATTAAAACTAATAGATTATCTAGTATTAGCATTGTTACTATAACGTTAATGCTAGATAATCCATTAGTTTTAATAAAGTAGTTGGGCCCAGCATGGCCAGGTGGGTTGAGGCGTTCGACTCATAATCCGAGGGTCGCGAGTTCGAATCCCCGTCACACCAAACACGCTCGCCCTTTTAGCCGTAGGAGTGTTATATGTGACGCTCAATCCCACTATTCATTCGTTGCTAAAAGAGTAGCTCAAGCGTTGGCGGTGGGTGGTGATGACTAGTTGCATTCCCTCTAGTCTTACACTGCTAAATTAGGGACAGCTAGCGCAGATAGCCTTCGTGTAGCTTTGCGCGAAAATCAAAAACAAACAAACGTAACAAGGTAATTATTCAGTATTAAGTCATTCGCAGTTAGATTATTAAGTACACTGGATTAGTTAGAACAATTATTAAACAACAGACTTGTGGTAACAAGGTGATCATCGTACGGTAAGACTTGTTTGCCAGGTTCATTTTAACTCTATGATACCATTCAATATACCACCTACACTTACTAGACTTCTTACTTCTATGTGTTATTTTAGACCCCAGTATTTCTAACATGGCGTGATAAACACGTAACTAAATGATTGGGAAACGGTTTGAGCGACGTAATATGCGAGTTGAGTTGTAGTAAACTGGACTGTTGATAAGTCTTCTGCAGTAGTGGATTCATTACTGAGTTAGAGCTTGTTATATGAATGTTGAACCTGTGTTTCATCGAAGTACTAGAGTTAGAAAAGTACTCCATGTACAGAAAATTAACAAGTGACTGATTAGGGTTATTTGTGAAGTTAGGCCTAACGTAGTTCCAGAAACTGAGAGTTGTAGAACTTGTAGTTGAAGAAATAAAACGATTTCGTTATCATTAACTGAAAGGGAAGATACATTATTTATTACCGATTAATCCAAAAGAACTTGCCAGATAAAAGCAAGGCTAGCACTAGTTTTTTGTAATCTGGTGCAGAGACTTAGAATTAAAACTTTAAATGCTAATTCAGTTTAATATGAAACATGAACAGAATAACAACTTATTGAAAAAGTGGTGTACAGAACTAAACCGGTGTGGATCCTGGTGCTATGAGTTCTTTCCACCACCATCACCACCACTGAACCGGTACTGAATAAATAAAACAGTAACAAAAGTTATATTAAATGCACCATCTAGACTTACTGTAGACATGTTTATTTGGAGTCCGAGTCGTTCATAAGTTGTAGGCTTTCGTCTATTTTTTGTCATCAGAATTATTTTACGTAATACTCTAGGCCTCTTGGCGATAAATACCTGCGAATAATGGTTATCTCAAATATTATTAATCACTTAAAAGAGAAATAACTCGTCAATCATGATTTTATTTTTAACTCTTTAAGGCAGTATTTCTAAAACCATAAAACTACCTAACGATTAATAGAACAATAATTCATCAAATTATTTCACCCCTAACTTTATATGTTAGCTACGGGTAGATAGCGTTGCTATGACGTCAGACACAACACCGGACTCTTCGGAGTGAGGTCGTTATGTGAGTCTCTTTCCTGTTTAAAATTGTCATGGAAAATGATGACCTGTCAAAACACAGATGGCGCTGCATAAAATATTAAAGCCAGTCAGCGCAATGACCACATAAATCTGTCACTTGAATGATCTAAATATGATATATGCAAGAAGGGTATTATTACTACAATGTGTTGTATGGTGAGACCCGTGTGTCTACGCGATACAAAGTAGCCCCCTTTCATCTCCTCGCGCTTGTCCGCATTGGTTGAAGATATGGAACGATACAAATGTAAATTAATGATGATAAGGGCAACCCCCAAGAAATGTTAGAATTATAGAGTTACTTTCAGCTAAAAACAATGAAAAAATAAATCCATAAATTTTCTTACATCTCTTCTACTGGGAACTAGAGTTTGTTCACCAAGACATACTTTGTGGTTGTATCAATACAGCACGAGTTTTTATTTTTATCTTCTGTTGTAGTAGTTTTCAAATAAACTTCAGATAAGTTGTAAAACTTTTGTTTTTAGAAATTGTGGAAGTCTTGCTGTCTATCGAGATGACGACCTGATAGGTCACACATAAACTGGCCACTGAATGCTCTCAACTTCTTGTACCAGTTACTCAGTTTGATAAACATCACACACGCACACTGTGACAACGTCAAACTACACTGTTCTTAACAGATGTTTTAACATATATTACAGGTTGTCATCTGTAACACAATGTAACGACATCTAAAACATACTGTTATTAACATACATTACAGGATGTCACTTGTAACTAGACAGAAAACATTGTAAAAGGTGAAAACAACGTAGATTGCAGCAGAAAATCTACGGGGCAAATTTTTGTTTTCAATTATTCGCACGAACAAGGGTCATCTGCGCTAGCAGTCCTTAATTTTGAAGAGTTGATTAACAGCAGCCGTCGCGAATTCACAGACTTCACTTATATGAACAAATAGTGAAAATTTAATGTCTCTCATAACGCACTCACGGCCCCCAGCTGTAGAACGCGAATTATTTTCGGTAAAACGACGTGAAAACTGGACCCGAAGATCCATATCTCAGCAGGCTAAATACTGGACCACGCCAAGTTTTAGAACACAAGTTAATACGCCCCGGCATCCTTATTAAAGCACTTGTTCTCTTACTAGCTGTTAGTATGCGATACAATCACACAACTTCAATCCGACAATATTAGTAACAGAAACACATATGTTATACAAATGAAAAGTGAGATTGATGGAACACACTTGCAGATTCCGACATATGGAGTCGATCGTTTGTAGTTTCGACAGAATTTCACAGAACCATGATATCAAGTATTAAAACAAGCACAAAACTACCAGCTTGAGCTTGTAAGACGAATGATATTCAAAAGATTGGATTACTTTGAAATATTTCAGATAATATAAATTCTGCGAGGTTGTGCTACAACAAAATTCTATTAGTGGAAATAGAATAAAACTAAATATTATTGTATAAACATCTAACTACAAACAATGCTGCAGATACGTGGAGTATTATGATGACACCAGGGGCGCTGTTTAAACAATACATTGAAACCAGTTTGATTAATTACGGGAAGTTAGTCCGTGTTCATCATGACCGTTTTTTTTTGTTCGTTTTTAAGCGCAAAGCTGTACAATGGGTGTACTGTAACAGCTGCAAGAACCGAACATTCAATTTTAGCGATATAAGTCTTCAAGCTTACCCCTACCTACCGGTAGTTTACTGTGAATGTGTTAAGAACAACTACGTGGTAACTTGGAAATTCGTGATTACAACCATCTTTAGATGACACAAATTTCAGTAAAACCTAGTACTTGTAGTACACGTAATTAGCTCGGCATGTCCAAGCGTGTTAAGGCGTTCGACGCGTAATCCGAGGGTCGCGGGTTCGAATCCCGATCGCACCAAACATGCTCGCCCTTTCAGCTGTGGGGGGTTATAATGTTACAGTCAATCCCACTATTCGTTGGTGAAAGAGTAGCCCAAGAGTTGGCGGTGGGTGGTGATAACTAGCTTCCTTCCCTCTGGTCTTACACTGATAAATTAGGGACGGCTAACGCAGATAACCCTCGAGTAGTTTTGCGCGAAATTCAAAACAATACACATAATTAATCACTTAATAAATTAAAAAACAAAGAGAGACGTGGATAATCTTTGCGTTAACAATCCTAATTAAGACTTGCTTTTACTATTTGTTATAAAGTTTTAAGTGTTTTGTAAACTACACTTTGTTTCTCGTAGTTTTTTTTCGCAATAAAATCAATGATTTCATATGGATTCCCGACCAAAATATAAATAATAATAAAAAAAATTACTGTATTTTTAACAATTTTTGTAAACCAAGAATGGCTAATGGTTAGTGTATAATCACCAAATACCATCTTCGTATATACGGCGTGCTAGGATATACCCTTACAACAAGATGGTTTAAGAGTACTCTTGGAAAGTAACAATGAAAAACAAGATGACAGTTTTTTCCAACAAAGCATACACAGTTAATACTGAAGCGAACCCACATTAGAAAGACAAAGCGTTGTATTATTAATTACGTGTAACATTCAGAACGATTACTCAGAATTGTCTCGCGCCATCCCTCCTCTGCTGTGGGCAGCAACTGCCGGTGTTGTGATAGTTGGCATGACGGTGATGGATCACCTTCGCCGTCAGATGGCGTGCTGTTCCGCCCACTTTCACGCACAGGCTAACGGGTGTGAATATTTATTCGCGTCATGTGCACGAAACATGCGAAAAAACCCTTCATTCAACCAGGTTGATATGATCAACATGGCGGAAAGTGGATTGACAGCTAGGAACATACAATGGGGTTTCTCTCAAGACGATATCCGCCGAATTTAAGAACAACTTATAACCGATAATTAGGTGAAATCATGCATTATCAAATATTGTTCGCTTAATTGTGACTTCGATTAATGATTCGGTAATTCAGGCTGTAAGTACTGAACTCGTAATGAAATCTAAACTCATTTTGTCTTCCGTCCAAAATTGTTATTTTAATAATAACAACAGCTGAGTTTCGATAGAGGAAGTGATGCAATGGCGTGTTTTTAGAGAAGACGCCAACAGAGGGCGTTATATGAAACACTACATAATTAGTTGGCTTTTTCACCTAAATTTCTCGCTTTGTTGTGAAACAATTACAACAGTTTCAGCTCGGAACAAGCCGTTACTTAAATAACTTATCAAAACGGTCGAAAATACGACATTAACGCGCTGTTCAACAAAACAAATATTATTAGAGGAATAATGAATTTTCTAAACCTTGTTTAGGCAGATTCTTTATAATAATCTGATGATTCTAAGTCAGAAAATGACCACAAAATTGTTGTCCTACACAAAACGTAACATATTTAATATAATATTTAAAAATATGTGAAATTGAGGTGAACATTACGTCCGAAATACAAGTTGTTAGGGTTAAAAAACAGTGTGAAATTTTGAACTGAACAAACAATTCATATGTTGAATGAATAAAAATAATGTTTCTTATTTATCACGTGGTGTACCCCTCTTTGTCACCCGTGGACACCTGTGCTTATTGATTAGTCACTTATTAAACGTCTCACCCCAACCCCAGTGGCACAGAGATATGTCACAGATAATCCATTGTGTAGTATTGTTACTTAACTTCAAACAAAAACTGATTAGATCAAAGTGAGCTTCAATAATAAGTTAGTTTAAAATTAGCAAACACAAACTTGACCAATGATTGGTGAAGACAATAGTTGCCACCGGGAAAATCAGTAGGACTTCAGCTGTATGGTTCTATTACCATCAAGAATAAGTCACCCACTGAAGTTTCATATTCGAAATTTTACCCCACGCGCAAGTTGTTGTTAACAACACGGACGGGACCGATACTTGTTTTAACAATTAGAGTAACGCACTGACATTATTTCCATGAACTACTTAAAACAATAGTGTTATACCCTTCAAGGGGTTACGAAAAGTTATATGTGGACCCTTTAAGAAATTTATTGCGTCACAAGTGGATTTCATTGTATCTTATGATAGAATTCTGACTCACAATGACTGTAATAAACTATATCAAAAGTAAAGATAGCAGTTAGCGGTTGATTTATAGCTACAAGATTAATTAAGAATATTCGTCGTTAGCGGTAAAAACATCACCTCACTTCATTACTGCCCTAGGGGTTAAACCTCTCACCGTTACCTTAAACTATATACACACTCCAATATTCTTGGGGTTAAACCTCTCACCGTTACCTTAAACTATATACACAATCCAACGTCCCAGGGGTTAAACCTCTCACCGTTACTTTAAACTATATACACAATCCAACGTCCTAGGGGTTAAACCTCTCACCGTTACCTTAAACTATATACACAATCCAACGTCCTAGGGTTTAAACCTCTCACCGTTACCTCAAACTATATACACAGTCCAACGTCCTAGGAATTAAACCTCTCACCGTTACCTCAAAATATATACACAGTTCAACGTCCTAGGGGTTAAACCTCTCACCGTTACCTTAAACTATATACACAATCCAACGTCCTAGGGGTTAAACCTCTCACCGTTACCTCAAACTATATACACAATCCAACGTCTTAGGGGTTAAACCTCTCACCGTTACCTCAAACTATATACACAATCCAACGTCCTAGGGGTTAAACCTCTCACCGTTACCTCAAACTATATACACAATCCAACGTCTTAGGGGTTAAACCTCTCACCGTTACCTCAAACTATATACACAATCCAACGTCCTAGGGGTTAAACCTCTCACCGTTACCTCAAACTATATACACAACCAACGTCCTAGACGTTAAACCTCTCACCGTTACCTCAAACTATATACACAATCCAACGTCCTAGAGGTTAAACCTCTCACCGTTACCTTAAACTATATACACAATCCAACGTCCTAGGGATTAAACCTCTCACCGTTACCTCAAACTATATACACAGTCCAACGTCGTAGGGGTTAAACCTCTCACCGTTACCTCAAACTATATACACAATCCAACGTCCTAGAGGTTAAACCTCTCACCGTTACCTTAAACTATATACACAATCCAACGTCCTACGGATTAAACCTCTCACCGTTACCTTAAACTATATACACAATCCAACGTCCTAGAGGTTAAACCTCTCACCGTTACCTTAAACTATATACACAATCCAACGTCCTAGGGGTTGAACCTCTCACCGTTACCTCAAACTATATACACAATCCAACGTCCTAGGGATTAAACCTCTCACCGTTACCTCAAACTTTATACACAATCCAACGTCCTAGGGGTTAAACCTCTCACCGTTACCTTAAACTATATACACAATCCAGCAACGATCTTTTATGTCGGTTCTAACCTAGTTAGCATGTTCGTCACATCTCTTCTTAAATTTATTTCAAATAACCAATTTGAAACCAATTCTGAAATTGTTGAATCTAAGCGAGAGAGGGCAGCACCATAATAAAATAAACATTAAAAAAAAGCCTTTTTGGTTTGTTGTTGAGTGCAAAGCTACGCAGCAGGCTATCCACGCTCTGTCCTTACGCGTGAATCGAAATTCTATTTTTTTTGTGTTATCAGCTCTCAGACTTACCGTAAATTACCTGGGAACTAAATTAATAATACATTTTCTTACGTATACATTTCCTTCTTAGAAATGTATAAAACACTTGTTTTCCTTAAAGTGGAAAGCTGGACAGTAGACTTTTGCGGCTGCCGGGATCGAACCCCGAATGTTACTGTTATAAGTCCTCAAACTTCCTGCACCAGGGAGCGCATATAAAATCAGTTTGAGCTACCTACGCAATTGGCGATCCAGAAATGAATACATAAATAACTTAAACACAAGTTATTTTCTGTAATACATATTCTGTAATTTTTTTTTTTCGCTTCTACGTTGGTTACGATTTTTACCAAATAATTACAGAATAAAAACCTCACGATATGATAACCCGAAAACTATACAGCTGTAACTGAATAATTATTAATGTAACTGTGCTGAGAAACAAACGAGTTTAAAAGTCTGTTTCACTAACTGATGTCCAAAATTCAGACATCAGACAAGGGGAGGTGGGACATGGTTTCATGTCAAAGATAAACATATTAAAGGACATTTCTTCACACGTCAAAGATTTCGTACATATTATCTATTCTTTTGAAAATTATTACTTTCATCCGACACGGTAGAGCGAGTTGTACACCCCTTTTATTTCGCTTAAATTATATATAAGAACTCTACACGAGTGCCACCTGGAGGCAAGCTTCAGGGCCACCAGGAAAGGCACTCGAGCGTTTGTGTCTGTTTGGCAGTGCGTGCGTGACCGCGGGTGAAGACGATGTTGTCACTGTTGATTGATTGTTGGAAGCAAATATTGGATGCACTTGATTTAGTAAGTCGACCATTACAACGAGCAGACAAAGACGAACGAGTTACTGTTAAGGGCGCCAACAGTTCTATCTAGTCTCACTCTTATTTTCCCCTCTCCCAAGATATGCCGGATGTCAAGCATTATCATTTGTTATTTGCTTGATAACACCGACCACCAGTTTTCAATTCTTCCATCTAGTTATTATTTGCTTGGCAATACTCACCACCAGTTTTCAATTCTTCCATCTAGTTATTATTTGCTCGGTAATACTCACCACCAGTTTTCAATTCTTCCATCTAGTTACTATTTGCTTGATAATACTCACCACCAGTTTTCAATTCTTCCATCCAGTTATTATTTCCTTGGTAATACTCACCACCAGTTTTCAACTCTTCCATCTAGTTATTATTTGCTTGGTAATACTCACCACCAGTTTTCAATTCTTCCATCTAGATATTATTTGCTTGGTAATACTCACCACCAGTTTTCAACTCTTCCATTTAGTTATTGTTTGTCTGGTGACACTGACCACCAGTTATTATTTGCTTGATAATACTCATCACCAGTTATTATTTGCTTGGTAATACTGACCACCAGTTTTCAACTCTTCCATTTAGTTATTGTTTGTTTGGTGACATTAACCACCAGTTATTATTTGCTTGATAATACTCACCACCGGTTATTATTTGCTTGGTAATACTGACCACCAGTTTTCAACTCTTCCATCTAGTTATTATTTCCTTGGCAATACTTACCACCAGTTTTCAACTCTTCCATTTAGTTATTGTTTGTTTGGTGACACTGGCCACCAGTTATTATTTGCTTGATAATACTCACCATCAGTTATTATTTGTTTGGTAATACTGACCACCAGTTTTCAACTCTTCCATATAGTTATTATTTGCTTGGTGACTCACCACCAGTTTTCAACTCTTCCATCTCGTTATTATTTGCTTGGTAATACTCACCACCAGTTTTCAACTCTTCCATCTAGTTATTAGTTGATTGGTAATACTCACCACCAGTTTTCAACTCTTCCATCTAGTTATTATTTGCTTGGTAATACTCACCACCAGTTTTCAACTCTTTCATCTAGTTATTATTTGCTTGGTAATACTCACCACCAGTTTTCAACTCTTCAATCTAGTTATTATTTGCTTGGTAATACTCACCACCAGTTTTCAATTCTTCCATCTAGTTATTATTTGCTTGGTAATACTCACCACCAGTTTTCAACTCTTCCATCTAGTTATTATTTGCTTGGTAATACTCACAACCAGTTTTCAATTCTTCCATCTAGTTATTATTTGCTTGGTAATACTCACCACCAGTTTTCAACTCTTCCATTTAGTTATTGTTTGTTTGGTGACACTGACCACCAGTTATTATTTGCTTGATAATACTCACCACCGGTTATTATTTGCTTGGTAATACTGACCACCAGTTTTCAACTCTTCCATCTAGTTATTATTTCCTTGGCAATACTTACCACCAGTTTTCAACTCTTCCATTTAGTTATTGTTTGTTTGGTGACACTGACCACCAGTTATTATTTGCTTGATAATACTCACCACCGGTTATTATTTGCTTGGTAATACTGACCACCAGTTTTCAACTTTCCATCTAGTTATTATTTCCTTGGCAATACTTACCACCAGTTTTCAACTCTTCCATTTAGTTATTGTTTGTTTGGTGACACTGGCCACCAGTTATTATTTGCTTGATAATACTCACCATCAGTTATTATTTGTTTGGTAATACTGACCACCAGTATTCAACTCTTCCATATAGTTATTATTTGCTTGGTGACTCACCACCAGTTTTCAACTCTTCCATCTCGTTTTTATTTGCTTGGGGACTCACCACCAGTTTTCAACTCTTCCATCTAGTTATTATTTGCTTGGTAATACTCACCACCAGTTTTCAACTCTTCCATCTAGTTATTATTTGCTTGGTAATACTCACCACCAGTTTTCAACTCTTCCATCTAGCTATTATTTGCTTGGTAATACTTACCACCAGTTTTCAACTCTTTCATCTAGTTATTATTTGCTTGGTAATACTCACCACCAGTTTTCAACTCTTCCATCTAGTTATTATTTGCTTGGTAATACTCACCACCAGTTTTCAACTCTTCCATCTAGTTATTATTTGCATTGTAATACTCACCACCAGTTTTCAACTCTTCCATCTAGTTATTATTTGCTTGGTAATACTCACCACCAGTTTTCAACTCTTCCATCTAGTTATTATTTGCTTGGTAATACTCACCACCAGTTTTCAACTCTTCCATCTAGTTATTATTTGCATGGTAATACTCACCACTAGTTTTCAACTCTTCCATCTAGTTATTATTTGTTTGGTAATACTCACCACCAGTTTTCAACTCTTCCATTTAGTTATTATTTGCTTGGTAATACTCACCACCAGTTTTCAACTCTTCCATCTAGTTATTATTTGCTTGTTGATACTCACCACCAGTTTTCAACTCTTCCATCTAGTTATTATTTGCTTGGTAATACTCACCACCAGTTTTCAACTCTTCCATCTAGTTATTATTTGCTTGGTAATACCCACAACCAGTTTTCAACTCTTCCATCTAGTTATTATTTGCTTGGTAATACTCACCACCAGTTTTCAACTCTTCCATTTAGTTATTGTTTGTTTGGTGACACTGACCACCAGTTATTATTTGCTTGATAATACTGACCACCGGTTATTATTTGCTTGGTAATACTGACCACCAGTTATTATTTGCTTGATAATACTCAACCACCGGTTATTATTTGCTTGGTAACACTGACCACCAGTTATTATTTGCTTGATAATACTCACCACCGGTTATTATTTGCTTGGTGACACTGACCACCAGTTATTATTTGCTTGATAGTACTCACCATCAGTTATTATTTGTTTGGTAATACTGACCACCAGTTTTCAACTTTTCCATCTAGTTATTATTTGCTTGGTGACTCACCACCAGTTTTCAACTCTTCCATCTCGTTATTATTTGCTTGGTGACTCACCAGCAGTGTTCAACTCTTCCATCTAGTTATTCTTTGTTTGGTGACACTGACCACCAGTTATTGTTTGTTTGGTGACACTAGCCACCAGTTATTATTTGCTTGATAATACTCACCATCAGTTATTATTTGTTTGGTAATACTGACCACCAGTTTTCAACTCTTCCATATAGTTATTATTTGCTTGGTGACTCACCACCAGTTTTCAACTCTTCCATCTCGTTATTATTTGCTTGGTGACTCACCACCAGTTTTCAACTCTTCCATCTCGTTATTATTTGCTTGGTAATACTCACCACCAGTTTTCAACTCTTCCATCTAGTTATTAGTTGCTTGGTAATACTCACCACCAGTTTTCAACTCTTCCATCTAGTTATTATTTGCTTGGTAATACTCACCACCAGTTTTCAACTCTTTCATCTAGTTATTATTTGCTTGGGAATACTCACCACCAGTTTTCAACTCCTCCATCTAGTTATTATTTGCTTGGTAATACTCACCACCAGTTTTCAATTCTTCCATCTAGTTATTATTTGCTTGGTAATACTCACCACCAGTTTTCAATTCTTCCATCTAGTTATTATTTCCTTGGTAATACTCACCACCAGTTTTCAACTCTTCCATCTAGTTATTATTTGCTTGGTAATACTCACAACCAGTTTTCAATTCTTCCATCCAGTTATTATTTGCTTGGTAATACTGACCACCAGTTTTCAACTCTTCCATTTGGTTATTGTTTGTTTGGTGACACTGACCACCAGTTATTATTTGCTTGGTAATACTCACCACCAGTTTTCAACTCTTCCATTTAGTTATTATTTGCTTGGTAATACTCACCACCAGTTTTCAACTCTTCCATCTAGTTATTATTTGCTTGGTAATACTCACCACCAGTTTTCAACTCTTCCATCTAGTTATTATTTGCTTGGTAATACTCACCACCAGTTTTCAACTCTTCCATCTAGTTATTAGTTGCTTGGTAATACTCACAACCAGTTTTCAATTCTTCCATCTAGTTATTATTTGCTTTGTAATACTCACCACCAGTTTTCAACTCTTCCATTTAGTTATTGTTTGTTTGGTGACACTGACCACCAGTTATTATTTGCTTGATAATACTGACCACCGTTTATTATTTGCTTGGTAATACTGACCACCAGTTATTATTTGCTTCATAATACTCACCACCGGTTATTATTTGCTTGGTAACACTGACAACCAGTTATTATTTGCTTGATAATACACACCATCAGTTATTATTTGTTTGGTAATACTGACCACCAGTTTTCAACTTTTCCATCTAGTTATTATTTGCTTGGTGACTCACCACCAGTTTTCATCTCTTCCATCTCGTTATTATTTGCTTGGTGACTCACCAGCAGTGTTCAACTCTTCCATCTAGTTATTCTTTTGTTTGGTGACACTGACCACCAGTTATTGTTTGTTTGGTGACACTGGCCACCAGTTATTATTTGCTTGATAATACTCACCATCAGTTATTATTTGTTTGGTAATACTGACCACCAGTTTTCAACTCTTCCATATAGTTATTATTTACTTGGTGACTCACCACCAGTTTTTACTCTTCCATATAGTTATTATTTGCTTGGTGACTCACCACCAGTTTTCAACTCTTCCATATAGTTATTATTTGCTTGGTGACTCACCACCAGTTTTCAACTCTTCCATCTTTAGTTTTATTTGCTTGGTGACTAACCACCAGTTTTCAACTCTTCCATCTCGTTATTATTTGCTTGGTAATACTCACCACCAGTTTTCAACTCTTCCATCTAGTTATTATTTGCTTGGTAATACTTACCACCAGTTTTCAACTCTTCCATCTAGTTATTAGGTGCTTGGTAATACTCACCACCAGTTTTCAACTCTTCCATCTAGTTATTATTTGCTTGGTAATACTCACCACCAGTTTTCAACTCTTCCATCTAGTTATTATTTGCTTGGTAATACTCACCACCAGTTTTCAACTCTTCCATCTAGTTATTATTTGCTTGGTAATACTCACCACCAGTTTTCAACTCTTCCATCTAGTTATTATTTGCTTGGTAATACTCACCACCAGTTTTCAACTCTTCCATCTAGTTATTATTTGCTTGGTAATACTCACCACCAGTTTTCAACTCTTCCATCTAGTTATTATTTGCTTGGTAATACTCACCACCAGTTTTCAACTCTTCCATCTAGTTATTATTTGCTTGGTAATACTCACCACTAGTTTTCAACTCTTCCATCTAGTTATTATTTGTTTGGTAATACCACCAGTTTTCAACTCTTCCATTTAGTTATTATTTGCTTGGTAATACTCACCACCAGTTTTCAACTCTTCCATCTAGTTATTATTTGCTTGGTAATACTCACCACCAGTTTTCAACTCTTCCATCTAGTTATTATTTGCTTGGTAATACTCACCACCAGTTTTCAACTCTTCCATCTAGTTATTATTTGCTTGGTAATACTCACCACCAGTTTTCAATTCTTCCATCTAGTTATTATTTGCTTGGTAATACTCACCACCAGTTTTCAACTCTTCCATTTAGTTATTGTTTGTTTGGTCACACTGACCACCAGTTATTATTTGCTTGATAATACTGACCACCGGTTATTATTTGCTTGGTAATACTGACCACCAGTTATTATTTGTTTGATAATACTCAACCACCGGTTATTATTTGCTTGGTAACACTGACCACCAGTTATTATCTGCTTGATAATACTCACCACCGGTTATTATTTGCTTGGTGACACTGACCACCAGTTATTATTTGCTTGATAATACTCACCATCAGTTATTATTTGTTTGGTAATACTGACCACCAGTTTTCAACTTTTCCATCTAGTTATTATTTGCTTGGTGACTCACCACCAGTTTTCAACTCTTCCATCTCGTTATTATTTGCTTGGTGACTCACCAGCAGTGTTCAACTCTTCCATCTAGTTATTCTTTGTTTGGTGACACTGACCACCAGTTATTGTTTGTTTGGTGACACTGGCCACCAGTTATTATTTGCTTGATAATACTCACCATCAGTTATTATTTGTTTGGTAATACTAACCACCAGTTTTCAACTCATCCATATAGTTATTATTTGCTTGGTGACTCACCACCAGTTTTCAACTCTTCCATCTCGTTATTATTTGCTTGGTGACTCACCACCAGTTTTCAACACTTCCATCTCGTTATTATTTGCTTGGTAATACTCACCACCAGTTTTCAACTCTTCCATCTAGTTATTAGTTGCTTGGTAATACTCACCACCAGTTTTCAACTCTTCCATCTAGTTATTATTTGCTTGGTAATACTCACCACCAGTTTTCAACTCTTTCATCTAGTTATTATTTGCTTGGTAATACTCACCACCAGTTTTCAACTGCTCCATCTAGTTATTATTTGCTTGGTAATACTCACCACCAGTTTTCAATTCTTCCATCTAGTTATTATTTGCTTGGTAATACTCACCACCAGTTTTCAATTCTTCCATCTAGTTATTATTTCCTTGGTAATACTCACCACCAGTTTTCAACTCTTCCATCTAGTTATTATTTGCTTGGTAATACTCACCACCAGTTTTCAATTCTTCCATCTAGTTATTATTTGCTTGGTAATACTGACCACCAGTTTTCAACTCTTCCATTTGGTTATTGTTTGTTTGGTGACACTGACCGCCAGTTATTATTTGCTTGGTAATACTCACCACCAGTTTTCAACTCTTCCATTTAGTTATTATTTGCTTGGTAATACTCACCACCAGTTTTCAACTCTTCCATCTAGTTATTATTTCCGTGGTAATACTCACCACCAGTTTTCAACTCTTCCATCTAGTTATTATTTGCTTGGTAATACTACACAACCAGTTTTCAACTCTTCCATCTAGTTATTATTTGCTTGGTAATACTCACCACCAGTTTTCAACTCTTCCATTTAGTTATTGTTTGTTTGGTGACACTGACCACCAGTTATTATTTGCTTGATAATACTGACCACCGGTTATTATTTGCTTGGTAATACTGACCACCAGTTATTATTTGCTTGATAATACTCACCACCGGTTATTATTTGCTTGGTAACACTGACCACCAGTTATTATTTGCTTGATAATACTCACCATCAGTTATTATTTGTTTGGTAATACTGACCACCAGTTTTCAACTCTTCCATATAGTTATTATTTGCTTGGTGACTCACCACCAGTTTTCAACTCTTCCATCTCGTTATTATTTGCTTGGTAATACTCACCACCAGTTTTCAACTCTTCCATCTAGTTATTAGTTGCTTGGTAATACTCACCACCAGTTTTCCACTCTTCCATCTAGTTATTATTTGCTTGGTAATACTCACCACCAGTTTTCAACTCTTTCATCTAGTTATTATTTGCTTGGGAATACTCACCACCAGTTTTCAACTCTTCCATCTAGTTATTATTTGCTTGGTAATACTCACCACCAGTTTTCAATTCTTCCATCTAGTTATTATTTGCTTGGCAATACTTACCACCAGTTTTCAACTCTTCCATTTAGTTATTGTTTGTTTGGTAATACTCACAACCAGTTTTCAATTCTTCAATCTATTTATTATTTGCTTGGTAATACTCACCACCAGTTTTCAACTCTTCCATTTAGTTATTATTTTGTTTGGTGACACTGACCACCAGTTATTATTTGCTTGATAATACTTACCACCAGTTATTATTTGCTTGGTAATACTGACCACCAGTTTTCAACTCTTCCATTTAGTTATTGTTTGTTTGGTGATACTGACCACCAGTTATTATTTGCTTGATAATACTCACCACCGGTTATTTGCTTGGTAATACTGACCACCAGTTTTCAACTCTTCCATCTAGTTATTATTTGCTTGGCAATACTTACCACCAGTTTTCAACTCTTCCATTTAGTTATTGTTTGTTTGGTGACACTGGCCACCAGTTATTATTTGCTTGATAATACTCACCATCATTTATTATTTGTTTGGTAATACTGACCACCAGTTTTCAACTCTTCCATCTAGTTATTATTTGCATGGTAATACTCACAACTAGTTTTCAACTCTTCCATCTAGTTATTATTTGCTTGGTAATACTCACCACCAGTTTTCAACTCTTCCATCTAGTTATTATTTGCTTGGTAATACTCACCACCAGTTTTCAACTCTTCCATCTAGTTATTATTTGCTTGGTAATACTCACCACCAGTTTTCAACTCTTCCATCTAGTTATTATTTGCTTGGTAATACTCACCACCAGTTTTCAACTCTTCCATCTAGTTATTATTTGCTTGGTAATACTCACCACCAGTTTTCAACTCTTCCATCTAGTTATTATTTGCTTGGTAATACTCACCACCAGTTTTCAATTCTTCCATCTAGTTATTATTTGCTTGGTAATACTCACCACCAGTTTTCAACTCTTCCATTTAGTTATTGTTTGTTTGGTGACACTGACCACCAGTTATTATTTGCTTGATAATACTGACCACCGGTTATTATTTGCTTGGTAATACTGACCACCAGTTATTATTTGCTTGATAATACTAACCACCGGTTATTATTTGCTTGGTAACACTGACCACCAGTTATTATTTGCTTGATAATACTCACCACCGGTTATTATTTGCTTGGTGACACTGACCACCAGTTATTATTTGCTTGATACTCACCATCAGTTATTATTTGTTTGGTAATACTGACCACCAGTTTTCAACTTTTCCATCTAGTTATTATTTACTTGGTGACTCACCACCAGTTTTCAACTCTTCCATCTCGTTATTATTTGCTTGGTGACTCACCAGCAGTGTTCAACTCTTCCATCTAGTTATTCTTTGTTTGGTGACACTGACCACCAGTTATTGTTTGTTTGGTGACACTGGCCACCAGTTATTATTTGCTTGATAATACTCACCATCAGTTATTATTTGTTTGGTAATACTGACCACCAGTTTTCAACTCTTCCATATAGTTATTATTTGCTTGGTGACTCTACCACCAGTTTTCAACTCTTCCATCTCGTTATTATTTGCTTGGTGACTCACCACCAGTTTTCAACTCTTCCATCTCGTTATTATTTGCTTGGTAATACTCACCACCAGTTTTCAACTCTTCCATCTAGTTATTAGTTGCTTGGTAATACTCACCACCAGTTTTCAACTCTTCCATCTAGTTATTATTTGCTTGGTAATACTCACCACCAGTTTTCAACTCTTTCATCTAGTTATTATTTGCTTGGGAATACTCACCACCAGTTTTCAACTCCTCCATCTAGTTATTATTTGCTTGGTAATACTCACCACCAGTTTTCAATTCTTCCATCTAGTTATTATTTGCTTGGTAATACTCACCACCAGTTTTCAATTCTTCCATCTAGTTATTATTTGCTTGGTAATACTCACCACCAGTTTTCAACTTTTCCATCTAGTTATTATTTGCTTGGTAATACTCACAACCAGTTTTCAATTCTTCCATCTAGTTATTATTTGCTTGGTAATACTGACCACCAGTTTTCAACTCTTCCATTTGGTTATTGTTTGTTTGGTGACACTGACCACCAGTTATTTTTTGCTTGGTAATACTCACCACCAGTTTTTAACTCTTCCATCTAGTTATTATTTGCTTGGTAATACTCACCACCAGTTTTCAACTCTTCCATCTAGTTATTATTTGCTTGGTAATACTCACCACCAGTTTTCAACTCTTCCATCTAGTTATTATTTGCTTGGTAATACTCACCACCAGTTTTCAACTCTTCCATCTAGTTATTATTTGCTTGGTAATACTCACCACCAGTTTTCAACTCTTCCATCTAGTTATTATTTGCTTGGTAATACTCACCACCAGTTTTCAACTCTTCCATCTAGTTATTATTTGCTTGGTAATACTCACAACCAGTTTTCAATTCTTCCATCTAGTTATTATTTGCTTGGTAATACTCACCACCAGTTTTCAACTCTTCCATTTAGTTATTGTTTGTTTGGTGACACTGACCACCAGTTATTATTTGCTTGATAATACTGACCACCGGTTATTATTTGCTTGGTAATACTGACCACCAGTTATTATTTGCTTCATAATACTCACCACCGGTTATTATTTGCTTGGTAACACTGACCACCAGTTATTATTTTTGCTTGATAATACTCACCATCAGTTATTATTTGTTTGGTAATACTGACCACCAGTTTTCAACTTTTCCATCTAGTTATTATTTGCTTGGTGACTCACCACCAGTTTTCATCTCTTCCATCTCGTTATTATTTGCTTGGTGACTCACCACCAGTTTTCAACTCTTCCATCTAGTTATTCTTTTGTTTGGTGACACTGACCACCAGTTATTGTTTGTTTGGTGACACTGGCCACCAGTTATTATTTGCTTGATAATACTCACCATCAGTTATTATTTGTTTGGTAATACTGACCACCAGTTTTCAACTCTTCCATATAGTTATTATTTGCTTGGTGACTCACCACCAGTTTTTAACTCTTCCATCTAGTTATTATTTGCTTGGTAATACTCACCACTAGTTTTCAACTCTTCCATCTAGTTATTATTTGCTTGGTGACTCACCACCAGTTTTCAACTCTTCCATCTAGTTATTATTTGCTTGGTAATACTCACCACCAGTTTTCAACTCTTCCATCTAGTTATTATTTGCTTGGTAATACTCACCACCAGTTTTCAACTCTTCCATCTAGTTATTATTTGCTTGGTAATACTCACCACCAGTTTTCAACTCTTCCATCTAGTTATTATTTGCTTGGTAATACTCACCACCAGTTTTCAACTCTTCCATCTAGTTATTATTTGCTTGGTAATACTCACCACCAGTTTTCAACTCTTCCATCTAGTTATTATTTGCTGGTAATACTCACCACCAGTTTTCAACTCTTCCATCTAGTTATTATTTGCTTGGTAATACTCACCACCAGTTTTCAACTCTTCCATCTAGTTATTATTTGCTTGGTAATACTCACCACCAGTTTTCAACTCTTCCATCTAGTTATTATTTGCTTGGTAATACTCACCACCAGTTTTCAACTCTTCCATCTAGTTATTATTTGCTTGGTAATACTCACCACCAGTTTTCAACTCTTCCATCTAGTTATTATTTGCATGGTAATACTCACCACTAGTTTTCAACTCTTCCATCTAGTTATTATTTGTTTGGTAATACCACCAGTTTTCAACTCTTCCATTTAGTTATTATTTGCTTGGTAATACTCACCACCAGTTTTCAACTCTTCCATCTAGTTATTATTTGCTTGATGATACTCACCACCAGTTTTCAACTCTTCCATCTAGTTATTATTTGCTTGGTAATACTCACCACCAGTTTTCAACTCTTCCATCTAGTTATTATTTGCTTGGTAATACTCACCACCAGTTTTCAATTCTTCCATCTAGTTATTATTTGCTTGGTAATACTCACCACCAGTTTTCAACTCTTCCATTTAGTTATTGTTTGTTTGGTCACACTGACCACCAGTTATTATTTGCTTGATAATACTGACCACCGGTTATTATTTGCTTGGTAATACTGACCACCAGTTATTATTTGTTTGATAATACTCAACCACCGGTTATTATTTGCTTGGTAACACTGACCACCAGTTATTATTTGCTTGATAATACTCACCACCGGTTATTATTTGCTTGGTGACACTGACCACCAGTTATTTGCTTGATAATACTCACCATCAGTTATTATTTGTTTGGTAATACTGACCACCAGTTTTCAACTTTTCCATCTAGTTATTATTTGCTTGGTGACTCACCACCAGTTTTCAACTCTTCCATCTCGTTATTATTTGCTTGGTGACTCACCAGCAGTGTTCAACTCTTCCATCTAGTTATTCTTTGTTTGGTGACACTGACCACCAGTTATTGTTTGTTTGGTGACACTGGCCACCAGTTATTATTTGCTTGATAATACTCACCATCAGTTATTATTTGTTTGGTAATACTCACCACCAGTTTTCAACTCTTCCATCTAGTTATTATTTGCTTGGTGACTCACCACCAGTTTTCAACTCTTCCATCTGTTATTATTTGCTTGGTGACTCACCACCAGTTTTCAACTCTTCCATCTAGTTATTATTTGCTTGGTAATACTCACCACCAGTTTTCAACTCTTCCATCTAGTTATTATTTGCTTGGTAATACTCACCACCAGTTTTCAACTCTTCCATCTAGTTATTATTTGCTTGGTAATACTCACCACCAGTTTTCAACTCTTCCATCTAGTTATTATTTGCTTGGTAATACTCACCACCAGTTTTCAACTCTTCCATCTAGTTATTATTTGCTTGGTAATACTCACCACCAGTTTTCAACTCTTCCATCTAGTTATTATTTGCTTGGTAATACTCACCACCAGTTTTCAACTCTTCCATCTAGTTATTATTTGCTTGGTAATACTCACCACCAGTTTTCAACTCTTCCATCTAGTTATTATTTGCTTGGTAATACTCACCACCAGTTTTCAATTCTTCCATCTAGTTATTATTTGCTTGGTAATACTGACCACCAGTTTTCAACTCTTCCATTTGGTTATTGTTTGTTTGGTGACACTGACCACCAGTTATTTTTTGCTTGGTAATACTCACCACCAGTTTTCAACTCTTCCATTTAGTTATTATTTGCTTGGTAATACTCACCACCAGTTTTCAACTCTTCCATCTAGTTATTATTTGCTTGGTAATACTCACCACCAGTTTTCAACTCTTCCATCTAGTTATTATTTGTTTGGTAATACTCACAACCAGTTTTCAACTCTTCCATCTAGTTATTATTTGCTTGGTAATACTCACCACCAGTTTTCAACTCTTCCATTTAGTTATTGTTTGTTTGGTGACACTGACCACCAGTTATTATTTGTTTGATAATACTGACCACCGGTTATTATTTGTTTGGTAATACTGACCACCAGTTATTATTTGTTTGATAATACTCACCACCAGTTATTATTTGTTTGGTAACACTGACCACCAGTTATTATTTGCTTGATTAATACTCTACCATCAGTTATTATTTGTTTGGTAATACTGACCACCAGTTTTCAACTCTTCCATCTAGTTATTATTTGCTTGTGACTCACCACCAGTTTTCAACTCTTCCATCTAGTTATTATTTGCTTGGTAATACTCACCACCAGTTTTCAACTCTTCCATCTAGTTATTATTTGCTTGGTAATACTCACCACCAGTTTTCAACTCTTCCATCT
The DNA here is from genome assembly GCF_004210375.1 of Tachypleus tridentatus. Lineage (NCBI taxonomy): Eukaryota > Metazoa > Arthropoda > Merostomata > Xiphosura > Limulidae > Tachypleus > Tachypleus tridentatus. The sequence goes on along the minus strand of NC_134825.1, from coordinate 110,141,870 downwards.
AGTTATTATTTGCTTGGTAATACTCACCACCAGTTTTCAACTCTTCCATCTAGTTATTATTTGCTTGGTAATACTCACCACCAGTTTTCAACTCTTCCATCTAGTTATTATTTGCTTGGTAATACTCACAACCAGTTTTCAATTCTTCCATCTAGTTATTATTTGCTTGGTAATACTCACCACCAGTTTTCAACTCTTCCATCTAGTTATTATTTGCTTGGTAATACTCTCACCACCAGTTTTCAATTCTTCAATCTATTTATTATTTGCTTGGTAATACTCACCACCAGTTTTCAACTCTTCCATTTAGTTATTCTTTGTTTGGTGACACTGACCACCAGTTATTATTTGCTTGATAATACTTACCACCAGTTATTATTTGCTTGGTAATACTGACCACCAGTTTTCAACTCTTCCATTTAGTTATTGTTTGTTTGGTGATACTGACCACCAGTTATTATTTGCTTGATAATACTCACCACCGGTTATTATTTGCTTGGTAATACTGACCACCAGTTTTCAACTCTTCCATCTAGTTATTATTTCTTGGCAATACTCACCACCAGTTTTCAACTCTTCCATTTAGTTATTGTTTGTTTGGTGACACTGGCCACCATTTATTATTTGCTTGATAATACTCACCATCATTTATTATTTGTTTGGTAATACTGACCACCAGTTTTCAACTCTTCCATCTAGTTATTATTTGCATGGTAATACTCACCACCAGTTTTCAACTCTTCCATCTAGTTATTATTTGCTTGGTAATACTCACCACCAGTTTTCAACTCTTCCATCTAGTTATTATTTGCTTGGTAATACTCACCACCAGTTTTCAACTCTTCCATCTAGTTATTATTTGCTTGGTAATACTCACCACCAGTTTTCAACTCTTCCATCTAGTTATTATTTGCTTGGTAATACTCACCACCAGTTTTCAACTCTTCCATCTAGTTATTATTTGCTTGGTAATACTCACCACCAGTTTTCAACTCTTCCATCTAGTTATTAGTTGCTTGGTAATACTCACCACCAGTTTTCAATTCTTCCATCTAGTTATTATTTGCTTGGTAATACTCACCACCAGTTTTCAACTCTTCCATTTAGTTATTGTTTGTTTGGTGACACTGACCACCAGTTATTATTTGCTTGATAATACTGACCACCGGTTATTATTTGCTTGGTAATACTGACCACCAGTTATTATTTGCTTGATAATACTCAACCACCGGTTATTATTTGCTTGGTAATACTGACCACCAGTTATTATTTGCTTGATAATACTCACCACCGGTTATTATTTGCTTGGTGACACTGACCACCAGTTATTATTTGCTTGATAATACTCACCATCAGTTATTATTTGTTTGGTAATACTGACCACCAGTTTTCAACTTTTCCATCTAGTTATTATTTGCTTGGTGACTCACCACCAGTTTTCAACTCTTCCATCTCGTTATTATTTGCTTGGTGACTCACCACCAGCAGTGTTCAACTCTTCCATCTAGTTATTCTTTGTTTGGTGACACTGACCACCAGTTATTGTTTGTTTGGTGACACTGGCCACCAGTTATTATTTGCTTGATAATACTCACCATCAGTTATTATTTGTTTGGTAATACTGACCACCAGTTTTCAACTCTTCCATCTAGTTATTATTTGCTTGGTGACTCACCACCAGTTTTCAACTCTTCCATCTAGTTATTATTTGCTTGGTAATACTCACCACCAGTTTCAACTCTTCCATCTAGTTATTATTTGCTTGGTAATACTCACCACCAGTTTTCAACTCTTCCATCTAGTTATTATTTGCTTGGTAATACTCACCACCAGTTTTCAACTCTTCCATCTAGTTATTATTTGCTTGGTAATACTCACCACCAGTTTTCAACTCTTTCATCTAGTTATTATTTGCTTGGTAATACTCACCACCAGTTTTCAACTCTTCCATCTAGTTATTATTTGCTTGGTAATACTCACCACCAGTTTTCAACTCTTCCATCTAGTTATTATTTGCTTGGTAATACTCACCACCAGTTTTCAATTCTTCCATCTAGTTATTATTTGCTTGGTAATACTCACCACCAGTTTTCAACTTTTCCATCTAGTTATTATTTGCTTGGTAATACTCACCACCAGTTTTCAACTCTTCCATCTAGTTATTATTTGCTTGGTAATACTGACCACCAGTTTTCAACTCTTCCATTTGGTTATTGTTTGTTTGGTGACACTGACCACCAGTTATTTTTTGCTTGGTAATACTCACCACCAGTTTTCAACTCTTCCATCTAGTTATTATTTGCTTGGTAATACTCACCACCAGTTTTCAACTCTTCCATCTAGTTATTATTTGCTTGGTAATACTCACCACCAGTTTTCAACTCTTCCATCTAGTTATTATTTGCTTGGTAATACTCACCACCAGTTTTCAACTCTTCCATCTAGTTATTATTTGCTTGGTAATACTCACCACCAGTTTTCAACTCTTCCATCTAGTTATTATTTGCTTGGTAATACTCACCACCAGTTTTCAACCTTCCATCTAGTTATTATTTGCTTGGTAATACTCACCACCAGTTTTCAATTCTTCCATCTAGTTATTATTTGCTTTGTAATACTCACCACCAGTTTTCAACTCTTCCATCTAGTTATTATTTGCTTGGTAATACTCACCACCAGTTTTCAACTTTTCCATCTAGTTATTATTTGCTTGGTAATACTCACAACCAGTTTTCAATTCTTCCATCTAGTTATTATTTGCTTGGTAATACTCACCACCAGTTTTCAACTCTTCCATCTAGTTATTATTTGCTTGGGACACTCACCACCAGTTATTATTTTTTGCTTTTGGTAATACTCACCACCAGTTTTCAACTCTTCCATCTAGTTATTATTTGCTTGGTAATACTCACCACCAGTTTTCAACTCTTCCATCTAGTTATTATTTGCTTTGGTAATACTCACCACCAGTTTTCAACTCTTCCATCTAGTTATTGTTTGTTTGGTGACACTGACCACCAGTTATTATTTGTTTGATAACACTGTGACCACCGGTTATTATTTGCTTGGTAATACTCACCACCAGTTTTTAACTCTTCCATCTAGTTATTATTTGCTTGGTAATACTCACCACCAGTTTTCAACTCTTCCATCTAGTTATTATTTGCTTGGTAATACTCACCACCAGTTTTCAACTCTTCCATCTAGTTATTATTTGCTTGGTAATACTCACCACCAGTTTTCAACTCTTCCATCTAGTTATTGTTTGTTTGGTGACACTGACCACCAGTTATTATTTGCTTGATAATACTGACCACTAGTTATTATTTGCTTGGTACTACTCACCACCAGTTTTCAACTCTTCCATTTAGTTATTGTTTGTTTGGTGACACTGACCACCAGTTATTATTTGCTTGATAATACTGACCACCGGTTATTATTTGCTTGGTAATACTGACCACCAGTTATTATTTGCTTGATAATACTCACCACCGGTTATTATTTGCTTGGTAACACTGACCACCAGTTATTATTTACTTGATAATACTCACCATCAGTTATTATTTGTTTGATAATATTGACCACCAGTTTTCAAATTTTCCATCTAAATATTATTTGCTTGGTGACTCACCACCAGTTTTCAACTCTTCCATCTCGTTATTATTTGCTTGGTGACTCACCACCAGTTTTCAACTCTTCCATCTAGTTATTCTTTGTTTGGTGACACTCACCACCAGTTATTGTTATTGTTTTGTGACACTGGCCACCAGTTATTATTTGCTTGATAATACTCACCATCAGTTATTATTTGTTTGGTAATCCTGACCACCAGTTTTCAACTCTTGCATATAGTTATTATTTGCTTGGTGACTCACCACCAGTTTTCAACTCTTCCATCTAGTTATTATTTGCTTGGTAATACTCACCACCAGTTTTCAACTCTTCCATCTAGTTATTAGTTGCTTGGTAATACTCACCACCAGTTTTCAACTCTTCCATCTAGTTATTATTTGCTTGGTAATACTCACCACCAGTTTTCAACTCTTTCATCTAGTTATTATTTGCTTGGTAATACTCACCACCAGTTTTCAACTCTTCCATCTAGTTATTATTTGCTTGGTAATACTCACCACCAGTTTTCAACTCTTCCATCTAGTTATTATTTGCTTGGTAATACTCACCACCAGTTTTCAATTCTTCCATCTAGTTATTATTTCCTTGGTAATACTCACCACCTGTTTTCAACTCTTACATCTAGTTATTATTTGCTTGGTAATACTCACAACCAGTTTTCAATTCTTCAATCTATTTATTATTTGCTTGGTAATACTCACCACCAGTTTTCAACTCTTCCATTTAGTTATTCTTTGTTTGGTGACACTGACCACCAGTTATTATTTGCTTGATAATACTCACCACCAGTTATTATTTGCTTGGTAATACTGACCACCAGTTTTCAACTCTTCCATTTAGTTATTGTTTGCTTGGTGACACTGACCACCAGTTATTATTATTTGCTTGATAATACTCACCACCGGTTATTATTTGCTTGGTAATACTGACCACCAGTTTTCAACTCTTCCATCTAGTTATTATTTCCTTGGCAATACTTACCACCAGTTTTCAACTCTTCCATTTAGTTATTTTTGTTTGGTGACACTGACCACCAGTTTTATTATTTGTTTGATAATACCATCATCAGTTATTATTTGTTTGGTAATACTGACCACCAGTTTTCAACTCTTCCATATAGTTATTATTTGCTTGGTGACTCTCACCACCAGTTTTCAACTCTTCCATCTCGTTATTATTTGCTTGGTAATACTCACCACCAGTTTTCAACTCTTCCATCTAGTTATTAGGTGCTTGGTAATACTCACCACCAGTTTTCAACTCTTCCATCTAGTTATTATTTGCTTGGTAATACTCACCACCAGTTTTCAACTCTTCCATCTAGTTATTATTTGCTTGGTAATACTCACCACCAGTTTTCAACTCTTCCATCTAGTTATTATTTGCTTGGTAATACTCACCACCAGTTTTCAACTCTTCCATCTAGTTATTATTTGCTTGGTAATACTCACCACCAGTTTTCAACTCTTTCATCTAGTTATTATTTGCTTGGTAATACTCACCACCAGTTTTCAACTCTTCCATCTAGTTATTATTTGCTTGGTAATACTCACCACCAGTTTTCAACTCTTCCATCTAGTTATTATTTGCATGGTAATACTCACCACCAGTTTTCAACTCTTCCATCTAGTTATTATTTGCTTGGTAATACTCACCACCAGTTTTCAACTCTTCCATTTAGTTATTATTTGCTTGGTAATACTCACCACCAGTTTTCAACTCTTCCATCTAGTTATTATTTGCTTGGTAATACTCACCACCAGTTTTCAACTCTTTCATCTAGTTATTATTTGCTTGGTAATACTCACCACCAGTTTTCAACTCTTCCATCTAGTTATTATTTGCTTGGTAATACTGACCACCAGTTTTCAACTCTTCCATTTGGTTATTGTTTGTTTGGTGACACTGACCACCAGTTATTTTTTTCTTGGTAATACTCACCACCAGTTTTTAACTCTTCCATCTAGTTATTATTTGCTTGGTAATACTCACCACCAGTTTTCAACTCTTCCATCTAGTTATTATTTGCGTGGTAATACTCACCACCAGTTTTCAACTCTTCCATCTAGTTATTATTTGCTTGGTAATACTCACCACCAGTTTTCAACTCTTCCATCTAGTTATTAATTGCTTGGTAATACTCACCACCAGTTTTCAATTCTTCCATCTAGTTATTATTTGCTTGGTAATACTCACCACCAGTTTTCAACTCTTCCATTTAGTTATTGTTTGTTTGGTGACACTGACCACCAGTTATTATTTGCTTGATAATACTGACCACCGGTTATTATTTGCTTGGTAATACTCACCACCAGTTTTCAACTCTTCCATTTAGTTATTGTTTGTTTGGTGACACTGACCACCAGTTATTATTTGCTTGATAATACTGACCACCGGTTATTATTTGCTTGGTAATACTGACCACCAGTTATTATTTGCTTGATAATACTCACCACCGGTTATTATTTGCTTGGTAATACTGACCACCAGTTATTATTTACTTATAATACTCACCATCATCAGTTATTATTTGTTTGATAATACTGACCACCAGTTTTCAACTTTTCCATCTAAATATTATTTGCTTGGTGACTCACCACCAGTTTTCATCTCTTCCATCTCGTTATTATTTGCTTGGTGACTCACCAGCAGTGTTCAACTCTTCCATCTAGTTATTCTTTGTTTGGTGACACTGACCACCAGTTACTGTTTGTTTGGTGACACTGGCCACCAGTTATTATTTGCTTGATAATACTCACCATCAGTTATTATTTGTTTGGTAATCCTGACCACCAGTTTTCAACTCTTCCATATAGTTATTATTTGCTTGGTGACTCACCACCAGTTTTCAACTCTTCCATCTCGTTATTATTTGCTTGGTAATACTCACCACCAGTTTTCAACTCTTCCATCTAGTTATTATTTGCTTGGTAATACTCACCACCAGTTTTCAACTCTTCCATCTAGTTATTATTTGCTTGGTAATACTCACCACCAGTTTTCCACTCTTTCATCTATTTATTATTTGCTTGTGAATACTCACCACCAGTTTTAACTCTTCCATCTAGTTATTATTTGCTTGGTAATACTCACCACCAGTTTTCAACTCTTCCATCTAGTTATTATTTGCTTGTATTACTCACCACCAGTTTTCAATTCTTCCATCTAGTTATTATTTCCTTGGTAATACTCACCACCTGTTTTCAACTCTTACATCTAGTTATTATTTGCTTGGTAATACTCACAACCAGTTTTCAATTCTTCAATCTATTTATTATTTGCTTGGTAATACTCACCACCAGTTTTCAACTCTTCCATTTAGTTATTATTTGTTTGGTGACACTGACCACCAGTTATTATTTGCTTGATAATACCTACCACCTCACCAGTTATTATTTGCTTGGTAATACTGACCACCAGTTTTCAACTCTTCCATTTAGTTATTGTTTGTTTGGTGACACTGACCACCAGTTATTATTTGCTTGATAATACTCTCACCACCGGTTATTATTTGCTTGGTAATACTGACCACCAGTTTTCAACTCTTCCATCTAGTTATTATTTGCTTGGCAATACTCACCACCAGTTTTCAACTCTTCCATTTAGTTATTGTTTGTTTGTGACACTGGCCACCAGTTATTATTATTTGCTTGATAATACCTCACCATCAGTTATTATTTGTTTGGTAATACTGACCACCAGTTTTCAACTCTTCCATATAGTTATTATTTGCTTGGTGACTCACCACCACCTCTTCCAAGTTTTCAACTCTTCCATCTAGTTATTATTTGCTTGGTAATACTCACCACCAGTTTTCAACTCTTCCATCTAGTTATTATTTGCTTGGTACCTACTCACTCACCACCTTTTCAGTTTTCAACTCTTCCATCTAGTTATTATTTGCTTGGTAATACTCACCACCAGTTTTCAACTCTTCCATCTAGTTATTATTTGCTTGGTAATACTCACCACCAGTTTTCAACTCTTCCATCTAGTTATTATTTGCTTGGTAATACCACCACCAGTTCACCACCAGTTTTCAACTCTTCCATCTAGTTATTATTTGCTTGGTAATACTCACCACCAGTTTTCAACTTTCTTTCTAGTTATTATTTGCTTGGTAATACCACCAGTTTTCATTTAGTTATTATTTGCTTGGTAATACTCACCACCAGTTTTCAACTCTTCCATCTAGTTATTATTTGCTTGGTAATACTCACCACCAGTTTTCACCTTCCATCTAGTTATTATTTGTTTTACTCACCACCAGTTTTCAACTCTTCCATCTAGTTATTATTTGCATGGTAATACTCACCACTAGTTTTCAACTCTTCCATCTAGTTATTATTTTGGTAATACTCACCACCAGTTTTCAACTCTTCCATTTAGTTATTGTTTGTTTGTGACACTGACCACCAGTTATTATTTGTGTGATAATACTGACCACCGTTATTATTTGTTTGGTAATACTGACCACCAGTTATTATTTGCTTGATATCTCTACCACCGGTTATTATTTGCTTGGTAACACTGACCACCAGTTATTATTTTTGCTTGATAATACTCACCACCGGTTATTATTTGCTTGGTGACACTGACTACCCAGTGATTATTTGTTTGATAATACTCACCATCAGTTATTTGTTTGGTAATACTGACCACCAGTTTTCAACTTTTCCATCTAGTTATTATTTGCTTGGTGACTCACCACCAGTTTTCAATCTTCCATCTCGTTATTATTTGCTTGGTGACTCACCAGTGTTCAACTCTTCCATCTAGTATTTTTGTTTGGTGACACTGACCACCATTAGTTGTTTGTTTGTGACACTGACCACCAGTTATTATTTGCTTGGGACACCTGACCACCAGTTTTCAACTCTTCCATCTAGTTATTATTTGCTTTGATACTCACCACCAGTTTTCAACTCTTCCATCTCGTTATTTTTGTTTGTACTCACCACCAGTTTTCAACTCTTCCATCTAGTTATTATTTGTTGGTAATACTCACCACCAGTTTTCAACTCTTCCATCTAGTTATTATTTGCTTGGTAATACTCACCACCAGTTTCTTCAACTCTTTCCATCTAGTTATTATTTGCTTGGTAATACCTCACCACCAGTTTTCAACTCTTCCATATCTAGTTATTATTTCTTGGGTTTCACTCACCCACTGTGCTTTTCACTCTTCCATCTAGTTATTATTTGCTTGTAATACTCACCACCAGTTTTCAACTCTTCCATTCTAGTTATTATTTGTTTGGTAATACTCACAACCAGTTTTCAACTCTTTCATCTAGTTATTATTTGCTTGGTAATACTCACCACCAGTTTTCAACTCTTCCATTTAGTTATTGTTTTGTTTGGTGACACTGACCACCAGTTATTATTTGCTGATGATAATACCTCACCACCAGTTATTATTTGGTAATACTGACCACCAGTTTTCAACTCTTCCATTTAGTTGCCATTGTTTCATTTTTGGACACTGACCAAATTGAAGTTATTATTTGTTTGGTCATACTCACCACCAGTTATTATCATGTTTGGATAATACCTGACCACCTCAGTTATTATTTGTTTGGTAATACTCACCACCAGTTTTCAACTCTTCCATCTAGTTATTATTTGCTTTGTATACTACTACCACAAGTTTTCAACCTACCAGTTATTGTTTGGTGACACTGACCACCAGTTGTTATTTGTTTGATAATACTCACCACCATCAAGTTATTATTTGTTTGGTAATAATACTGACCACCAGTTTTCAACTCTTCCATCTAGTTATTATTTGCTTGGTAATACTCACCACCAGTTTTCAACATCTAGTTATTATTTGTTTAGTGACTCAAATTCTCAACCAGTTTTCAATCTCTTCCATCTCATTATTATTTTACTTGGTAATACTCACCACCAGTTTTCAACTCTTCCATATAGTTATTTGCTTGTTAATGGTGACCACCAGTCTTCAACTCTTTCATCTAGTTATTGTTTGTTTGGTAATACTCACCACCAGTTTTCAACTCTTCCATCTAGTTATTATCTGTTTTTGGTGACACTGGACCACCCAGTTTTGCTTTCAACTCCTTCCATCTAGTTATTATTTTGTTTGGTAATACTCACCACCAGTTTTCAACTCTTCCATCTAGTTATTATTTTGCTTGGTACATTCGCCACCACCAGTTTTCAACTCCTTCCATCTAGTTAATTATTTGCATGGTAATACTCACCACCAGTTTTCAACTCTTCCATTTCCAGTTATTATTTGCTGGTAATACTCACCACCAGTTTTCAACTCTTCCATCTAGTTATTACTTTGTTTG
>NC_134825.1:110030609-110131417 GCF_004210375.1 Tachypleus tridentatus | reverse complement strand
TGATGTTAAGTGTCTAGAGTAAGTTGATACAGGAAACAAGCTCTGATGTTAAGTGTCTAGAGTAAGTTGATACAGGAAACAAACTCTGATGTTAAGTGTCTAGAGTAAGTTGATACAGGAAACAAGCTCTGATGTTAAGTGTCTAGAGTAAGTTTATACAGGAAACAAACTCTGATGTTAAGTGTCTAGAGTAAGTTGATACACGAAACAAGCTCTGAGGTTAAGTGTCTAGAGTAAGTTGATACACGAAACAAGCTCTGAGGTTAAGTGTCTAGAGTAAGTTGATACAGGAAACAAACTCTGATGTTAAGGAAGTGTCTAGAAGTAAAGTTTATAAAGGAAACAAACTCTGATGTTAAGTGTCTAGAGTAAGTTGATACAGGAAACAAGCTCTGATGTTAAGTGTCTAGAGTAAGTTGATACAGGAAACAAACTCTGATGTTAAGTGTCTAGAGTAAGTTGATACAGGAAACAAGCTCTGATGTTAAGTGTCTAGAGTAAGTTGATACAGGAAACAAGCTCTGATGTTAAGTGTCTAGAGTAAGTTGATACACGAAACAAGCTCTGAGGTTAAGTGTCTAGAGTAAGTTGATACAGGAAACAAGCTCTGATGTTAAGTGTAGAGTAAGTGTCTAGAGTAAGTTGATACAGGAAACAAACTCTGATGTTAAGTGTCTAGAGTAAGTTGATACAGGAAACAAGCTCTGATGTTAAGTGTCTAGAGTAAGTTGATACAGAAACAAGCTCTGAAAGTGTCTAGAGTGTTAATACACAGAAACAAACTCTGATGTTCTAGTCTAGAGTAAGTTGATACAGGAAACAAACTCTGATGTTAAGTGTCTAGAGTAAGTTGATACAGGAAACAAGCTCTGAGTGTCTTAAGTGTCTGAGTTAAGTAAGTTGATACAGGAAACAAGCTCTGATGTTAAGTGTCTAGAGTAAGTTGATACAGGAAACAAGCTCTGAGGTTAAGTGTCTAGAGTAAGTTCTAGAAGTAAGTTGATACAGGAAACAAACTCTGATGTTAAGTGTCTAGAGTAAGTTGATACAGGATAAACAAGCTCTGATGTTAAGTGTCTTAAGTTGATGTCTAGAGTAAGTTGATACAGGAAACAAACTCTGATGTTAAGTGTCTAGAGTAAGTTGATACAGGAAACAAGCTCTGATGTTAAGTGTCTAGAGTAAGTTGATACAGGAAACAAACTCTGATGTTAAGTGTCTAGAGTAAGTTGATACAGGAAACAAACTCTGATGTTAAGTGTCTAGAGAGTAAGTTGATACAGGAAACAAGCTCTGATGTTAAGTGTCTAGAGTAAGTTGATACAGGAAACAAGCTCTGATGTTAAGTGTCTAGAGTAAGTTGATACAGGAAACAAGCTCTGATGTTAAGTGTCTAGAGTAAGTTGATACAGGAAACAAACTCTGATGTTAAGTGTCTAGAGTAAGTTGATACAGGAAACAAACTCTGATGTTAAGTGTCTAGAGTAAGTTGATACAGGAAACAAACTCTGATGTTAAGTGTCTAGAGTAAGTTGATACAGGAAACAAGCTCTGAGGTTAAGTGTCTAGAGTAAGTTGATACAGGAAACAAACTCTGATGTTAAGTGTCTAGAGTAAGTTGATACAGGAAACAAGCTCTGATGTTAAGTGTCTAGAGTAAGTTGATACAGGAAACAAACTCTGATGTTAAGTGTCTAGAGTAAGTTGATACAGGAAACAAGCTCTGATGTTAAGTGTCTAGAGTAAGTTGATACAGGAAACAAGCTCTGATGTTAAGTGTCTAGAGTAAGTTGATACAGGAAACAAACTCTGATGTTAAGTGTCTAGAGTAAGTTGATACAGGAAACAAACTCTGATGTTAAGTGTCTAGAGTAAGTTGATACAGGAAACAAACTCTGATGTTAAGTGTCTAGAGTAAGTTGATACAGGAAACAAACTCTGATGTTAAGTGTCTAGAGTAAGTTGATACAGGAAACAAGCTCTGATGTTAAGTGTCTAGAGTAAGTTGATACAGGAAACAAACTCTGATGTTAAGTGTCTAGAGTAAGTTGATACAGGAAACAAACTCTGATGTTAAGTGTCTAGAGTAAGTTGATACAGGAAACAAACTCTGATGTTAAGTGTCTAGAGTAAGTTGATACAGGAAACAAGCTCTGATGTTAAGTGTCTAGAGTAAGTTGATACAGGAAACAAGCTCTGATGTTAAGTGTCTAGAGTAAGTTGATACAGGAAACAAGCTCTGATGTTAAGTGTCTAGAGTAAGTTGATACAGGAAACAAACTCTGATGTTAAGTGTCTAGAGTAAGTTGATACAGGAAACAAACTCTGATGTTAAGTGTCTAGAGTAAGTTGATACAGGAAACAAGCTCTGATGTTAAGTGTCTAGAGTAAGTTGATACAGGAAACAAAGCTCTGATGTTAAGTGTCTAGAGTAAGTTGATACAGGAAACAAACTCTGATGTTAAGTGTCTAGAGTAAGTTGATACAGGAAACAAGCTCTGATGTTAAGTGTCTAGAGTAAGTTGATACAGGAAACAAACTCTGATGTTAAGTGTCTAGAGTAAGTTGATACAGGAAACAAACTCTGATGTTAAGTGTCTAGAGTAAGTTGATACAGGAAACAAGCTCTGATGTTAAGTGTCTAGAGTAAGTTGATACAGGAAACAAGCTCTGATGTTAAGTGTCTAGAGTAAGTTGATACAGGAAACAAGCTCTGATGTTAAGTGTCTAGAGTAAGTTGATACAGGAAACAAGCTCTGATGTTAAGTGTCTAGAGTAAGTTGATACAGGAAACAAACTCTGATGTTAAGTGTCTAGAGTAAGTTGATACAGGAAACAAACTCTGATGTTAAGTGTCTAGAGTAAGTTGATACAGGAAACAAGCTCTGATGTTAAGTGTCTAGAGTAAGTTGATACAGGAAACAAACTCTGATGTTAAGTGTCTAGAGTAAGTTGATACAGGAAACAAACTCTGATGTTAAGTGTCTAGAGTAAGTTGATACAGGAAACAAGCTCTGATGTTAAGTGTCTAGAGTAAGTTGATACAGGAAACAAACTCTGATGTTAAGTGTCTAGAGTAAGTTGATACAGGAAACAAGCTCTGATGTTAAGTGTCTAGAGTAAGTTGATACAGGAAACAAACTCTGATGTTAAGTGTCTAGAGTAAGTTGATACAGGAAACAAGCTCTGATGTTAAGTGTCTAGAGTAAGTTGATACAGGAAACAAACTCTGATGTTAAGTGTCTAGAGTAAGTTGATACAGGAAACAAGCTCTGAGGTTAAGTGTCTAGAGTAAGTTGATACAGGAAACAAGCTCTGATGTTAAGTGTCTAGAGTAAGTTGATACAGCTCTGATGTTAAAGAGTAAATACTCTGCTCTGTTAAGTGTCTAGAGTAAGTTGATACAGGAAACAAGCTCTGATGTTAAGTGTCTAGAGTAAGTTGATACAGGAAACAAACTCTGATGTTAAGTGTCTAGAGTAAGTTGATACAGGAAACAAGCTCTGATGTTAAGTGTCTAGAGTAAGTTGATACAGGAAACAAGCTCTGATGTTAAGTGTCTAGAGTAAGTTGATACAGGAAACAAACTCTGATGTTAAGTGTCTAGAGTAAGTTGATACAGGAAACAAACTCTGATGTTAAGTGTCTAGAGTAAGTTGATACAGGAAACAAGCTCTGATGTTAAGTGTCTAGAGTAAGTTGATACAGGAAACAAACTCTGATGTTAAGTGTCTAGAGTAAGTTGATACAGGAAACAAGCTCTGATGTTAAGTGTCTAGAGTAAGTTGATACAGGAAACAAACTCTGATGTTAAGTGTCTAGAGTAAGTTGATACAGGAAACAAACTCTGATGTTAAGTGTCTAGAGTAAGTTGATACAGGAAACAAACTCTGATGTTAAGTGTCTAGAGTAAGTTGATACAGGAAACAAACTCTGATGTTAAGTGTCTAGAGTAAGTTGATACAGGAAACAAACTCTGATGTTAAGTGTCTAGAGTAAGTTGATACAGGAAACAAACTCTGATGTTAAGTGTCTAGAGTAAGTTGATACAGGAAACAAGCTCTGATGTTAAGTGTCTAGAGTAAGTTGATACAGGAAACAAGCTCTGAGGTTAAGTGTCTAGAGTAAGTTGATACAGGAAACAAGCTCTGAGGTTAAGTGTCTAGAGTAAGTTGATACAGGAAACAAGCTCTGATGTTAAGTGTCTAGAGTAAGTTGATACAGGAAACAAACTCTGATGTTAAGTGTCTAGAGTAAGTTGATACAGGAAACAAACTCTGATGTTAAGTGTCTAGAGTAAGTTGATACAGGAAACAAGCTCTGATGTTAAGTGTTAAGTGTCTGAGAGTGTAGTAAGTTGATACAGGAAACAAGCTCTGATGTTAAGTGTCTAGAGTAAGTTGATACAGGAAACAAGCTCTGATGTTAAGTGTCTAGAGTAAGTTGATACAGGAAACAAGCTCTGATGTTAAGTGTCTAGAGTAAGTTGATACAGGAAACAAACTCTGATGTTAAGTGTCTAGAGTAAGTTGATACAGGAAACAAACTCTGATGTTAAGTGTCTAGAGTAAGTTGATACAGGAAACAAGCTCTGATGTTAAGTGTCTAGAGTAAGTTGATACAGGAAACAAACTCTGATGTTAAGTGTCTAGAGTAAGTTGATACAGGAAACAAGCTCTGATGTTAAGTGTCTAGAGTAAGTTGATACAGGAAACAAGCTCTGATGTTAAGTGTCTAGAGTAAGTTGATACAGGAAACAAACTCTGATGTTAAGTGTCTAGAGTAAGTTGATACAGGAAACAAACTCTGATGTTAAGTGTCTAGAGTAAGTTGATACAGGAAACAAACTCTGATGTTAAGTGTCTAGAGTAAGTTGATACAGGAAACAAGCTCTGATGTTAAGTGTCTAGAGTAAGTTGATACAGGAAACAAACTCTGATGTTAAGTGTCTAGAGTAAGTTGATACGGGAAACAAGCTCTGATGTTAAGTGTCTAGAGTAAGTTGATACAGGAAACAAGCTCTGATGTTAAGTGTCTAGAGTAAGTTGATACAGGAAACAAACTCTGATGTTAAGTGTCTAGAGTAAGTTGATACAGGAAACAAACTCTGATGTTAAGTGTCTAGAGTAAGTTGATACAGGAAACAAGCTCTGACGTTAAGTGTCTAGAGTAAGTTGATACAGGAAACAAGCTCTGATGTTAAGTGTCTAGAGTAAGTTGATACAGGAAACAAGCTCTGATGTTAAGTGTCTAGAGTAAGTTGATACAGGAAACAAGCTCTGATGTTAAGTGTCTAGAGTAAGTTGATACAGGAAACAAACTCTGATGTTAAGTGTCTAGAGTAAGTTGATACAGGAAACAAACTCTGATGTTAAGTGTCTAGAGTAAGTTGATACAGGAAACAAACTCTGATGTTAAGTGTCTAGAGTAAGTTGATACAGGAAACAAACTCTGATGTTAAGTGTCTAGAGTAAGTTGATACGGGAAACAAGCTCTGATGTTAAGTGTCTAGAGTAAGTTGATACAGGAAACAAACTCTGATGTTAAGTGTCTAGAGTAAGTTGATACAGGAAACAAACTCTGATGTTAAGTGTCTAGAGTAAGTTGATACAGGAAACAAGCTCTGATGTTAAGTGTCTAGAGTAAGTTGATACAGGAAACAAACTCTGATGTTAAGTGTCTAGAGTAAGTTGATACAGGAAACAAACTCTGATGTTAAGTGTCTAGAGTAAGTTGATACAGGAAACAAACTCTGATGTTAAGTGTCTAGAGTAAGTTGATACAGGAAACAAACTCTGATGTTAAGTGTCTAGAGTAAGTTGATACAGGAAACAAGCTCTGATGTTAAGTGTCTAGAGTAAGTTGATACACGAAACAAGCTCTGATGTTAAGTGTCTAGAGTAAGTTGATACAGGAAACAAGCTCTGATGTTAAGTGTCTAGAGTAAGTTGATACAGGAAACAAGCTCTGAGGTTAAGTGTCTAGAGTAAGTTGATACAGGAAACAAACTCTGATGTTAAGTGTCTAGAGTAAGTTGATACAGGAAACAAGCTCTGATGTTAAGTGTCTAGAGTAAGTTGATACAGGAAACAAGCTCTGATGTTAAGTGTCTAGAGTAAGTTGATACAGGAAACAAACTCTGATGTTAAGTGTCTAGAGTAAGTTGATACAGGAAACAAACTCTGATGTTAAGTGTCTAGAGTAAGTTGATACAGGAAACAAACTCTGATGTTAAGTGTCTAGAGTAAGTTGATACAGGAAACAAACTCTGATGTTAAGTGTCTAGAGTAAGTTGATACAGGAAACAAACTCTGATGTTAAGTGTCTAGAGTAAGTTGATACAGGAAACAAGCTCTGTTAAGTGTCTAGAGTAAGTTGATACAGGAAACAAGCTCTGAGTTAAGTGTCTAGAGTAAGTTGATACAGGAAACAAGCTCTGATGTTAAGTGTCTAGAGTAAGTTGATACAGGAAACAAACTCTGATGTTAAGTGTCTAGAGTAAGTTGATACAGGAAACAAGCTCTGATGTTAAGTGTCTAGAGTAAGTTGATACAGGAAACAAACTCTGATGTTAAGTGTCTAGAGTAAGTTGATACAGGAAACAAGCTCTGATGTTAAGTGTCTAGAGTAAGTTGATACAGGAAACAAGCTCTGATGTTAAGTGTCTAGAGTAAGTTGATACAGGAAACAAACTCTGATGTTAAGTGTCTAGAGTAAGTTGATACAGGAAACAAACTCTGATGTTAAGTGTCTAGAGTAAGTTGATACAGGAAACAAACTCTGATGTTAAGTGTCTAGAGTAAGTTGATACAGGAAACAAACTCTGATGTTAAGTGTCTAGAGTAAGTTGATACAGGAAACAAGCTCTGATGTTAAGTGTCTAGAGTAAGTTGATACAGGAAACAAACTCTGATGTTAAGTGTCTAGAGTAAGTTGATACAGGAAACAAGCTCTGATGTTAAGTGTCTAGAGTAAGTTGATACAGGAAACAAACTCTGATGTTAAGTGTCTAGAGTAAGTTGATACAGGAAACAAACTCTGATGTTAAGTGTCTAGAGTAAGTTGATACAGGAAACAAGCTCTGAGGTTAAGTGTCTAGAGTAAGTTGATACAAGAAACAAACTCTGATGTTAAGTGTCTAGAGTAAGTTGATAAAGGAAACAAACTCTGATGTTAAGTGTCTAGAGTAAGTTGATACAGGAAACAAGCTCTGATGTTAAGTGTCTAGAGTAAGTTGATACAGGAAACAAGCTCTGATGTTAAGTGTCTAGAGTAAGTTGATACAGGAAACAAGCTCTGATGTTAAGTGTCTAGAGTAAGTTGATACAGGAAACAAGCTCTGATGTTAAGTGTCTAGAGTAAGTTGATACAGGAAACAAACTCTGATGTTAAGTGTCTAGAGTAAGTTGATACAGGAAACAAGCTCTGATGTTAAGTGTCTAGAGTAAGTTGATACAGGAAACAAGCTCTGTTAAGTGTCTAGAGTAAGTTGATACAGGAAACAAACTCTGATGTTAAGTGTCTAGAGTAAGTTGATACAGGAAACAAACTCTGATGTTAAGTGTCTAGAGTAAGTTGATACAGGAAACAAACTCTGATGTTAAGTGTCTAGAGTAAGTTGATACAGGAAACAAACTCTGATGTTAAGTGTCTAGAGTAAGTTGATACAGGAAACAAGCTCTGAGGTTAAGTGTCTAGAGTAAGTTGATACAGGAAACAAGCTCTGATGTTAAGTGTCTAGAGTAAGTTGATACAGGAAACAAGCTCTGAGGTTAAGTGTCTAGAGTAAGTTGATACAGGAAACAAGCTCTGATGTTAAGTGTCTAGAGTAAGTTGATACAGGAAACAAACTCTGATGTTAAGTGTCTAGAGTAAGTTGATACAGGAAACAAGCTCTGATGTT
This sequence comes from Tachypleus tridentatus, assembly GCF_004210375.1. Lineage (NCBI taxonomy): Eukaryota > Metazoa > Arthropoda > Merostomata > Xiphosura > Limulidae > Tachypleus > Tachypleus tridentatus. The sequence goes on along the minus strand of NC_134825.1, from coordinate 110,123,514 downwards.
AAGTGTCTAGAGTAAGTTGATACAGGAAACAAGCTCTGATGTTAAGTGTCTAGAGTAAGTTGATACAGGAAACAAACTCTGATGTTAAGTGTCTAGAGTAAGTTGATACAGGAAACAAACTCTGAAGTGTCTAGAGTAAGTTGATACAGGAAACAAGCTCTGATGTTAAGTGTCTAGAGTAAGTTGATACAGGAAACAAGCTCTGATGTTAAGTGTCTAGAGTAAGTTGATACAGGAAACAAGCTCTGATGTTAAGTGTCTAGAGTAAGTTGATACAGGAAACAAGCTCTGATGTTAAGTGTCTAGAGTAAGTTGATACAGGAAACAAGCTCTGATGTTAAGTGTCTAGAGTAAGTTGATACAGGAAACAAGCTCTGATGTTAAGTGTCTAGAGTAAGTTGATACAGGAAACAAGCTCTGATGTTAAGTGTCTAGAGTAAGTTGATACAGGAAACAAACTCTGATGTTAAGTGTCTAGAGTAAGTTGATACAGGAAACAAACTCTGATGTTAAGTGTCTAGAGTAAGTTGATACAGGAAACAAACTCTGATGTTAAGTGTCTAGAGTAAGTTGATACAGGAAACAAACTCTGATGTTAAGTGTCTAGAGTAAGTTGATACAGGAAACAAACTCTGATGTTAAGTGTCTAGAGTAAGTTGATACAGGAAACAAACTCTGATGTTAAGTGTCTAGAGTAAGTTGATACAGGAAACAAACTCTGATGTTAAGTGTCTAGAGTAAGTTGATACAGGAAACAAGCTCTGATGTTAAGTGTCTAGAGTAAGTTGATACAGGAAACAAGCTCTGATGTTAAGTGTCTAGAGTAAGTTGATACAGGAAACAAGCTCTGATGTTAAGTGTCTAGAGTAAGTTCATACAGGAAACAAGCTCTGATGTTAAGTGTCTAGAGTAAGTTGATACAGGAAACAAACTCTGATGTTAAGTGTCTAGAGTAAGTTGATACAGGAAACAAGCTCTGATGTTAAGTGTCTAGAGTAAGTTGATACAGGAAACAAACTCTGATGTTAAGTGTCTAGAGTAAGTTGATACAGGAAACAAACTCTGATGTTAAGTGTCTAGAGTAAGTTGATACAGGAAACAAGCTCTGATGTTAAGTGTCTAGAGTAAGTTGATACAGGAAACAAGCTCTGATGTTAAGTGTCTAGAGTAAGTTGATACAGGAAACAAACTCTGATGTTAAGTGTGTCTAGAGTAAGTAAGTTGATACAGGAAACAAACTCTGATGTTAAGTGTCTAGAGTAAGTTGATACAGGAAACAAGCTCTGATGTTAAGTGTCTAGAGTAAGTTGATAAGAAACAAACTCTGATGTTAAGTGTCTAGAGTAAGTTGATACAGGAAACAAACTCTGATGTTAAGTGTCTAGAGTAAGTTGATACAGGAAACAAACTCTGATGTTAAGTGTCTAGAGTAAGTTGATACAGGAAACAAACTCTGATGTTAAGTGTCTAGAGTAAGTTGATACAGGAAACAAACTCTGATGTTAAGTGTCTAGAGTAAGTTGATACAGGAAACAAGCTCTGATGTTAAGTGTCTAGAGTAAGTTGATACAGGAAACAAGCTCTGATGTTAAGTGTCTAGAGTAAGTTGATACAGGAAACAAGCTCTGATGTTAAGTGTCTAGAGTAAGTTGATACAGGAAACAAGCTCTGATGTTAAGTGTCTAGAGTAAGTTGATACAGGAAACAAACTCTGATGTTAAGTGTCTAGAGTAAGTTGATACAGGAAACAAACTCTGATGTTAAGTGTCTAGAGTAAGTTGATACAGGAAACAAACTCTGATGTTAAGTGTCTAGAGTAAGTTGATACAGGAAACAAGCTCTGATGTTAAGTGTCTAGAGTAAGTTGATACAGGAAACAAACTCTGATGTTAAGTGTCTAGAGTGTCTAGAGATACAGGAAACAAGCTCTGATGTTAAGTGTCTAGAGTAAGTTGATACAGGAAACAAGCTCTGATGTTAAGTGTCTAGAGTAAGTTGATACAGGAAACAAGCTCTGATGTTAAGTGTCTAGAGTAAGTTGATACAGGAAACAAGCTCTGATGTTAAGTGTCTAGAGTAAGTTGATACAGGAAACAAACTCTGATGTTAAGTGTCTAGAGTAAGTTGATACAAGAAACAAGCTCTGATAAGTGTCTAGAGTAAGTTGACAAAGCTCTGATGTTAAGTGTCTAGAGTAAGTTGATACAGGAAACAAACTCTGATGTTAAGTGTCTAGAGTAAGTTGATACAGGAAACAAACTCTGATGTTAAGTGTCTAGAGTAAGTTGATACAGGAAACAAACTCTGATGTTAAGTGTCTAGAGTAAGTTGATACAGGAAACAAACTCTGATGTTAAGTGTCTAGAGTAAGTTGATACAGGAAACAAGCTCTGATGTTAAGTGTCTAGAGTAAGTTGATACAGGAAACAAGCTCTGATGTTAAGTGTCTAGAGTAAGTTGATACAGGAAACAAGCTCTGATGTTAAGTGTCTAGAGTAAGTTGATACAGGAAACAAGCTCTGATGTTAAGTGTCTAGAGTAAGTTGATACAGGAAACAAACTCTGATGTTAAGTGTCTAGAGTAAGTTGATACAGGAAACAAACTCTGATGTTAAGTGTCTAGAGTAAGTTGATACAGGAAACAAACTCTGATGTTAAGTGTCTAGAGTAAGTTGATACAGGAAACAAGCTCTGATGTTAAGTGTCTAGAGTAAGTTGATACAGGAAACAAGCTCTGATGTTAAGTGTCTAGAGTAAGTTGATACAGGAAACAAGCTCTGATGTTAAGTGTCTAGAGTAAGTTGATACAGGAAACAAACTCTGATGTTAAGTGTCTAGAGTAAGTTGATACAGGAAACAAGCTCTGATGTTAAGTGTCTAGAGTAAGTTGATACAGGAAACAAACTCTGATGTAAAGTGTCTAGAGTAAGTTGATACAGGAAACAAACTCTGATGTTAAGTGTCTAGAGTAAGTTGATACAGGAAACAAACTCTGATGTTAAGTGTCTAGAGTAAGTTGATACAGGAAACAAACTCTGATGTTAAGTGTCTAGAGTAAGTTGATACAGGAAACAAACTCTGATGTTAAGTGTCTAGAGTAAGTTGATACAGGAAACAAACTCTGATGTTAAGTGTCTAGAGTAAGTTGATACAGGAAACAAACTCTGATGTTAAGTGTCTAGAGTAAGTTGATAGAAACAAGTTAAGTGTCTAGAGTAAGTTGATACAGGAAACAAGCTCTGATGTTAAGTGTCTAGAGTAAGTTGATACAGGAAACAAGCTCTGATGTTAAGTGTCTAGAGTAAGTTGATACAGGAAACAAGCTCTGATGTTAAGTGTCTAGAGTAAGTTGATACAGGAAACAAACTCTGATGTTAAGTGTCTAGAGTAAGTTGATACAGGAAACAAACTCTGATGTTAAGTGTCTAGAGTAAGTTGATACAGGAAACAAACTCTGATGTTAAGTGTCTAGAGTAAGTTGATACAGGAAACAAACTCTGATGTTAAGTGTCTAGAGTAAGTTGATACAGGAAACAAACTCTGTTAAGTGTCTAGAGTAAGTTGATACAGGAAACAAACTCTGATGTTAAGTGTCTAGAGTAAGTTATAGGAAACAAACTCTGATGTTAAGTGTCTAGAGTAAGTTGATACAGGAAACAAACTCTGATGTTATGTGTCTAGAGTAAGTTGATACAGGAAACAAACTCTGATGTTAAGTGTCTAGAGTAAGTTGATACAGGAAACAAGCTCTGATGTTAAGTGTCTAGAGTAAGTGTCTAGAGTAAGTTGATACAGGAAACAAACTCTGATGTTAAGTGTCTAGAGTAAGTTGATACAGGAAACAAGCTCTGATGTTAAGTGTCTAGAGTAAGTTGATACAGGAAACAAGCTCTGATGTTAAGTGTCTAGAGTAAGTTGATACAGGAAACAAGCTCTGATGTTAAGTGTCTAGAGTAAGTTGATACAGGAAACAAGCTCTGATGTTAAGTGTCTAGAGTAAGTTGATACAGGAAACAAGCTCTGATGTTAAGTGTCTAGAGTAAGTTGATACAGGAAACAAACTCTGATGTTAAGTGTCTAGAGTAAGTTGATACAGGAAACAAACTCTGATGTTAAGTGTCTAGAGTAAGTTGATACAGGAAACAAGCTCTGATGTTAAGTGTCCAGAGTAAGTTGATACAGGAAACAAGCTCTGATGTTAAGTGTCTAGAGTAAGTTGATACAGGAAACAAGCTCTGAGGTTAAGTGTCTAGAGTAAGTTGATACAGGAAACAAGCTCTGAGGTTAAGTGTCTAGAGTAAGTTGATACAGGAAACAAACTCTGATGTTAAGTGTCTAGAGTAAGTTGATACAGGAAACAAGCTCTGATGTTAAGTGTCTAGAGTAAGTTGATACAGGAAACAAGCTCTGATGTTAAGTGTCTAGAGTAAGTTGATACAGGAAACAAACTCTGATGTTAAGTGTCTAGAGTAAGTTGATACAGGAAACAAGCTCTGATGTTAAGTGTCTAGAGTAAGTTGATACAGGAAACAAACTCTGATGTTAAGTGTCTAGAGTAAGTTGATACAGGAAACAAACTCTGATGTTATGTGTCTAGAGTAAGTTGATACAGGAAACAAACTCTGATGTTAAGTGTCTAGAGTAAGTTGATACAGGAAACAAACTCTGATGTTAAGTGTCTAGAGTAAGTTGATACAGGAAACAAACTCTGATGTTAAGTGTCTAGAGTAAGTTCATACAGGAAACAAGCTCTGAGGTTAAGTGTCTAGAGTAAGTTGATACAGAAAAAAGCTCTGATGTTAAGTGTATAGAGTAAGTTCATACAGGAAACAAGCTCTGAGGTTAAGTGTCTAGAGTAAGTTGATACAGGAAACAAGCTCTGATGTTAAGTGTCTAGAGTAAGTTGATACAGAAACAAACTCTGATGTTAAGTGTCTAGAGTAAGTTGATACAGGAAACAAACTCTGATGTTAAGTGTCTAGAGTAAGTTGATACAGGAAACAAACTCTGATGTTAAGTGTCTAGAGTAAGTTGATACAGGAAACAAACTCTGATGTTAAGTGTCTAGAGTAAATTGATACAGGAAACAAGCTCTGATGTTAAGTGTCTAGAGTAAGTTGATACAGGAAACAAGCTCTGATGTTAAGTGTCTAGAGTAAGTTGATACAGGAAACAAGCTCTGATGTTAAGTGTCTAGAGTAAGTTGATACAGGAAACAAGCTCTGATGTTAAGTGTCTAGAGTAAGTTGATACAGGAAACAAACTCTGATGTTAAGTGTCTAGAGTAAGTTGATACAGGAAACAAACTCTGATGTTAAGTGTCTAGAGTAAGTTGATACAGGAAACAAGCTCTGATGTTAAGTGTCTAGAGTAAGTTGATACAGGAAACAAACTCTGATGTTAAGTGTCTAGAGTAAGTTGATACAGGAAACAAACTCTGATGTTAAGTGTCTAGAGTAAGTTGATACAGGAAACAAACTCTGATGTTAAGTGTCTAGAGTAAGTTGATACAGGAAACAAACTCTGATGTTAAGTGTCTAGAGTAAGTTGATACAGGAAACAAGCTCTGATGTTAAGTGTCTAGAGTAAGTTGATACAGGAAACAAGCTCTGATGTTAAGTGTCTAGAGTAAGTTGATACAGGAAACAAGCTCTGATGTTAAGTGTCTAGAGTAAGTTGATACAGGAAACAAGCTCTGATGTTAAGTGTCTAGAGTAAGTTGATACAGGAAACAAACTCTGATGTTAAGTGTCTAGAGTAAGTTGATACAGGAAACAAGCTCTGAGGTTAAGTGTCTAGAGTAAGTTGATACACGAAACAAACTCTGATGTTAAGTGTCTAGAGTAAGATAAGTTGATGTTAAGTGTCTAGAGTAAGTTGATACAGGAAACAATCTCTGATGTTAAGTGTCTAGAGTAAGTTGATACAGGAAACAAACTCTGATGTTAAGTGTCTAGAGTAAGTTGATACAGGAAACAAGCTCTGAGGTTAAGTGTCTAGAATAAGTTGATACAGAAAACAAGCTCTGATGTTAAGTGTCTAGAGTAAGTTGATACAGGAAACAAGCTCTGATGTTAAGTGTCTAGAGTAAGTTGATACAGGAAACAAGCTCTGATGTTAAGTGTCTAGAGTAAGTTGATACAGGAAACAAGCTCTGATGTTAAGTGTCTAGAGTAAGTTGATACAGGAAACAAGCTCTGATGTTAAGTGTCTAGAGTAAGTTGATACAGGAAACAAACTCTGATGTTAAGTGTCTAGAGTAAGTTGATACAGGAAACAAGCTCTGATGTTAAGTGTCTAGAGTAAGTTGATACAGGAAACAAGCTCTGATGTTAAGTGTCTAGAGTAAGTTGATACAGGAAACAAACTCTGATGTTAAGTGTCTAGAGTAAGTTGATACAGGAAACAAGCTCTGATGTTAAGTGTCTAGAGTAAGTTGATACAGGAAACAAGCTCTGATGTTAAGTGTCTAGAGTAAGTTGATACAGGAAACAAACTCTGATGTTAAGTGTCTAGAGTAAGTTGATACAGGAAACAAACTCTGATGTTAAGTGTCTAGAGTAAGTTGATACAGGAAACAAACTCTGATGTTAAGTGTCTAGAGTAAGTTGATACAGGAAACAAACTCTGATGTTAAGTGTCTAGAGTAAGTTGATACAGGAAACAAACTCTGATGTTAAGTGTCTAGAGTAAGTTGATACAGGAAACAAGCTCTGATGTTAAGTGTCTAGAGTAAGTTGATACAGGAAACAAACTCTGATGTTAAGTGTCTAGAGTAAGTTGATACAGGAAACAAACTCTGATGTTAAGTGTCTAGAGTAAGTTGATACAGGAAACAAGCTCTGATGTTAAGTGTCTAGAGTAAGTTGATACAGGAAACAAGCTCTGATGTTAAGTGTCTAGAGTAAGTTGATACAGGAAACAAACTCTGATGTTAAGTGTCTAGAGTAAGTTGATACAGGAAACAAGCTCTGATGTTAAGTGTCTAGAGTAAGTTGATACAGGAAACAAACTCTGATGTTAAGTGTCTAGAGTAAGTTGATACAGGAAACAAACTCTGATGTTAAGTGTCTAGAGTAAGTTGATACAGGAAACAAACTCTGATGTTAAGTGTCTAGAGTAAGTTGATACAGGAAACAAACTCTGATGTTAAGTGTCTAGAGTAAGTTGATACAGGAAACAAGCTCTGATGTTAAGTGTCTAGAGTAAGTTGATACAGGAAACAAGCTCTGATGTTAAGTGTCTAGAGTAAGTTGATACAGGAAACAAGCTCTGATGTTAAGTGTCTAGAGTAAGTTGATACAGGAAACAAGCTCTGATGTTAAGTGTCTAGAGTAAGTTGATACAGGAAACAAGCTCTGATGTTAAGTGTCTAGAGTAAGTTGATACAGGAAACAAGTGTTAAGTGTCTAGAGTAAGTTGATACAGGAAACAAGCTCTGATGTTAAGTGTCTAGAGTAAGTTGATACAGGAAACAAGCTCTGATGTTAAGTGTCTAGAGTAAGTTGATACAGGAAACAAACTCTGATGTTAAGTGTCTAGAGTAAGTTGATACAGGAAACAAGCTCTGATGTTAAGTGTCTAGAGTAAGTTGATACAGGAAACAAGCTCTGATGTTAAGTGTCTAGAGTAAGTTGATACAGGAAACAAGCTCTGATGTTAAGTGTCTAGAGTAAGTTGATACAGGAAACAAAGCTCTGATGTTAAGTGTCTAGAGTAAGTTGATACAGGAAACAAACTCTGATGTTAAGTGTCTAGAGTAAGTTGATACAGGAAACAAACTCTGATGTTAAGTGTCTAGAGTAAGTTGATACAGGAAACAAACTCTGATGTTAAGTGTCTAGAGTAAGTTGATACAGGAAACAAACTCTGATGTTAAGTGTCTAGAGTAAGTTGATACAGGAAACAAGCTCTGATGTTAAGTGTCTAGAGTAAGTTGATACAGGAAACAAGCTCTGATGTTAAGTGTCTAGAGTAAGTTGATACAGGAAACAAGCTCTGATGTTAAGTGTCTAGAGTAAGTTGATACAGGAAACAAGCTCTGATGTTAAGTGTCTAGAGTAAGTTGATACAGGAAACAAGCTCTGATGTTAAGTGTCTAGAGTAAGTTGATACAGGAAACAAGCTCTGATGTTAAGTGTCTAGAGTAAGTTGATACAGGAAACAAACTCTGATGTTAAGTGTCTAGAGTAAGTTGATACAGGAAACAAGCTCTGATGTTAAGTGTCTAGAGTAAGTTGATACAGGAAACAAGCTCTGATGTTAAGTGTCTAGAGTAAGTTGATACAGGAAACAAGCTCTGATGTTAAGTGTCTAGAGTAAGTTGATACGGGAAACAAGCTCTGATGTTAAGTGTCTAGAGTAAGTTGATACAGGAAACAAACTCTGATGTTAAGTGTCTAGAGTAAGTTGATACAGGAAACAAACTCTGATGTTAAGTGTCTAGAGTAAGTTGATACAGGAAACAAACTCTGATGTTAAGTGTCTAGAGTAAGTTGATACAGGAAACAAGCTCTGATGTTAAGTGTCTAGAGTAAGTTGATACAGGAAACAAGCTCTGATGTTAAGTGTCTAGAGTAAGTTGATACAGGAAACAAGCTCTGATGTTAAGTGTCTAGAGTAAGTTGATACAGGAAACAAGCTCTGATGTTAAGTGTCTAGAGTAAGTTGATACAGGAAACAAACTCTGATGTTAAGTGTCTAGAGTAAGTTGATACAGGAAACAAACTCTGATGTTAAGTGTCTAGAGTAAGTTGATACAGGAAACAAGCTCTGATGTTAAGTGTCTAGAGTAAGTTGATACAGGAAACAAACTCTGATGTTAAGTGTCTAGAGTAAGTTGATACAGGAAACAAGCTCTGATGTTAAGTGTCTAGAGTAAGTTGATACAGGAAACAAGCTCTGATGTTAAGTGTCTAGAGTAAGTTGATACAGGAAACAAGCTCTGATGTTAAGTGTCTAGAGTAAGTTGATACAGGAAACAAACTCTGATGTTAAGTGTCTAGAGTAAGTTGATACAGGAAACAAGCTCTGATGTTAAGTGTCTAGAGTAAGTTGATACAGGAAACAAACTCTGATGTTAAGTGTCTAGAGTAAGTTGATACAGGAAACAAACTCTGATGTTAAGTGTCTAGAGTAAGTTGATACAGGAAACAAGCTCTGATGTTAAGTGTCTAGAGTAAGTTGATACAGGAAACAAGCTCTGATGTTAAGTGTCTAGAGTAAGTTGATACAGGAAACAAGCTCTGATGTTAAGTGTCTAGAGTAAGTTGATACAGGAAACAAGCTCTGATGTTAAGTGTCTAGAGTAAGTTGATACAGGAAACAAGCTCTGATGTTAAGTGTCTAGAGTAAGTTGATACAGGAAACAAACTCTGATGTTAAGTGTCTAGAGTAAGTTGATACAGGAAACAAACTCTGATGTTAAGTGTCTAGAGTAAGTTGATACAGGAAACAAACTCTGATGTTAAGTGTCTAGAGTAAGTTGATACAGGAAACAAACTCTGATGTTAAGTGTCTAGAGTAAGTTGATACAGGAAACAAACTCTGATGTTAAGTGTCTAGAGTAAGTTGATACAGGAAACAAACTCTGATGTTAAGTGTCTAGAGTAAGTTGATACAGGAAACAAACTCTGATGTTAAGTGTCTAGAGTAAGTTGATACAGGAAACAAACTCTGATGTTAAGTGTCTAGAGTAAGTTGATACAGGAAACAAACTCTGATGTTAAGTGTCTAGAGTAAGTTGATACAGGAAACAAGCTCTGATGTTAAGTGTCTAGAGTAAGTTGATACAGGAAACAAGCTCTGATGTTAAGTGTCTAGAGTAAGTTGATACAGGAAACAAGCTCTGATGTTAAGTGTCTAGAGTAAGTTGATACAGGAAACAAGCTCTGATGTTAAGTGTCTAGAGTAAGTTGATACAGGAAACAAGCTCTGATGTTAAGTGTCTAGAGTAAGTTGATACAGGAAACAAGCTCTGAGGTTAAGTGTCTAGAGTAAGTTGATACAGGAAACAAGCTCTGATGTTAAGTGTCTAGAGTAAGTTGATACACGAAACAAGCTCTGATGTTAAGTGTCTAGAGTAAGTTGATACAGGAAACAAGCTCTGATGTTAAGTGTCTAGAGTAAGTTGATACAGGAAACAAACTCTGATGTTAAGTGTCTAGAGTAAGTTGATACAGGAAACAAGCTCTGACGTTAAGTGTCTAGAGTAAGTTGATACAGGAAACAAACTCTGATGTTAAGTGTCTAGAGTAAATTGATACAGGAAACAAGCTCTGATGTTAAGTGTCTAGAGTAAGTTGATACAGGAAACAAGCTCTGATGTTAAGTGTCTAGAGTAAGTTGATACAGGAAACAAACTGTGAGTGTCTAGAGTAAGTTGATACAGGAAACAAACTCTGATGTTAAGTGTCTAGAGTAAGTTGATACAGGAAACAAACTCTGATGTTAAGTGTCTAGAGTAAGTTGATACAGGAAACAAACTCTGATGTTAAGTGTCTAGAGTAAGTTGATACAGGAAACAAGCTCTGATGTTAAGTGTCTAGAGTAAGTTGATACAGGAAACAAGCTCTGATGTTAAGTGTCTAGAGTAAGTTGATACAGGAAACAAGCTCTGATGTTAAGTGTCTAGAGTAAGTTGATACAGGAAACAAGCTCTGAGTTAAGTGTCTAGAGTAAGTTGATACAGGAAACAAGCTCTGATGTTAAGTGTCTAGAGTAAGTTGATACAGGAAACAAACTCTGATGTTAAGTGTCTAGAGTAAGTTGATACGGGAAACAAGCTCTGATGTTAAGTGTCTAGAGTAAGTTGATACAGGAAACAAACTCTGATGTTAAGTGTCTAGAGTAAGTTGATACAGGAAACAAACTCTGATGTTAAGTGTCTAGAGTAAGTTGATACAGGAAACAAGCTCTGATGTTAAGTGTCTAGAGTAAGTTGATACAGGAAACAAACTCTGATGTTAAGTGTCTAGAGTAAGTTGATACAGGAAACAAACTCTGATGTTAAGTGTCTAGAGTAAGTTGATACAGGAAACAAACTCTGATGTTAAGTGTCTAGAGTAAGTTGATACACGAAACAAACTCTGATGTTATGTGTCTAGAGTAAGTTGATACAGGAAACAAGCTCTGAGGTTAAGTGTCTAGAGTAAGTTGATACAGGAAACAAGCTCTGATGTTAAGTGTCTAGAGTAAGTTGATACAGGAAACAAGCTCTGAGGTTAAGTGTCTAGAGTAAGTTGATACAGGAAACAAGCTCTGATGTTAAGTGTCTAGAGTAAGTTGATACAGGAAACAAACTCTGATGTTAAGTGTCTAGAGTAAGTTGATACAGGAAACAAACTCTGATGTTATGTGTCTAGAGTAAGTTGATACAGGAAACAAACTCTGATGTTAAGTGTCTAGAGTAAGTTGATACAGGAAACAAACTCTGATGTTAAGTGTCTAGAGTAAGTTGATACAGGAAACAAGCTCTGATGTTAAGTGTCTAGAGTAAGTTGATACAGGAAACAAGCTCTGATGTTAAGTGTCTAGAGTAAGTTGATACAGGAAACAAGCTCTGATGTTAAGTGTCTAGAGTAAGTTGATACAGGAAACAAACTCTGATGTTAAGTGTCTAGAGTAAGTTGATACAGGAAACAAGCTCTGATGTTAAGTGTCTAGAGTAAGTTGATACAGGAAACAAACTCTGATGTTAAGTGTCTAGAGTAAGTTGATACAGGAAACAAGCTCTGATGTTAAGTGTCTAGAGTAAGTTGATACAGGAAACAAGCTCTGATGTTAAGTGTCTAGAGTAAGTTGATACAGGAAACAAGCTCTGATGTTAAGTGTCTAGAGTAAGTTGATACAGGAAACAAACTCTGATGTTAAGTGTCTAGAGTAAGTTGATACAGGAAACAAACTCTGAGTGTGTTAAGATGTCTGATGTTAAGTGTCTAGAGTAAGTTGATACAGGAAACAAGCTCTGATGTTAAGTGTCTAGAGTAAGTTGATACAGGAAACAAGCTCTGATGTTAAGTGTCTAGAGTAAGTTGATACAGGAAACAAGCTCTGATGTTAAGTGTCTAGAGTAAGTTGATACAGGAAACAAGCTCTGATGTTAAGTGTCTAGAGTAAGTTGATACAGGAAACAAGCTCTGATGTTAAGTGTCTAGAGTAAGTTGATACAGGAAACAAGCTCTGATGTTAAGTGTCTAGAGTAAGTTGATACAGGAAACAAGCTCTGATGTTAAGTGTCTAGAGTAAGTTGATACAGGAAACAAACTCTGATGTTAAGTGTCTAGAGTAAGTTGATACGGGAAACAAGCTCTGATGTTAAGTGTCTAGAGTAAGTTGATACAGGAAACAAACTCTGATGTAAAGTGTCTAGAGTAAGTTGATACAGGAAACAAACTCTGATGTTAAGTGTCTAGAGTAAGTTGATACAGGAAACAAACTCTGATGTTAAGTGTCTAGAGTAAGTTGATACAGGAAACAAACTCTGATGTTAAGTGTCTAGAGTAAGTTGATACAGGAAACAAACTCTGATGTTAAGTGTCTAGAGTAAGTTGATACAGGAAACAAGCTCTGAGGTTAAGTGTCTAGAGTAAGTTGATACAGGAAACAAGCTCTGATGTTAAGTGTCTAGAGTAAGTTGATACAGGAAACAAGCTCTGAGGTTAAGTGTCTAGAGTAAGTTGATACAGGAAACAAGCTCTGAGGTTAAGTGTCTAGAGTAAGTTGATACAGGAAACAAGCTCTGATGTTAAGTGTCTAGAGTAAGTTGATACAGGAAACAAACTCTGATGTTAAGTGTCTAGAGTAAGTTGATACAGGAAACAAGCTCTGATGTTAAGTGTCTAGAGTAAGTTGATACAGGAAACAAACTCTGATGTTAAGTGTCTAGAGTAAGTTGATACAGGAAACAAACTCTGATGTTAAGTGTCTAGAGTAAGTTGATACAGGAAACAAGCTCTGATGTTAAGTGTCTAGAGTAAGTTGATACAGGAAACAAACTCTGATGTTAAGTGTCTAGAGTAAGTTGATACAGGAAACAAACTCTGATGTTAAGTGTCTAGAGTAAGTTGATACAGGAAACAAACTCTGATGTTAAGTGTCTAGAGTAAGTTGATACAGGAAACAAACTCTGATGTTAAGTGTCTAGAGTAAGTTGATACAGGAAACAAGCTCTGATGTTAAGTGTCTAGAGTAAGTTGATACAGGAAACAAACTCTGATGTTAAGTGTCTAGAGTAAGTTGATACGGGAAACAAGCTCTGATGTTAAGTGTCTAGAGTAAGTTGATACAGGAAACAAGCTCTGATGTTAAGTGTCTAGAGTAAGTTGATACAGGAAACAAGCTCTGATGTTAAGTGTCTAGAGTAAGTTGATACAGGAAACAAGCTCTGATGTTAAGTGTCTAGAGTAAGTTGATACAGGAAACAAGCTCTGATGTTAAGTGTCTAGAGTAAGTTGATACAGGAAACAAGCTCTGATGTTAAGTGTCTAGAGTAAGTTGATACAGGAAACAAACTCTGATGTTAAGTGTCTAGAGTAAGTTGATACAGGAAACAAGCTCTGATGTTAAGTGTCTAGAGTAAGTTGATACAGGAAACAAGCTCTGATGTTAAGTGTCTAGAGTAAGTTGATACAGGAAACAAACTCTGATGTTAAGTGTCTAGAGTAAGTTGATACAGGAAACAAACTCTGATGTTAAGTGTCTAGAGTAAGTTGATACAGGAAACAAGCTCTGATGTTAAGTGTCTAGAGTAAGTTGATACAGGAAACAAACTCTGATGTTAAGTGTCTAGAGTAAGTTGATACAGGAAACAAACTCTGATGTTAAGTGTCTAGAGTAAGTTGATACAGGAAACAAACTCTGATGTTAAGTGTCTAGAGTAAGTTGATACAGGAAACAAACTCTGATGTTAAGTGTCTAGAGTAAGTTGATACAGGAAACAAGCTCTGATGTTAAGTGTCTAGAGTAAGTTGATACAGGAAACAAGCTCTGATGTTAAGTGTCTAGAGTAAGTTGATACAGGAAACAAGCTCTGATGTTAAGTGTCTAGAGTAAGTTGATACAGGAAACAAGCTCTGATGTTAAGTGTCTAGAGTAAGTTGATACAGGAAACAAGCTCTGATGTTAAGTGTCTAGAGTAAGTTGATACAGGAAACAAACTCTGATGTTAAGTGTCTAGAGTAAGTTGATACAGGAAACAAACTCTGATGTTAAGTGTCTAGAGTAAGTTGATCAAACTCTGATGTTAAGTGTCTAGAGTAAGTTGATACAGGAAACAAGCTCTGAGGTTAAGTGTCTAGAGTAAGTTGATACAGGAAACAAGCTCTGATGTTAAGTGTCTAGAGTAAGTTGATACAGGAAACAAGCTCTGATGTTAAGTGTCTAGAGTAAGTTGATACAGGAAACAAGCTCTGAGGTTAAGTGTCTAGAGTAAGTTGATACAGGAAACAAGCTCTGATGTTAAGTGTCTAGAGTAAGTTGATACAGGAAACAAACTCTGATGTTAAGTGTCTAGAGTAAGTTGATACAGGAAACAAACTCTGATGTTAAGTGTCTAGAGTAAGTTGATACAGGAAACAAGCTCTGATGTTAAGTGTCTAGAGTAAGTTGATACAGGAAACAAGCTCTGATGTTAAGTGTCTAGAGTAAGTTGATACAGGAAACAAACTCTGATGTTAAGTGTCTAGAGTAAGTTGATACAGGAAACAAACTCTGTTAAGTGTCTAGAGTAAGTTGATACAGGAAACAAACTCTGATGTTAAGTGTCTAGAGTAAGTTGATACAGGAAACAAACTCTGATGTTAAGTGTCTAGAGTAAGTTGATACAGGAAACAAACTCTGATGTTAAGTGTCTAGAGTAAGTTGATACAAGAAACAAGCTCTGATGTTAAGTGTCTAGAGTAAGTTGATACAGGAAACAAGCTCTGATGTTAAGTGTCTAGAGTAAGTTGATACAGGAAACAAGCTCTGATGTTAAGTGTCTAGAGTAAGTTGATACAGGAAACAAGCTCTGATGTTAAGTGTCTAGAGTAAGTTGATACAGGAAACAAACTCTGATGTTAAGTGTCTAGAGTAAGTTGATACAGGAAACAACAGTTGAACAGGAAACTCTGATGTTAAGTGTCTAGAGTAAGTTGATACAGGAAACAAGCTCTGATGTTAAGTGTCTAGAGTAAGTTGATACAGGAAACAAACTCTGATGTTAAGTGTCTAGAGTAAGTTGATACAGGAAACAAGCTCTGATGTTAAGTGTCTAGAGTAAGTTGATACAGGAAACAAGCTCTGATGTTAAGTGTCTAGAGTAAGTTGATACAGGAAACAAACTCTGATGTAAAGTGTCTAGAGTAAGTTGATACAGGAAACAAACTCTGATGTTAAGTGTCTAGAGTAAGTTGATACAGGAAACAAACTCTGATGTTAAGTGTCTAGAGTAAGTTGATACAGGAAACAAACTCTGATGTTAAGTGTCTAGAGTAAGTTGATACAGGAAACAAGCTCTGATGTTAAGTGTCTAGAGTAAGTTGATACAGGAAACAAGCTCTGATGTTAAGTGTCTAGAGTAAGTTGATACAGGAAACAAGCTCTGATGTTAAGTGTCTAGAGTAAGTTGATACAGGAAACAAGCTCTGATGTTAAGTGTCTAGAGTAAGTTGATACAGGAAACAAGCTCTGATGTTAAGTGTCTAGAGTAAGTTGATACAGGAAACAAAGCTCTGATGTTAAGTGTCTAGAGTAAGTTGATACAGGAAACAAACTCTGATGTTAAGTGTCTAGAGTAAGTTGATACAGGAAACAAGCTCTGATGTTAAGTGTCTAGAGTAAGTTGATACAGGAAACAAGCTCTGATGTTAAGTGTCTAGAGTAAGTTGATACAGGAAACAAACTCTGATGTTAAGTGTCTAGAGTAAGTTGATACAGGAAACAAACTCTGATGTTAAGTGTCTAGAGTAAGTTGATACAGGAAACAAGCTCTGATGTTAAGTGTCTAGAGTAAGTTGATACAGGAAACAAACTCTGATGTTAAGTGTCTAGAGTAAGTTGATACAGGAAACAAGCTCTGATGTTAAGTGTCTAGAGTAAGTTGATACAGGAAACAAGCTCTGATGTTAAGTGTCTAGAGTAAGTTGATACAGGAAACAAACTCTGATGTTAAGTGTCTAGAGTAAGTTGATACAGGAAACAAACTCTGATGTTAAGTGTCTAGAGTAAGTTGATACAGGAAACAAACTCTGATGTTAAGTGTCTAGAGTAAGTTGATACAGGAAACAAACTCTGATGTTAAGTGTCTAGAGTAAGTTGATACAGGAAACAAACTCTGATGTTAAGTGTCTAGAGTAAGTTGATACAGGAAACAAACTCTGATGTTAAGTGTCTAGAGTAAGTTGATACAGGAAACAAACTCTGATGTTAAGTGTCTAGAGTAAGTTGATACAGGAAACAAGCTCTGATGTTAAGTGTCTAGAGTAAGTTGATACAGGAAACAAGCTCTGATGTTAAGTGTCTAGAGTAAGTTGATACAGGAAACAAGCTCTGATGTTAAGTGTCTAGAGTAAGTTGATACAGGAAACAAGCTCTGATGTTAAGTGTCTAGAGTAAGTTGATACAGGAAACAAGCTCTGATGTTAAGTGTCTAGAGTAAGTTGATACAGGAAACAAGCTCTGATGTTAAGTGTCTAGAGTAAGTTGATACAGGAAACAAGCTCTGATGTTAAGTGTCTAGAGTAAGTTGATACAGGAAACAAGCTCTGATGTTAAGTGTCTAGAGTAAGTTGATACAGGAAACAAGCTCTGATGTTAAGTGTCTAGAGTAAGTTGATACAGGAAACAAACTCTGATGAAACAAGCTCTGATGTTAAGTGTCTAGAGTAAGTTGATACAGGAAACAAACTCTGATGTTAAGTGTCTAGAGTAAGTTGATACAGGAAACAAGCTCTGATGTTAAGTGTCTAGAGTAAGTTGATACAGAAACAAACTCTGATGTTAAGTGTCTAGAGTAAGTTGATACAGGAAACAAACTCTGATGTTAAGTGTCTAGAGTAAGTTGATACAGGAAACAAACTCTGATGTTAAGTGTCTAGAGTAAGTTGATACAGGAAACAAACTCTGATGTTAAGTGTCTAGAGTAAGTTGATACAGGAAACAAACTCTGATGTTAAGTGTCTAGAGTAAGTTGATACAGGAAACAAACTCTGATGTTAAGTGTCTAGAGTAAGTTGATACAGGAAACAAGCTCTGATGTTAAGTGTCTAGAGTAAGTTGATACAGGAAACAAGCTCTGATGTTAAGTGTCTAGAGTAAGTTGATACAGGAAACAAACTCTGATGTTAAGTGTCTAGAGTAAGTTGATACAGGAAACAAGCTCTGAGTGTTAAGTGTCTAGAGTAAGTTGATACAGGAAACAAGCTCTGATGTTAAGTGTCTAGAGTAAGTTGATACAGGAAACAAACTCTGATGTTAAGTGTCTAGAGTAAGTTGATACAGGAAACAAACTCTGATGTTAAGTGTCTAGAGTAAGTTGATACAGGAAAAAAACTCTGATGTTAATTGTCTAGAGTAAGTTGATACAGGAAACAAACTCTGATGTTAAGTGTCTAGAGTAAGTTGATACAGGAAACAAACTCTGATGTTAAGTGTCTAGAGTAAGTTGATACAGGAAACAAGCTCTGATGTTAAGTGTCTAGAGTAAGTTGATACAGGAAACAAACTCTGATGTTAAGTGTCTAGAGTAAGTTGATACAGGAAACAAACTCTGATGTTAAGTGTCTAGAGTAAGTTGATACAGGAAACAAACTCTGATGTTAAGTGTCTAGAGTAAGTTGATACAGGAAACAAACTCTGATGTTAAGTGTCTAGAGTAAGTTGATACAGGAAACAAACTCTGATGTTAAGTGTCTAGAGTAAGTTGATACAGGAAACAAACTCTGATGTTAAGTGTCTAGAGTAAGTTGATACAGGAAACAAGCTCTGATGTTAAGTGTCTAGAGTAAGTTGATACAGGAAACAAGCTCTGATGTTAAGTGTCTAGAGTAAGTTGATACAGGAAACAAGCTCTGAGGTTAAGTGTCTAGAGTAAGTTGATACAGGAAACAAGCTCTGAGGTTAAGTGT
Organism: Tachypleus tridentatus; assembly: GCF_004210375.1. Classification (NCBI taxonomy): domain Eukaryota; kingdom Metazoa; phylum Arthropoda; class Merostomata; order Xiphosura; family Limulidae; genus Tachypleus; species Tachypleus tridentatus. The sequence continues at coordinate 110,105,410 of NC_134825.1, read as the reverse complement.
CTAGAGTAAGTTGATACAGGAAACAAGCTCTGATGTTAAGTGTCTAGAGTAAGTTGATACAGGAAACAAGCTCTGATGTTAAGTGTCTAGAGTAAGTTGATACAGGAAACAAGCTCTGATGTTAAGTGTCTAGAGTAAGTTGATACAGGAAACAAACTCTGATGTTAAGTGTCTAGAGTAAGTTGATACAGGAAACAAACTCTGATGTTAAGTGTCTAGAGTAAGTTGATACAGGAAACAAGCTCTGATGTTAAGTGTCTAGAGTAAGTTGATACAGGAAACAAGCTCTGATGTTAAGTGTCTAGAGTAAGTTGATACAGGAAACAAGCTCTGAGTGTTAAGTGTCTAGAGTAAGTTGATACAGGAAACAAACTCTGATGTTAAGTGTCTAGAGTAAGTTGATACAGGAAACAAACTCTGATGTTAAGTGTCTAGAGTAAGTTGATACAGGAAACAAACTCTGATGTTAAGTGTCTAGAGTAAGTTGATACAGGAAACAAGCTCTGATGTTAAGTGTCTAGAGTAAGTTGATACAGGAAACAAACTCTGATGTTAAGTGTCTAGAGTAAGTTGATACAGGAAACAAGCTCTGATGTTAAGTGTCTAGAGTAAGTTGATACAGGAAACAAGCTCTGATGTTAAGTGTCTAGAGTAAGTTGATACAGGAAACAAGCTCTGATGTTAAGTGTCTAGAGTAAGTTGATACAGGAAACAAGCTCTGATGTTAAGTGTCTAGAGTAAGTTGATACAGGAAACAAACTCTGATGTTAAGTGTCTAGAGTAAGTTGATACAGGAAACAAACTCTGATGTTAAGTGTCTAGAGTAAGTTGATACAGGAAACAAGCTCTGATGTTAAGTGTCTAGAGTAAGTTGATACAGGAAACAAACTCTGATGTTAAGTGTCTAGAGTAAGTTGATACAGGAAACAAACTCTGATGTTAAGTGTCTAGAGTAAGTTGATACAGGAAACAAACTCTGATGTTAAGTGTCTAGAGTAAGTTGATACAGGAAACAAACTCTGATGTTAAGTGTCTAGAGTAAGTTGATACAGGAAACAAACTCTGATGTTAAGTGTCTAGAGTAAGTTGATACAGGAAACAAACTCTGATGTTAAGTGTCTAGAGTAAGTTGATACAGGAAACAAGCTCTGATGTTAAGTGTCTAGAGTAAGTTGATACAGGAAACAAGCTCTGATGTTAAGTGTCTAGAGTAAGTTGATACAGGAAACAAGCTCTGATGTTAAGTGTCTAGAGTAAGTTGATACAGGAAACAAGCTCTGATGTTAAGTGTCTAGAGTAAGTTGATACAGGAAACAAACTCTGATGTTAAGTGTCTAGAGTAAGTTGATACAGGAAACAAACTCTGATGTTAAGTGTCTAGAGTAAGTTGATACAGGAAACAAGCTCTGATGTTAAGTGTCTAGAGTAAGTTGATACAGGAAACAAACTCTGATGTTAAGTGTCTAGAGTAAGTTGATACGGGAAACAAGCTCTGATGTTAAGTGTCTAGAGTAAGTTGATACAGGAAACAAACTCTGATGTAAAGTGTCTAGAGTAAGTTGATACAGGAAACAAACTCTGATGTTAAGTGTCTAGAGTAAGTTGATACAGGAAACAAACTCTGATGTTAAGTGTCTAGAGTAAGTTGATACAGGAAACAAGCTCTGATGTTAAGTGTCTAGAGTAAGTTGATACAGGAAACAAGCTCTGATGTTAAGTGTCTAGAGTAAGTTGATACAGGAAACAAGCTCTGATGTTAAGTGTCTAGAGTAAGTTGATACAGGAAACAAGCTCTGATGTTAAGTGTCTAGAGTAAGTTGATACAGGAAACAAGCTCTGATGTTAAGTGTCTAGAGTAAGTTGATACAGGAAACAAGCTCTGATGTTAAGTGTCTAGAGTAAGTTGATACAGGAAACAAGCTCTGATGTTAAGTGTCTAGAGTAAGTTGATACAGGAAACAAGCTCTGATGTTAAGTGTCTAGAGTAAGTTGATACAGGAAACAAGCTCTGATGTTAAGTGTCTAGAGTAAGTTGATACAGGAAACAAGCTCTGATGTTAAGTGTCTAGAGTAAGTTGATACAGGAAACAAAGCTCTGATGTTAAGTGTCTAGAGTAAGTTGATACAGGAAACAAGCTCTGATGTTAAGTGTCTAGAGTAAGTTGATACAGGAAACAAACTCTGATGTTAAGTGTCTAGAGTAAGTTGATACAGGAAACAAACTCTGATGTTAAGTGTCTAGAGTAAGTTGATACGGGAAACAAGCTCTGATGTTAAGTGTCTAGAGTAAGTTGATACAGGAAACAAACTCTGATGTAAAGTGTCTAGAGTAAGTTGATACAGGAAACAAACTCTGATGTTAAGTGTCTAGAGTAAGTTGATACAGGAAACAAACTCTGATGTTAAGTGTCAAAAGTAAGTTGATACAGGAAACAAACTCTGATGTATAGTGACTAGAGTAAGTTTATAAAGGAAACAAGCTCTGAGGTTAAGTGTCTAGAGTAAGTTGATACACGAAACAAACTCTGATGTTAAGTGTTAAGTGTCAGGAAACAAGTAAGTTGATATAGGAAACAAGCTCTGATGTTAAGTGTCTAGAGTAAGTTGATACAGGAAACAAGCTCTGATGTTAAGTGTCTAGAGTAAGTTGATACAGGAAACAAACTCTGATGTTAAGTGTCTAGAGTAAGTTGATACAGGAAACAAACTCTGATGTTAAGTGTCTAGAGTAAGTTGATACAGGAAACAAGCTCTGATGTTAAGTGTCTAGAGTAAGTTGATACAGGAAACAAACTCTGATGTTAAGTGTCTAGAGTAAGTTGATACAGGAAACAAACTCTGATGTTAAGTGTCTAGAGTAAGTTGATACAGGAAACAAGCTCTGATGTTAAGTGTCTAGAGTAAGTTGATACAGGAAACAAACTCTGATGTTAAGTGTCTAGAGTAAGTTGATACAGGAAACAAGCTCTGAGGTTAAGTGTCTAGAGTAAGTTGATACAGGAAACAAACTCTGATGTTAAGTGTCTAGAGTAAGTTGATACAGGAAACAAACTCTGATGTTAAGTGTCTAGAGTAAGTTGATACAGGAAACAAACTCTGATGTTAAGTGTCTAGAGTAAGTTGATACAGGAAACAAACTCTGATGTTAAGTGTCTAGAGTAAGTTGATACAGGAAACAAGCTCTGAGGTTAAGTGTCTAGAGTAAGTTGATACAGGAAACAAGCTCTGATGTTAAGTGTCTAGAGTAAGTTGATACAGGAAACAAGCTCTGATGTTAAGTGTCTAGAGTAAGTTGATACAGGAAACAAGCTCTGATGTTAAGTGTCTAGAGTAAGTTGATACAGGAAACAAACTCTGATGTTAAGTGTCTAGAGTAAGTTGATACAGGAAACAAGCTCTGATGTTAAGTGTCTAGAGTAAGTTGATACAGGAAACAAGCTCTGATGTTAAGTGTCTAGAGTAAGTTGATACAGGAAACAAGCTCTGATGTTAAGTGTCTAGAGTAAGTTGATACAGGAAACAAGCTCTGATGTTAAGTGTCTAGAGTAAGTTGATACAGGAAACAAACTCTGATGTTAAGTGTCTAGAGTAAGTTGATACAGGAAACAAGCTCTGATGTTAAGTGTCTAGAGTAAGTTGATACAGGAAACAAGCTCTGATGTTAAGTGTCTAGAGTAAGTTGATACAGGAAACAAGCTCTGATGTTAAGTGTCTAGAGTAAGTTGATACAGGAAACAAGCTCTGATGTTAAGTGTCTAGAGTAAGTTGATACAGGAAACAAGCTCTGATGTTAAGTGTCTAGAGTAAGTTGATACAGGAAACAAACTCTGATGTTAAGTGTCTAGAGTAAGTTGATACAGGAAACAAACTCTGATGTTATGTGTCTAGAGTAAGTTTATACAGGAAACAAACTCTGATGTTAAGTGTCTAGAGTAAGTTGATACACGAAACAAGCTCTGAGGTTAAGTGTCTAGAGTAAGTTGATACAGGAAACAAGCTCTGATGTTAAGTGTCTAGAGTAAGTTGATACAGGAAACAAGCTCTGAGGTTAAGTGTCTAGAGTAAGTTGATACAGGAAACAAGCTCTGATGTTAAGTGTCTAGAGTAAGTTGATACAGGAAACAAGCTCTGATGTTAAGTGTCTAGAGTAAGTTGATACAGGAAACAAACTCTGATGTTAAGTGTCTAGAGTAAGTTGATACAGGAAACAAACTCTGATGTTAAGTGTCTAGAGTAAGTTGATACACGAAACAAACTCTGATGTTAAGTGTCTAGAGTAAGTTGATACAGGAAACAAGCTCTGATGTTAAGTGTCTAGAGTAAGTTGATACAGGAAACAAGCTCTGAGGTTAAGTGTCTAGAGTAAGTTGATACAGGAAACAAGCTCTGATGTTAAGTGTCTAGAGTAAGTTGATACAGGAAACAAACTCTGATGTTAAGTGTCTAGAGTAAGTTGATACAGGAAACAAGCTCTGATGTTAAGTGTCTAGAGTAAGTTGATACAGGAAACAAGCTCTGATGTTAAGTGTCTAGAGTAAGTTGATACAGGAAACAAGCTCTGATGTTAAGTGTCTAGAGTAAGTTGATACAGGAAACAAGCTCTGATGTTAAGTGTCTAGAGTAAGTTGATACAGGAAACAAACTCTGATGTTAAGTGTCTAGAGTAAGTTGATACAGGAAACAAACTCTGATGTTAAGTGTCTAGAGTAAGTTGATACAGGAAACAAACTCTGATGTTAAGTGTCTAGAGTAAGTTGATACAGGAAACAAACTCTGATGTTAAGTGTCTAGAGTAAGTTGATACAGGAAACAAACTCTGATGTTAAGTGTCTAGAGTAAGTTGATACAGGAAACAAGCTCTGATGTTAAGTGTCTAGAGTAAGTTGATACAGGAAACAAACTCTGATGTTAAGTGTCTAGAGTAAGTTGATACAGGAAACAAACTCTGATGTTAAGTGTCTAGAGTAAGTTGATACAGGAAACAAACTCTGATGTTAAGTGTCTAGAGTAAGTTGATACAGGAAACAAACTCTGATGTTAAGTGTCTAGAGTAAGTTGATACAGGAAACAAGCTCTGATGTTAAGTGTCTAGAGTAAGTTGATACAGGAAACAAGCTCTGATGTTAAGTGTCTAGAGTAAGTTGATACAGGAAACAAGCTCTGATGTTAAGTGTCTAGAGTAAGTTGATACAGGAAACAAGCTCTGATGTTAAGTGTCTAGAGTAAGTTGATACAGGAAACAAGCTCTGATGTTAAGTGTCTAGAGTAAGTTGATACAGGAAACAAGCTCTGATGTTAAGTGTCTAGAGTAAGTTGATACAGGAAACAAGCTCTGATGTTAAGTGTCTAGAGTAAGTTGATACAGGAAACAAACTCTGATGTTAAGTGTCTAGAGTAAGTTGATACAGGAAACAAACTCTGATGTTAAGTGTCTAGAGTAAGTTGATACAGGAAACAAACTCTGATGTTAAGTGTCTAGAGTAAGTTGATACAGGAAACAAACTCTGATGTTAAGTGTCTAGAGTAAGTTGATACAGGAAACAAGCTCTGATGTTAAGTGTCTAGAGTAAGTTGATACAGGAAACAAACTCTGATGTTAAGTGTCTAGAGTAAGTTGATACAGGAAACAAACTCTGATGTTATGTGTCTAGAGTAAGTTGATACAGGAAACAAGCTCTGATGTTAAGTGTCTAGAGTAAGTTGATACAGGAAACAAGCTCTGATGTTAAGTGTCTAGAGTAAGTTGATACAGGAAACAAGCTCTCTGTTAAGTGTCTAGAGTAAGTTGATACAGGAAACAAGCTCTGAGTTAAGTGTCTAGAGTAATACAGGAAACAAGCTCTGATGTTAAGTGTCTAGAGTAAGTTGATACAGGAAACAAACTCTGATGTTAAGTGTCTAGAGTAAGTTGATACAGGAAACAAACTCTGATGTTAAGTGTCTAGAGTAAGTTGATACAGGAAACAAGCTCTGATGTTAAGTGTCTAGAGTAAGTTGATACAGGAAACAAACTCTGATGTTAAGTGTCTAGAGTAAGTTGATACAGGAAACAAACTCTGATGTTAAGTGTCTAGAGTAAGTTGATACAGGAAACAAACTCTGATGTTAAGTGTCTAGAGTAAGTTGATACAGGAAACAAACTCTGATGTTAAGTGTCTAGAGTAAGTTGATACAGGAAACAAACTCTGATGTTAAGTGTCTAGAGTAAGTTGATACAGGAAACAAACTCTGATGTTAAGTGTCTAGAGTAAGTTGATACAGGAAACAAACTCTGATGTTAAGTGTCTAGAGTAAGTTGATACAGGAAACAAGCTCTGATGTTAAGTGTCTAGAGTAAGTTGATACAGGAAACAAGCTCTGATGTTAAGTGTCTAGAGTAAGTTGATACAGGAAACAAGCTCTGATGTTAAGTGTCTAGAGTAAGTTGATACAGGAAACAAGCTCTGATGTTAAGTGTCTAGAGTAAGTTGATACAGGAAACAAGCTCTGATGTTAAGTGTCTAGAGTAAGTTGATACAGGAAACAAACTCTGATGTTAAGTGTCTAGAGTAAGTTGATACAGGAAACAAACTCTGATGTTAAGTGTCTAGAGTAAGTTGATACAGGAAACAAGCTCTGATGTTAAGTGTCTAGAGTAAGTTGATACAGGAAACAAGCTCTGATGTTAAGTGTCTAGAGTAAGTTGATACAGGAAACAAGCTCTGATGTTAAGTGTCTAGAGTAAGTTGATACAGGAAACAAGCTCTGATGTTAAGTGTCTAGAGTAAGTTGATACAGGAAACAAGCTCTGATGTTAAGTGTCTAGAGTAAGTTGATACAGGAAACAAGCTCTGATGTTAAGTGTCTAGAGTAAGTTGATACAGGAAACAAACTCTGATGTTAAGTGTCTAGAGTAAGTTGATACAGGAAACAAACTCTGATGTTAAGTGTCTAGAGTAAGTTGATACAGGAAACAAGCTCTGATGTTAAGTGTCTAGAGTAAGTTGATACAGGAAACAAACTCTGATGTTAAGTGTCTAGAGTAAGTTGATACAGGAAACAAGCTCTGATGTTAAGTGTCTAGAGTAAGTTGATACAGGAAACAAGCTCTGATGTTAAGTGTCTAGAGTAAGTTGATACAGGAAACAAGCTCTGATGTTAAGTGTCTAGAGTAAGTTGATACAGGAAACAAGCTCTGATGTTAAGTGTCTAGAGTAAGTTGATACAGGAAACAAGCTCTGATGTTAAGTGTCTAGAGTAAGTTGATACAGGAAACAAGCTCTGATGTTAAGTGTCTAGAGTAAGTTGATACAGGAAACAAACTCTGATGTTAAGTGTCTAGAGTAAGTTGATACAGGAAACAAGCTCTGATGTTAAGTGTCTAGAGTAAGTTGATACAGGAAACAAGCTCTGATGTTAAGTGTCTAGAGTAAGTTGATACAGGAAACAAACTCTGATGTAAAGTGTCTAGAGTAAGTTGATACAGGAAACAAACTCTGATGTTATGTGTCTAGAGTAAGTTGATACAGGAAACAAACTCTGATGTTAAGTGTCTAGAGTAAGTTGATACAGGAAACAAGCTCTGATGTTAAGTGTCTAGAGTAAGTTGATACAGGAAACAAGCTCTGATGTTAAGTGTCTAGAGTAAGTTGATACAGGAAACAAGCTCTGATGTTAAGTGTCTAGAGTAAGTTGATACAGGAAACAAGCTCTGATGTTAAGTGTCTAGAGTAAGTTGATACAGGAAACAAGCTCTGATGTTAAGTGTCTAGAGTAAGTTGATACAGGAAACAAACTCTGATGTTAAGTGTCTAGAGTAAGTTGATACAGGAAACAAACTCTGATGTTAAGTGTCTAGAGTAAGTTGATACAGGAAACAAGCTCTGATGTTAAGTGTCTAGAGTAAGTTGATACAGGAAACAAGCTCTGATGTTAAGTGTCTAGAGTAAGTTGATACAGGAAACAAGCTCTGATGTTAAGTGTCTAGAGTAAGTTGATACAGGAAACAAGCTCTGATGTTAAGTGTCTAGAGTAAGTTGATACAGGAAACAAGCTCTGATGTTAAGTGTCTAGAGTAAGTTGATACAGGAAACAAGCTCTGATGTTAAGTGTCTAGAGTAAGTTGATACAGGAAACAAACTCTGATGTTAAGTGTCTAGAGTAAGTTGATACAGGAAACAAACTCTGATGTTAAGTGTCTAGAGTAAGTTGATACAGGAAACAAACTCTGATGTTAAGTGTCTAGAGTAAGTTGATACAGGAAACAAACTCTGATGTTAAGTGTCTAGAGTAAGTTGATACAGGAAACAAACTCTGATGTTAAGTGTCTAGAGTAAGTTGATACAGGAAACAAAGCTCTGATGTTAAGTGTCTAGAGTAAGTTGATACAGGAAACAAACTCTGATGTTAAGTGTCTAGAGTAAGTTGATACAGGAAACAAACTCTGATGTTAAGTGTCTAGAGTAAGTTGATACAGGAAACAAGCTCTGATGTTAAGTGTCTAGAGTAAGTTGATACAGGAAACAAACTCTGATGTTAAGTGTCTAGAGTAAGTTGATACAGGAAACAAACTCTGATGTTAAGTGTCTAGAGTAAGTTGATACAGGAAACAAACTCTGATGTTAAGTGTCTAGAGTAAGTTGATACAGGAAACAAGCTCTGATGTTAAGTGTCTAGAGTAAGTTGATACAGGAAACAAGCTCTGATGTTAAGTGTCTAGAGTAAGTTGATACAGGAAACAAGCTCTGATGTTAAGTGTCTAGAGTAAGTTGATACAGGAAACAAGCTCTGAGGTTAAGTGTCTAGAGTAAGTTGATACAGGAAACAAGCTCTGATGTTAAGTGTCTAGAGTAAGTTGATACAGGAAACAAACTCTGATGTTAAGTGTCTAGTAAGATAAGTTGATACAGGAAACAAACTCTGATGTTAAGTGTCTAGAGTAAGTTGATACAGGAAACAAACTCTGATGTTAAGTGTCTAGAGTAAGTTGATACAGGAAACAAGCTCTGATGTTAAGTGTCTAGAGTAAGTTGATACAGGAAACAAGCTCTGATGTTAAGTGTCTAGAGTAAGTTGATACAGGAAACAAGCTCTGATGTTAAGTGTCTAGAGTAAGTTGATACAGGAAACAAACTCTGATGTTAAGTGTCTAGAGTAAGTTGATACAGGAAACAAGCTCTGAGGTTAAGTGTCTAGAGTAAGTTGATACAGGAAACAAGCTCTGATGTTAAGTGTCTAGAGTAAGTTGATACAGCTCTGAAACAAGCTCTGATGTTAAGTGTCTAGAGTAAGTTGATACAGGAAACAAGCTCTGATGTTAAGTGTCTAGAGATACAGGAAACAAGCTCTGATAAGTGTCTAGAGTAAACAAACTCTGATGTTAAGTGTCTAGAGTAAGTTGATACAGGAAACAAACTCTGATGTTAAGTGTCTAGAGTAAGTTGATACAGGAAACAAACTCTGATGTTAAGTGTCTAGAGTAAGTTGATACAGGAAACAAGCTCTGATGTTAAGTGTCTAGAGTAAGTTGATACAGGAAACAAGCTCTGATGTTAAGTGTCTAGAGTAAGTTGATACAGGAAACAAGCTCTGATGTTAAGTGTCTAGAGTAAGTTGATACAGGAAACAAGCTCTGATGTTAAGTGTCTAGAGTAAGTTGATACAGGAAACAAGCTCTGATGTTAAGTGTCTAGAGTAAGTTGATACAGGAAACAAACTCTGATGTTAAGTGTCTAGAGTAAGTTGATACAGGAAACAAACTCTGATGTTAAGTGTCTAGAGTAAGTTGATACAGGAAACAAACTCTGATGTTAAGTGTCTAGAGTAAGTTGATACAGGAAACAAACTCTGATGTTAAGTGTCTAGAGTAAGTTGATACAGGAAACAAGCTCTGATGTTAAGTGTCTAGAGTAAGTTGATACAGGAAACAAACTCTGATGTTAAGTGTCTAGAGTAAGTTGATACAGGAAACAAACTCTGATGTTAAGTGTCTAGAGTAAGTTGATACAGGAAACAAACTCTGATGTTAAGTGTCTAGAGTAAGTTGATACAGGAAACAAACTCTGATGTTAAGTGTCTAGAGTAAGTTGATACAGGAAACAAGCTCTGATGTTAAGTGTCTAGAGTAAGTTGATACAGGAAACAAGCTCTGATGTTAAGTGTCTAGAGTAAGTTGATACAGGAAACAAACTCTGATGTTAAGTGTCTAGAGTAAGTTGATACAGGAAACAAACTCTGATGTTAAGTGTCTAGAGTAAGTTGATACAGGAAACAAACTCTGATGTTAAGTGTCTAGAGTAAGTTGATACAGGAAACAAGCTCTGATGTTAAGTGTCTAGAGTAAGTTGATACAGGAAACAAACTCTGATGTTAAGTGTCTAGAGTAAGTTGATACAGGAAACAAACTCTGATGTTAAGTGTCTAGAGTAAGTTGATACAGGAAACAAGCTCTGATGTTAAGTGTCTAGAGTAAGTTGATACAGGAAACAAGCTCTGATGTTAAGTGTCTAGAGTAAGTTGATACAGGAAACAAACTCTGATGTTAAGTGTCTAGAGTAAGTTGATACAGGAAACAAACTCTGATGTTAAGTGTCTAGAGTAAGTTGATACAGGAAACAAACTCTGATGTTGTTAAGTGTCTGAGAGTAAGTTGATACAGGAAACAAGCTCTGATGTTAAGTGTCTAGAGTAAGTTGATACAGGAAACAAGCTCTGATGTTAAGTGTCTAGAGTAAGTTGATACAGGAAACAAGCTCTGATGTTAAGTGTCTAGAGTAAGTTGATACAGGAAACAAGCTCTGATGTTAAGTGTCTAGAGTAAGTTGATACGGGAAACAAGCTCTGATGTTAAGTGTCTAGAGTAAGTTGATACAGGAAACAAACTCTGATGTTAAGTGTCTAGAGTAAGTTGATACAGGAAACAAGCTCTGATGTTAAGTGTCTAGAGTAAGTTGATACAGGAAACAAACTCTGATGTTAAGTGTCTAGAGTAAGTTGATACAGGAAACAAACTCTGATGTTAAGTGTCTAGAGTAAGTTGATACAGGAAACAAGCTCTGATGTTAAGTGTCTAGAGTAAGTTGATACAGGAAACAAGCTCTGATGTTAAGTGTCTAGAGTAAGTTGATACAGGAAACAAGCTCTGATGTTAAGTGTCTAGAGTAAGTTGATACAGGAAACAAGCTCTGATGTTAAGTGTCTAGAGTAAGTTGATACAGGAAACAAGCTCTGATGTTAAGTGTCTAGAGTAAGTTGATACAGGAAACAAACTCTGATGTTAAGTGTCTAGAGTAAGTTGATACAGGAAACAAACTCTGATGTTAAGTGTCTAGAGTAAGTTGATACAGGAAACAAACTCTGATGTTAAGTGTCTAGAGTAAGTTGATACAGGAAACAAACTCTGATGTTAAGTGTCTAGAGTAAGTTGATACAGGAAACAAACTCTGATGTTAAGTGTCTAGAGTAAGTTGATACAGGAAACAAGCTCTCTGATGTTAAGTGTCTAGAGTAAGTTGATACAGGAAACAAGCTCTGATGTTAAGTGTCTAGAGTAAGTTGATACAGGAAACAAGCTCTGATGTTAAGTGTCTAGAGTAAGTTGATACAGGAAACAAGCTCTGATGTTAAGTGTCTAGAGTAAGTTGATACAGGAAACAAGCTCTGATGTTAAGTGTCTAGAGTAAGTTGATACAGGAAACAAACTCTGATGTTAAGTGTCTAGAGTAAGTTGATACAGGAAACAAACTCTGATGTTAAGTGTCTAGAGTAAGTTGATACAGGAAACAAACTCTGATGTTAAGTGTCTAGAGTAAGTTGATACAGGAAACAAGCTCTGAGTGTTAAGTGTCTAGAGTAAGTTGATACAGGAAACAAGCTCTGATGTTAAGTGTCTAGAGTAAGTTGATACAGGAAACAAGCTCTGATGTTAAGTGTCTAGAGTAAGTTGATACAGGAAACAAACTCTGATGTTAAGTGTCTAGAGTAAGTTGATACAGGAAACAAGCTCTGATGTTAAGTGTCTAGAGTAAGTTGATACAGGAAACAAACTCTGATGTTAAGTGTCTAGAGTAAGTTGATACAGGAAACAAGCTCTGATGTTAAGTGTCTAGAGTAAGTTGATACAGGAAACAAGCTCTGATGTTAAGTGTCTAGAGTAAGTTGATACAGGAAACAAACTCTGATGTTAAGTGTCTAGAGTAAGTTGATACAGGAAACAAGCTCTGATGTTAAGTGTCTAGAGTAAGTTGATACAGGAAACAAGCTCTGATGTTAAGTGTCTAGAGTAAGTTGATACAGGAAACAAACTCTGATGTTAAGTGTCTAGAGTAAGTTGATACAGGAAACAAACTCTGATGTTAAGTGTCTAGAGTAAGTTGATACAGGAAACAAACTCTGATGTTAAGTGTCTAGAGTAAGTTGATACAGGAAACAAACTCTGATGTTAAGTGTCTAGAGTAAGTTGATACAGGAAACAAGCTCTGATGTTAAGTGTCTAGAGTAAGTTGATACAGGAAACAAGCTCTGATGTTAAGTGTCTAGAGTAAGTTGATACAGGAAACAAGCTCTGATGTTAAGTGTCTAGAGTAAGTTGATACAGGAAACAAGCTCTGATGTTAAGTGTCTAGAGTAAGTTGATACAGGAAACAAGCTCTGATGTTAAGTGTCTAGAGTAAGTTGATACAGGAAACAAGCTCTGATGTTAAGTGTCTAGAGTAAGTTGATACAGGAAACAAACTCTGATGTTAAGTGTCTAGAGTAAGTTGATACAGGAAACAAACTCTGATGTTAAGTGTCTAGAGTAAGTTGATACAGGAAACAAACTCTGATGTTAAGTGTCTAGAGTAAGTTGATACAGGAAACAAGCTCTGATGTTAAGTGTCTAGAGTAAGTTGATACAGGAAACAAGCTCTGATGTTAAGTGTCTAGAGTAAGTTGATACAGGAAACAAACTCTGATGTTAAGTGTCTAGAGTCAGTTGATACAGGAAACAAACTCTGATGTTACGTGTCTAGAGTAAGTTGATACAGGTCTAGAGTGTTGATACAGGAAACAAACTCTGAGTGTCTAGAGTAAGTTGATACAGGAAACAAACTCTGATGTTAAGTGTCTAGAGTAAGTTGATACAGGAAACAAACTCTGATGTTAAGTGTCTAGAGTAAGTTGATACAGGAAACAAGCTCTGATGTTAAGTGTCTAGAGTAAGTTGATACAGGAAACAAGCTCTGAGGTTAAGTGTCTAGAGTAAGTTGATACAGGAAACAAGCTCTGAGGTTAAGTGTCTAGAGTAAGTTGATACAGGAAACAAGCTCTGATGTTAAGTGTCTAGAGTAAGTTGATACAGGAAACAAGCTCTGATGTTAAGTGTCTAGAGTAAGTTGATACAGGAAACAAACTCTGATGTTAAGTGTCTAGAGTAAGTTGATACAGGAAACAAGCTCTGATGTTAAGTGTCTAGAGTAAGTTGATACAGGAAACAAGCTCTGATGTTAAGTGTCTAGAGTAAGTTGATACAGGAAACAAACTCTGATGTTAAGTGTCTAGAGTAAGTTGATACAGGAAACAAGCTCTGATGTTAAGTGTCTAGAGTAAGTTGATACAGGAAACAAGCTCTGATGTTAAGTGTCTAGAGTAAGTTGATACAGGAAACAAACTCTGATGTAAAGTGTCTAGAGTAAGTTGATACAGGAAACAAACTCTGATGTTATGTGTCTAGAGTAAGTTGATACAGGAAACAAACTCTGATGTTAAGTGTCTAGAGTAAGTTGATACAGGAAACAAACTCTGATGTTAAGTGTCTAGAGTAAGTTGATACAGGAAACAAGCTCTGATGTTAAGTGTCTAGAGTAAGTTGATACACAGAAACAAGCTCTGATGTTAAGTGTCTAGAGTAAGTTGATACAGGAAACAAGCTCTGATGTTAAGTGTCTAGAGTAAGTTGATACAGGAAACAAGCTCTGATGTTAAGTGTCTAGAGTAAGTTGATACAGGAAACAAGCTCTGATGTTAAGTGTCTAGAGTAAGTTGATACAGGAAACAAACTCTGATGTTAAGTGTCTAGAGTAAGTTGATACGGGAAACAAGCTCTGATGTTAAGTGTCTAGAGTAAGTTGATACAGGAAACAAACTCTGATGTTAAGTGTCTAGAGTAAGTTGATACAGGAAACAAACTCTGATGTTAAGTGTCTAGAGTAAGTTGATACAGGAAACAAGCTCTGATGTTAAGTGTCTAGAGTAAGTTGATACAGGAAACAAACTCTGATGTTAAGTGTCTAGAGTAAGTTGATACAGGAAACAAACTCTGATGTTAAGTGTCTAGAGTAAGTTGATACAGGAAACAAACTCTGATGTTAAGTGTCTAGAGTAAGTTGATACAGGAAACAAGCTCTGAGGTTAAGTGTCTAGAGTAAGTTGATACACGAAACAAGCTCTGATGTTAAGTGTCTAGAGTAAGTTGATACAGGAAACAAGCTCTGAAGTGTCTGTTAAGTGTCTAGAGTAAGTTGATACAGGAAACAAACTCTGATGTTAAGTGTCTAGAGTAAGTTGATACAGGAAACAAGCTCTGATGTTAAGTGTCTAGAGTAAGTTGATACAGGAAACAAACTCTGATGTTAAGTGTCTAGAGTAAGTTGATACAGGAAACAAACTCTGATGTTAAGTGTCTAGAGTAAGTTGATACAGGAAACAAACTCTGATGTTAAGTGTCTAGAGTAAGTTGATACAGGAAACAAACTCTGATGTTAAGTGTCTAGAGTAAGTTGATACAGGAAACAAACTCTGATGTTAAGTGTCTAGAGTAAGTTGATACAGGAAACAAACTCTGATGTTAAGTGTCTAGAGTAAGTTGATACAGGAAACAAACTCTGATGTTAAGTGTCTAGAGTAAGTTGATACAGGAAACAAGCTCTGATGTTAAGTGTCTAAGTTGATACAGGAAACAAGCTCTGAGAGTTAAGTGTCTAGAGTAAGTTGATACAGGAAACAAGCTCTGATGTTAAGTGTCTAGAGTAAGTTGATACAGGAAACAAACTCTGATGTTAAGTGTCTAGAGTAAGTTGATACAGGAAACAAGCTCTGATGTTAAGTGTCTAGAGTAAGTTGATACAGGAAACAAACTCTGATGTTAAGTGTCTAGAGTAAGTTGATACAGGAAACAAACTCTGATGTTAAGTGTCTAGAGTAAGTTGATACAGGAAACAAACTCTGATGTTAAGTGTCTAGAGTAAGTTGATACAGGAAACAAACTCTGATGTTAAGTGTCTAGAGTAAGTTGATACAGGAAACAAACTCTGATGTTAAGTGTCTAGAGTAAGTTGATACAGGAAACAAGCTCTGATGTTAAGTGTCTAGAGTAAGTTGATACAGGAAACAAGCTCTGATGTTAAGTGTCTAGAGTAAGTTGATACAGGAAACAAGCTCTGATGTTAAGTGTCTAGAGTAAGTTGATACAGGAAACAAGCTCTGATGTTAAGTGTCTAGAGTAAGTTGATACAGGAAACAAACTCTGATGTTAAGTGTCTAGAGTAAGTTGATACAGGAAACAAACTCTGATGTTAAGTGTCTAGAGTAAGTTGATACAGGAAACAAACTCTGATGTTAAGTGTCTAGAGTAAGTTGATACAGGAAACAAGCTCTGATGTTAAGTGTCTAGAGTAAGTTGATACAGGAAACAAGCTCTGATGTTAAGTGTCTAGAGTAAGTTGATACAGGAAACAAGCTCTGATGTTAAGTGTCTAGAGTAAGTTGATACAGGAAACAAGCTCTGATGTTAAGTGTCTAGAGTAAGTTGATACAGGAAACAAGCTCTGATGTTAAGTGTCTAGAGTAAGTTGATACAGGAAACAAGCTCTGATGTTAAGTGTCTAGAGTAAGTTGATACAGGAAACAAGCTCTGATGTTAAGTGTCTAGAGTAAGATACAGTCTGATGTTAAGTGTCTAGAGTAAGTTGATACAGGAAACAAACTCTGATGTTAAGTGTCTAGAGTAAGTTGATACAGGAAACAAACTCTGATGTTAAGTGTCTAGAGTAAGTTGATACAGGAAACAAGCTCTGATGTTAAGTGTCTAGAGTAAGTTGATACAGGAAACAAGCTCTGATGTTAAGTGTCTAGAGTAGAGTAAGTTGATACAGGAAACAAGCTCTGATGTTAAGTGTCTAGAGTAAGTTGATACAGGAAACAAGCTCTGATGTTAAGTGTCTAGAGTAAGTTGATACAGGAAACAAGCTCTGATGTTAAGTGTCTAGAGTAAGTTGATACAGGAAACAAACTCTGATGTTAAGTGTCTAGAGTAAGTTGATACAGGAAACAAACTCTGATGTTAAGTGTCTAGAGTAAGTTGATACAGGAAACAAACTCTGATGTTAAGTGTCTAGAGTAAGTTGATACAGGAAACAAACTCTGATGTTAAGTGTCTAGAGTAAGTTGATACAGGAAACAAGCTCTGAGGTTAAGTGTCTAGAGTAAGTTGATACAGGAAACAAGCTCTGATGTTAAGTGTCTAGAGTAAGTTGATACACGAAACAAGCTCTGATGTTAAGTGTCTAGAGTAAGTTGATACAGGAAACAAGCTCTGATGTTAAGTGTCTAGAGTAAGTTGATACAGGAAACAAGCTCTGATGTTAAGTGTCTAGAGTAAGTTGATACACGAAAAAAAATCTCTGAGGTTAAGTGTCTAGAGTAAGTTGATACACGAAACAAGATCTGAGTTAAGTGTCTAGAGTAAGTTGATACAGGAAACAAACTGTGATGTTAAGTGTCTAGAGTAAGTTGATACAGGAAACAAACTCTGATGTTAAGTGTCTAGAGTAAGTTGATACAGGAAACAAACTCTGATGTTAAGTGTCTAGAGTAAGTTGATACAGGAAACAAGCTCTGATGTTAAGTGTCTAGAGTAAGTTGATACAGGAAACAAGCTCTGATGTTAAGTGTCTAGAGTAAGTTGATACAGGAAACAACTCTGATGTTAAGTGTCTAGAGTAAGTTGATACAGGAAACAAACTCTGATGTTAAGTGTCTAGAGTAAGTTGATACAGGAAACAAACTCTGATGTTAAGTGTCTAGAGTAAGTTGATACAGGAAACAAACTCTGATGTTAAGTGTCTAGAGTAAGTTGATACAGGAAACAAGCTCTGATGTTAAGTGTCTAGAGTAAGTTGATACAGGAAACAAGCTCTGATGTTAAGTGTCTAGAGTAAGTTGATACAGGAAACAAGCTCTGATGTTAAGTGTCTAGAGTAAGTTGATACAGGAAACAAGCTCTGATGTTAAGTGTCTAGAGTAAGTTGATACAGGAAACAAGCTCTGATGTTAAGTGTCTAGAGTAAGTTGATACAGGAAACAAACTCTGATGTTAAGTGTCTAGAGTAAGTTGATACAGGAAACAAACTCTGATGTTAAGTGTCTAGAGTAAGTTGATACAGGAAACAAGCTCTGATGTTAAGTGTCTAGAGTAAGTTGATACAGGAAACAAGCTCTGATGTTAAGTGTCTAGAGTAAGTTGATACAGGAAACAAGCTCTGATGTTAAGTGTCTAGAGTAAGTTGATACAGGAAACAAGCTCTGATGTTAAGTGTCTAGAGTAAGTTGATACAGGAAACAAACTCTGATGTTAAGTGTCTAGAGTAAGTTGATACAGGAAACAAACTCTGATGTTAAGTGTCTAGAGTAAGTTGATACAGGAAACAAACTCTGATGTTAAGTGTCTAGAGTAAGTTGATACAGGAAACAAGCTCTGAGGTTAAGTGTCTAGAGTAAGTTGATACAGGAAACAAGCTCTGATGTTAAGTGTCTAGAGTAAGTTGATACAGGAAACAAACTCTGATGTTAAGTGTCTAGAGTAAGTTGATACAGGAAACAAACTCTGATGTTAAGTGTCTAGAGTAAGTTGATACAGGAAACAAACTCTGATGTTAAGTGTCTAGAGTAAGTTGATACAGGAAACAAACTCTGATGTTAAGTGTCTAGAGTAAGTTGATACAGGAAACAAGCTCTGATGTTAAGTGTCTAGAGTAAGTTGATACAGGAAACAAACTCTGATGTTAAGTGTCTAGAGTAAGTTGATACAGGAAACAAGCTCTGATGTTAAGTGTCTAGAGTAAGTTGATACAGGAAACAAGCTCTGAGGTTAAGTGTCTAGAGTAAGTTGATACAGGAAACAAACTCTGATGTTAAGTGTCTAGAGTAAGTTGATACAGGAAACAAACTCTGATGTTATGTGTCTAGAGTAAGTTGATACAGGAAACAAACTCTGATGTTAAGTGTCTAGAGTAAGTTGATACAGGAAACAAACTCTGATGTTAAGTGTCTAGAGTAAGTTGATACAGGAAACAAACTCTGATGTTAAGTGTCTAGAGTAAGTTGATACAGGAAACAAACTCTGATGTTAAGTGTCTAGAGTAAGTTGATACAGGAAACAAGCTCTGATGTTAAGTGTCTAGAGTAAGTTGATACAGGAAACAAGCTCTGATGTTAAGTGTCTAGAGTAAGTTGATACAGGAAACAAGCTCTGATGTTAAGTGTCTAGAGTAAGTTGATACAGGAAACAAGCTCTGATGTTAAGTGTCTAGAGTAAGTTGATACAGGAAACAAGCTCTGATGTTAAGTGTCTAGAGTAAGTTGATACAGGAAACAAGCTCTGATGTTAAGTGTCTAGAGTAAGTTGATACAGGAAACAAGCTCTGATGTTAAGTGTCTAGAGTAAGTTGATACAGGAAACAAACTCTGATGTTAAGTGTCTAGAGTAAGTTGATACAGGAAACAAACTCTGATGTTAAGTGTCTAGAGTAAGTTGATACAGGAAACAAACTCTGATGTTAAGTGTCTAGAGTAAGTTGATACAGGAAACAAACTCTGATGTTAAGTGTCTAGAGTAAGTTGATACAGGAAACAAGCTCTGATGTTAAGTGTCTAGAGTAAGTTGATACAGGAAACAAGCTCTGATGTTAAGTGTCTAGAGTAAGTTGATACAGGAAACAAGCTCTGATGTTAAGTGTCTAGAGTAAGTTGATACAGGAAACAAGCTCTATGAGTGTCTAGAGTAAGTTGATACAGGAAACAAACTCTGATGTTAAGTGTCTAGAGTAAGTTGATACAGGAAACAAACTCTGATGTTAAGTGTCTAGAGTAAGTTGATACAGGAAACAAACTCTGATGTTAAGTGTCTAGAGTAAGTTGATACAGGAAACAAGCTCTGATGTTAAGTGTCTAGAGTAAGTTGATACAGGAAACAAGCTCTGATGTTAAGTGTCTAGAGTAAGTTGATACAGGAAACAAGCTCTGTTAAGTGTCTAGAGTAAGTTGATACAGGAAACAAGCTCTGATGTTAAGTGTCTAGAGTAAGTTGATACAGGAAACAAACTCTGATGTTAAGTGTCTAGAGTAAGTTGATACAGGAAACAAACTCTGATGTTAAGTGTCTAGAGTAAGTTGATACAGGAAACAAACTCTGATGTTAAGTGTCTAGAGTAAGTTGATACAGGAAACAAGCTCTGATGTTAAGTGTCTAGAGTAAGTTGATACAGGAAACAAGCTCTGATGTTAAGTGTCTAGAGTAAGTTGATACAGGAAACAAGCTCTGATGTTAAGTGTCTAGAGTAAGTTGATACAGGAAACAAGCTCTGATGTTAAGTGTCTAGAGTAAGTTGATACAGGAAACAAGCTCTGATGTTAAGTGTCTAGAGTAAGTTGATACAGGAAACAAGCTCTGATGTTAAGTGTCTAGAGTAAGTTGATACAGGAAACAAGCTCTGATGTTAAGTGTCTAGAGTAAGTTGATACAGGAAACAAGCTCTGATGTTAAGTGTCTAGAGTAAGTTGATACAGGAAACAAGCTCTGATGTTAAGTGTCTAGAGTAAGTTGATACAGGAAACAAACTCTGATGTTAAGTGTCTAGAGTAAGTTGATACAGGAAACAAACTCTGATGTTAAGTGTCTAGAGTAAGTTGATACAGGAAACAAGCTCTGATGTTAAGTGTCTAGAGTAAGTTGATACAGGAAACAAACTCTGATGTTAAGTGTCTAGAGTAAGTTGATACGGGAAACAAGCTCTGATGTTAAGTGTCTAGAGTAAGTTGATACAGGAAACAAACTCTGATGTTAAGTGTCTAGAGTAAGTTGATACAGGAAACAAACTCTGATGTTAAGTGTCTAGAGTAAGTTGATACAGGAAACAAACTCTGATGTTAAGTGTCTAGAGTAAGTTGATACAGGAAACAAACTCTGATGTTAAGTGTCTAGAGTAAGTTGATACAGGAAACAAACTCTGATGTTAAGTGTCTAGAGTAAGTTGATACAGGAAACAAGCTCTGATGTTAAGTGTCTAGAGTAAGTTGATACAGGAAACAAGCTCTGATGTTAAGTGTCTAGAGTAAGTTGATACAGGAAACAAGCTCTGATGTTAAGTGTCTAGAGTAAGTTGATACAGGAAACAAGCTCTGATGTTAAGTGTCTAGAGTAAGTTGATACAGGAAACAAAGCTGTCTAGAGTAAGTTGATACAGGAAACAAGCTCTGATGTTAAGTGTCTAGAGTAAGTTGATACAGGAAACAAACTCTGATGTTAAGTGTCTAGAGTAAGTTGATACAGGAAACAAACTCTGATGTTAAGTGTCTAGAGTAAGTTGATACAGGAAACAAGCTCTGATGTTAAGTGTCTAGAGTAAGTTGATACAGGAAACAAGCTCTGATGTTAAGTGTCTAGAGTAAGTTGATACAGGAAACAAGCTCTGATGTTAAGTGTCTAGAGTAAGTTGATACAGGAAACAAGCTCTGATGTTAAGTGTCTAGAGTAAGTTGATACAGGAAACAAGCTCTGATGTTAAGTGTCTAGAGTAAGTTGATACAGGAAACAAGCTCTGATGTTAAGTGTCTAGAGTAAGTTGATACAGGAAACAAGCTCTGATGTTAAGTGTCTAGAGTAAGTTGATACACGAAACAAGCTCTGAGGTTAAGTGTCTAGAGTAAGTTGATACAGGAAACAAGCTCTGAGGTTAAGTGTCTAGAGTAAGTTGATACAAGAAACAAACTCTGATGTTAAGTGTCTAGAGTAAGTTGATACAGGAAACAAGCTCTGATGTTAAGTGTCTAGAGTAAGTTGATACAGGAAACAAGCTCTGATGTTAAGTGTCTAGAGTAAGTTGATACAGGAAACAAACTCTGATGTTAAGTGTCTAGAGTAAGTTGATACAGGAAACAAGCTCTGATGTTAAGTGTCTAGAGTAAGTTGATACAGGAAACAAACTCTGATGTTAAGTGTCTAGAGTCAGTTGATACAGGAAACAAACTCTGATGTTATGTGTCTAGAGTAAGTTGATACAGGAAACAAACTCTGATGTTAAGTGTCTAGAGTAAGTTGATACAGGAAACAAACTCTGATGTTAAGTGTCTAGAGTAAGATACAGGAAACAAACTCTGATGTTACGTGTCTAGAGTAAGTTGATACACGAAACAAGCTCTGAGGTTAAGTGTCTAGAGTAAGTTGATACAGGAAACAAGCTCTGATGTTAAGTGTCTAGAGTAAGTTGATACACGAAACAAGCTCTGAGGTTAAGTGTCTAGAGTAAGTTGATACAGGAAACAAGCTCTGAGGTTAAGTGTCTAGAGTAAGTTGATACAGGAAACAAACTCTGATGTTAAGTGTCTAGAGTAAGTTGATACAGGAAACAAACTCTGATGTTAAGTGTCTAGAGTAAGTTGATACAGGAAAAAAAGCTCTGATGTTAAGTGTCTAGAGTAAGTTGATACAGGAAACAAGCTCTGAGGTTAAGTGTCTAGAGTAAGTTGATACAGGAAACAAACTCTGATGTTAAGTGTCTAGAGTAAGTTGATACAGAAACAAACTCTGATGTTAAGTGTCTAGAGTAAGTTGATACAGGAAACAAGCTCTGATGTTAAGTGTCTAGAGTAAGTTGATACAGGAAACAAGCTCTGATGTTAAGTGTCTAGAGTAAGTTGATACAGGAAACAAACTCTGATGTTAAGTGTCTAGAGTAAGTTGATACAGGAAACAAACTCTGATGTTAAGTGTCTGAGTTAAGTGTCTAGAGTTGATACAGGAAACAAACTCTGATGTTAAGTGTCTGGAGTAAGTTGATACGGGAACGATCTCTAATGTTAAGTGTCTACAGTAAGTTCATACAGGAAACAAACTCTGATGTTAAGTGTCTAGAGTAAGTTGATACAGGAAACAAACTCTGATGTTAAGTGTCCAGAGTAAATTGATACAGGAAACAAACTCTGATGTTAAGTGTCTAGAGTAAGTTGATACAGGAAACAAGCTCTGATGTTAAGTGTCTAGAGTAAGTTGATACAGGAAACAAGCTCTGTTAAGTGTCTAGAGTAAGTTGATACAGAAAAAAGCTCTGATGTTAAGTGTATAGAGTAAGTTCATACAGGAAACAAGCTCTGAGGTTAAGTGTCTAGAGTAAGTTGATACAGGAAACAAGCTCTGATGTTAAGTGTCTAGAGTAAGTTGATACAGGAAACAAGCTCTGATGTTAAGTGTCTAGAGTAAGTTGATACAGGAAACAAGCTCTGATGTTAAGTGTCTAGAGTAAGTTGATACAGGAAACAAGTGTCTCTGATGAAACAAACTCTTGTTAAGTGTCTAGAGTAAGTTGATACAGGAAACAAACTCTGATGTTAAGTGTCTAGAGTAAGTTGATACAGGAAACAAGCTCTGATGTTAAGTGTCTAGAGTAAGTTGATACAGGAAACAAGCTCTGATGTTAAGTGTCTAGAGTAAGTTGATACAGGAAACAAGCTCTGATGTTAAGTGTCTAGAGTAAGTTGATACAGGAAACAAGCTCTGATGTTAAGTGTCTAGAGTAAGTTGATACAGGAAACAAGCTCTGAGTGTCTTAAGATGTCTAGAGTAAGTTGATACAGGAAACAAGCTCTGAGGTTAAGTGTCTAGAGTAAGTTCATAC
Organism: Tachypleus tridentatus; assembly: GCF_004210375.1. NCBI lineage: Eukaryota > Metazoa > Arthropoda > Merostomata > Xiphosura > Limulidae > Tachypleus > Tachypleus tridentatus. The sequence continues at coordinate 110,082,506 of NC_134825.1, read as the reverse complement.
AGGAAAAAAGCTCTGATGTTAAGTGTCTAGAGTAAGTTGATACACGAAACAAGCTCTGATGTTAAGTGTCTAGAGTAAGTTGATACAGGAAAGAAGCTCTGATGTTAAGTGTCTAGAGTAAGTTGATACAGGAAACAAACTCTGATGTTAAGTGTCTAGAGTAAGTTGATACAGGAAACAAGCTCTGATGTTAAGTGTCTAGAGTAAGTTGATACAGGAAACAAACTCTGATGTTAAGTGTCTAGAGTAAGTTGATACAGGAAACAAACTCTGATGTTAAGTGTCTAGAGTAAGTTGATACAGGAAACAAACTCTGATGTTAAGTGTCTAGAGTAAGTTGATACAGGAAACAAACTCTGATGTTAAGTGTCTAGAGTAAGTTGATACAGGACTCTGAAGTGTCAAGGAAACAAGCTCTGATGTTAAGTGTCTAGAGTAAGTTGATACAGGAAACAAGCTCTGATGTTAAGTGTCTAGAGTAAGTTGATACAGGAAACAAGCTCTGATGTTAAGTGTCTAGAGTAAGTTGATACAGGAAACAAGCTCTGATGTTAAGTGTCTAGAGTAAGTTGATACAGGAAACAAGCTCTGAGGTTAAGTGTCTAGAGTAAGTTGATACAGGAAACAAGCTCTGAGGTTAAGTGTCTAGAGTAAGTTGATACAGGAAACAAACTCTGATGTTAAGTGTCTAGAGTAAGTTGATAGGAAGGAAACTGAAAGTGTCTAGAGTAAGTTGATACAGTGTCTGATGTTAAGTGTCTAGAAGTTGATACAGGAAACAAACTCTGATGTTAAGTGTCTAGAGTAAGTTGATACAGGAAACAAACTCTGATGTTAAGTGTCTAGAGTAAGTTGATACAGGAAACAAACTCTGATGTTAAGTGTCTAGAGTAAGTTGATACAGGAAACAAACTCTGATGTTAAGTGTCTAGAGTAAGTTGATACAGGAAACAAGCTCTGATGTTAAGTGTCTAGAGTAAGTTGATACAGGAAACAAGCTCTGATGTTAAGTGTCTAGAGTAAGTTGATACAGGAAACAAACTCTGAGTAAGTGTCTAGAGTAAGTTGATACAGGAAACAAACTCTGATGTTAAGTGTCTAGAGTAAGTTGATACAGGAAACAAGCTCTGATGTTAAGTGTCTAGAGTAAGTTGATACAGGAAACAAACTCTGATGTAAAGTGTCTAGAGTAAGTTGATACAGGAAACAAACTCTGATGTTAAGTGTCTAGAGTAAGTTGATACAGGAAACAAACTCTGATGTTAAGTGTCTAGAGTAAGTTGATACAGGAAACAAACTCTGATGTTAAGTGTCTAGAGTAAGTTGATACAGGAAACAAGCTCTGATGTTAAGTGTCTAGAGTAAGTTGATACAGGAAACAAGCTCTGAGGTTAAGTGTCTAGAGTAAGTTGATACAGGAAACAAGCTCTGATGTTAAGTGTCTAGAGTAAGTTGATACAGGAAACAAGCTCTGATGTTAAGTGTCTAGAGTAAGTTGATACAGGAAACAAGCTCTGATGTTAAGTGTCTAGAGTAAGTTGATACAGGAAACAAACTCTGATGTTAAGTGTCTAGAGTAAGTTGATACAGGAAACAAACTCTGATGTTAAGTGTCTAGAGTAAGTTGATACAGGAAACAAACTCTGATGTTAAGTGTCTAGAGTAAGTTGATACAGGAAACAAGCTCTGATGTTAAGTGTCTAGAGTAAGTTGATACAGGAAACAAGCTCTGATGTTAAGTGTCTAGAGTAAGTTGATACAGGAAACAAGCTCTGATGTTAAGTGTCTAGAGTAAGTTGATACAGGAAACAAGCTCTGATGTTAAGTGTCTAGAGTAAGTTGATACAGGAAACAAGCTCTGATGTTAAGTGTCTAGAGTAAGTTGATACAGGAAACAAGCTCTGATGTTAAGTGTCTAGAGTAAGTTGATACAGGAAACAAGCTCTGAGTGTTAAGTGTGAGGTTAAGTGTAAGTTGATACAGGAAACAAGCTCTGAGGTTAAGTGTCTAGAGTAAGTTGATACAGGAAACAAACTCTGATGTTAAGTGTCTAGAGTAAGTTGATACAGGAAACAAGCTCTGATGTTAAGTGTCTAGAGTAAGTTGATACAGGAAACAAGCTCTGATGTTAAGTGTCTAGAGTAAGTTGATACAGGAAACAAGCTCTGATGTTAAGTGTCTAGAGTAAGTTGATACAGGAAACAAGCTCTGATGTTAAGTGTCTAGAGTAAGTTGATACAGGAAACAAGCTCTGATGTTAAGTGTCTAGAGTAAGTTGATACAGGAAACAAACTCTGATGTTAAGTGTCTAGAGTAAGTTGATACAGGAAACAAACTCTGATGTTAAGTGTCTAGAGTAAGTTGATACAGGAAACAAACTCTGATGTTAAGTGTCTAGAGTAAGTTGATACAGGAAACAAACTCTGATGTTAAGTGTCTAGAGTAAGTTGATACAGGAAACAAGCTCTGATGTTAAGTGTCTAGAGTAAGTTGATACAGGAAACAAGCTCTGATGTTAAGTGTCTAGAGTAAGTTGATACAGGAAACAAGCTCTGAGGTTAAGTGTCTAGAGTAAGTTGATACAGGAAACAAGCTCTGAGGTTAAGTGTCTAGAGTAAGTTGATACAGGAAACAAGCTCTGAGGTTAAGTGTCTAGAGTAAGTTGATACAGGAAACAAGCTCTGAGGTTAAGTGTCTAGAGTAAGTTGATACAGGAAACAAACTCTGATGTTAAGTGTCTAGAGTAAGTTGATACAGGAAACAAACTCTGATGTTAAGTGTCTAGAGTAAGTTGATACAGGAAACAAGCTCTGATGTTAAGTGTCTAGAGTAAGTTGATACAGGAAACAAGCTCTGATGTTAAGTGTCTAGAGTAAGTTGATACAGGAAACAAGCTCTGATGTTAAGTGTCTAGAGTAAGTTGATACAGGAAACAAGCTCTGATGTTAAGTGTCTAGAGTAAGTTGATACAGGAAACAAACTCTGATGTTAAGTGTCTAGAGTAAGTTGATACAGGAAACAAACTCTGATGTTAAGTGTCTAGAGTAAGTTGATACAGGAAACAAACTCTGATGTTAAGTGTCTAGAGTAAGTTGATACAGGAAACAAGCTCTGATGTTAAGTGTCTAGAGTAAGTTGATACAGGAAACAAGCTCTGAGGTTAAGTGTCTAGAGTAAGTTGATACAGGAAACAAGCTCTGAGGTTAAGTGTCTAGAGTAAGTTGATACAGGAAACAAACTCTGATGTTAAGTGTCTAGAGTAAGTTCATACAGGAAACAAGCTCTCTGATGTTAAGTGTCTAGAGTAAGTTGATACAGGAAACAAGCTCTGATGTTAAGTGTCTAGAGTAAGTTGATACAGGAAACAAGCTCTGATGTTAAGTGTCTAGAGTAAGTTGATACAGGAAACAAGCTCTGATGTTAAGTGTCTAGAGTAAGTTGATACAGGAAACAAGCTCTGATGTTAAGTGTCTAGAGTAAGTTGATACAGGAAACAAGCTCTGATGTTAAGTGTCTAGAGTAAGTTGATACAGGAAACAAGCTCTGATGTTAAGTGTCTAGAGTAAGTTGATACAGGAAACAAGCTCTGATGTTAAGTGTCTAGAGTAAGTTGATACAGGAAACAAGCTCTGATGTTAAGTGTCTAGAGTAAGTTGATACAGGAAACAAGCTCTGATGTTAAGTGTCTAGAGTAAGTTGATACAGGAAACAAGCTCTGATGTTAAGTGTCTAGAGTAAGTTGATACAGGAAACAAACTCTGATGTTAAGTGTCTAGAGTAAGTTGATACAGGAAACAAGCTCTGATGTTAAGTGTCTAGAGTAAGTTGATACAGGAAACAAACTCTGATGTTAAGTGTCTAGAGTAAGTTGATACAGGAAACAAGCTCTGATGTTAAGTGTCTAGAGTAAGTTGATACAGGAAACAAGCTCTGATGTTAAGTGTCTAGAGTAAGTTGATACAGGAAACAAGCTCTGTTAAGTGTCTAGAGTAAGTTGATACAGGAAACAAACTCTGTTAAGTGTCTAGAGTAAGTTGATGCTCTGATGTTAAGTGTCTAGAGTAAGTTTATAAAGGAAACAAACTCTGATGTTAAGTGTCTAGAGTAAGTTGATACAGGAAACAAACTCTGATGTTAAGTGTCTAGAGTAAGTTGATACAGGAAACAAGCTCTGATGTTAAGTGTCTAGAGTAAGTTGATACAGGAAACAAACTCTGATGTTAAGTGTCTAGAGTAAGTTGATACGGGAAACAAGCTCTGATGTTAAGTGTCTAGAGTAAGTTGATACAGGAAACAAGCTCTGATGTTAAGTGTCTAGAGTAAGTTGATACAGGAAACAAGCTCTGATGTTAAGTGTCTAGAGTAAGTTGATACAGGAAACAAACTCTGATGTTAAGTGTCTAGAGTAAGTTGATACAGGAAACAAACTCTGATGTTAAGTGTCTAGAGTAAGTTGATACAGGAAACAAGCTCTGATGTTAAGTGTCTAGAGTAAGTTGATACAGGAAACAAACTCTGATGTTAAGTGTCTAGAGTAAGTTGATACAGGAAACAAGCTCTGATGTTAAGTGTCTAGAGTAAGTTGATACAGGAAACAAACTCTGATGTTAAGTGTCTAGAGTAAGTTGATACAGGAAACAAACTCTGATGTTAAGTGTCTAGAGTAAGTTGATACAGGAAACAAACTCTGATGTTAAGTGTCTAGAGTAAGTTGATACAGGAAACAAGCTCTGATGTTAAGTGTCTAGAGTAAGTTGATACAGGAAACAAGCTCTGAGTTAAGTGTCTAGAGTAAGTTGATACAGGAAACAAGCTCTGATGTTAAGTGTCTAGAGTAAGTTGATACAGGAAACAAACTCTGATGTTAAGTGTCTAGAGTAAGTTGATACAGGAAACAAACTCTGATGTTAAGTGTCTAGAGTAAGTTGATACAGGAAACAAGCTCTGATGTTAAGTGTCTAGAGTAAGTTGATACAGGAAACAAACTCTGATGTTAAGTGTCTAGAGTAAGTTGATACAGGAAACAAGCTCTGATGTTAAGTGTCTAGAGTAAGTTGATACAGGAAACAAGCTCTGATGTTAAGTGTCTAGAGTAAGTTGATACAGGAAACAAGCTCTGAGGTTAAGTGTCTGAGTGTTGATACAGGAAACAAACTCTGAGTGTCTAGAGTAAGTTGATACAGGAAACAAGCTCTGATGTTAAGTGTCTAGAGTAAGTTGATACAGGAAACAAGCTCTGATGTTAAGTGTCTAGAGTAAGTTGATACAGGAAACAAACTCTGATGTTAAGTGTCTAGAGTAAGTTGATACAGGAAACAAACTCTGATGTTAAGTGTCTAGAGTAAGTTGATACAGGAAACAAGCTCTGATGTTAAGTGTCTAGAGTAAGTTGATACAGGAAACAAACTCTGATGTTAAGTGTCTAGAGTAAGTTGATACAGGAAACAAACTCTGATGTTAAGTGTCTAGAGTAAGTTGATACAGGAAACAAGCTCTGATGTTAAGTGTCTAGAGTAAGTTGATACAGGAAACAAGCTCTGATGTTAAGTGTCTAGAGTAAGTTGATACAGGAAACAAGCTCTGATGTTAAGTGTCTAGAGTAAGTTGATACAGGAAACAAGCTCTGATGTTAAGTGTCTAGAGTAAGTTGATACAGAAACAAACTCTGATGTTAAGTGTTGATACAGGAAACAAACTCTGATGTTAAGTGTCTAGAGTAAGTTGATACAGGAAACAAACTCTGATGTTAAGTGTCTAGAGTAAGTTGATACAGGAAACAAGCTCTGATGTTAAGTGTCTAGAGTAAGTTGATACAGGAAACAAGCTCTGAGGTTAAGTGTCTAGAGTAAGTTGATACAGGAAACAAGCTCTGATGTTAAGTGTCTAGAGTAAGTTGATACAGGAAACAAGCTCTGAGGTTAAGTGTCTAGAGTAAGTTGATACAGGAAACAAACTCTGATGTTAAGTGTCTAGAGTAAGTTGATACAGGAAACAAACTCTGATGTTAAGTGTCTAGAGTAAGTTGATACAGAGAAACAAACTCTGATGTTAAGTGTCTAGAGTAAGTTGATACAGGAAACAAACTCTGATGTTAAGTGTCTAGAGTAAGTTGATACAGGAAACAAACTCTGATGTTAAGTGTCTAGAGTAAGTTGATACAGGAAACAAACTCTGATGTTAAGTGTCTAGAGTAAGTTGATACAGGAAACAAACTCTGATGTTAAGTGTCTAGAGTAAGTTGATACAGGAAACAAACTCTGATGTTAAGTGTCTAGAGTAAGTTGATACAGGAAACAAGCTCTGATGTTAAGTGTCTAGAGTAAGTTGATACAGGAAACAAGCTCTGAGGTTAAGTGTCTAGAGTAAGTTGATACAGGAAACAAGCTCTGATGTTAAGTGTCTAGAGTAAGTTGATACAGGAAACAAACTCTGATGTTAAGTGTCTAGAGTAAGTTGATACAGGAAACAAACTCTGATGTTAGTGTCTAGAGTGTCTAGAACAAACTCTGATGTTAAGTGTCTAGAGTAAGTTACAGGAAACAAACTCTGATGTTAAGTGTCTAGAGTAAGTTGATACAGGAAACAAACTCTGATGTTAAGTGTCTAGAGTAAGTTGATACAGGAAACAAACTCTGATGTTAAGTGTCTAGAGTAAGTTGATACAGGAAACAAACTCTGATGTTAAGTGTCTAGAGTAAGTTGATACAGGAAACAAGCTCTGATGTTAAGTGTCTAGAGTAAGTTGATACAGGAAACAAGCTCTGATGTTAAGTGTCTAGAGTAAGTTGATACAGGAAACAAGCTCTGATGTTAAGTGTCTAGAGTAAGTTGATACAGGAAACAAGCTCTGATGTTAAGTGTCTAGAGTAAGTTGATACAGGAAACAAACTCTGATGTTAAGTGTCTAGAGTAAGTTGATACAGGAAACAAACTCTGATGTTATGTGTCTAGAGTAAGTTGATACAGGAAACAAACTCTGATGTTAAGTGTCTAGAGTAAGTTGATACAGGAAACAAGCTCTGTTAAGTGTCTAGAGTAAGTTGATACAGGAAACAAGCTCTGTGTAAGTGTCTAGAGTAAGTTCATACAGGAAACAAGCTCTGATGTTAAGTGTCTAGAGTAAGTTGATACAGGAAACAAGCTCTGAGGTTAAGTGTCTAGAGTAAGTTGATACAGGAAACAAGCTCTGATGTTAAGTGTCTAGAGTAAGTTGATACAGGAAACAAGCTCTGATGTTAAGTGTCTAGAGTAAGTTGATACAGGAAACAAGCTCTGATGTTAAGTGTCTAGAGTAAGTTGATACAGGAAACAAGCTCTGATGTTAAGTGTCTAGAGTAAGTTGATACAGGAAACAAAGCTCTGATGTTAAGTGTCTAGAGTAAGTTGATACAGGAAACAAACTCTGATGTTAAGTGTCTAGAGTAAGTTGATACAGGAAACAAGCTCTGATGTTAAGTGTCTAGAGTAAGTTGATACAGGAAACAAGCTCTGATGTTAAGTGTCTAGAGTAAGTTGATACAGGAAACAAACTCTGATGTTAAGTGTCTAGAGTAAGTTGATACAGGAAACAAGCTCTGATGTTAAGTGTCTAGAGTAAGTTGATACAGGAAACAAGCTCTGATGTTAAGTGTCTAGAGTAAGTTGATACAGGAAACAAACTCTGATGTTAAGTGTCTAGAGTAAGTTGATACAGGAAACAAACTCTGATGTTAAGTGTCTAGAGTAAGTTGATACAGGAAACAAACTCTGATGTTAAGTGTCTAGAGTAAGTTGATACAGGAAACAAGCTCTGATGTTAAGTGTCTAGAGTAAGTTGATACAGGAAACAAGCTCTGAGGTTAAGTGTCTAGAGTAAGTTGATACAGGAAACAAGCTCTGAGGTTAAGTGTCTAGAGTAAGTTGATACAGGAAACAAGCTCTGATGTTAAGTGTCTAGAGTAAGTTGATACAGGAAACAAGCTCTGATGTTAAGTGTCTAGAGTAAGTTGATACAGGAAACAAACTCTGATGTTAAGTGTCTAGAGTAAGTTGATACAGGAAACAAACTCTGATGTTAAGTGTCTAGAGTAAGTTGATACAGGAAACAAACTCTGATGTTAAGTGTCTAGAGTAAGTTGATACAGGAAACAAGCTCTGATGTTAAGTGTCTAGAGTAAGTTGATACAGGAAACAAACTCTGATGTTAAGTGTCTAGAGTAAGTTGATACAGGAAACAAACTCTGATGTTAAGTGTCTAGAGTAAGTTGATACAGGAAACAAACTCTGATGTTAAGTGTCTAGAGTAAGTTGATACAGGAAACAAGCTCTGATGTTAAGTGTCTAGAGTAAGTTGATACAGGAAACAAGCTCTGATGTTAAGTGTCTAGAGTAAGTTGATACAGGAAACAAACTCTGATGTTAAGTGTCTAGAGTAAGTTGATACAGGAAACAAACTCTGATGTTAAGTGTCTAGAGTAAGTTGATACAGGAAACAAGCTCTGATGTTAAGTGTCTAGAGTAAGTTGATACAGGAAACAAACTCTGATGTTAAGTGTCTAGAGTAAGTTGATACAGGAAACAAACTCTGATGTTATGTGTCTAGAGTAAGTTGATACAGGAAACAAACTCTGATGTTAAGTGTCTAGAGTAAGTTGATACAGGAAACAAACTCTGATGTTAAGTGTCTAGAGTAAGTTGATACAGGAAACAAACTCTGATGTTAAGTGTCTAGAGTAAGTTGATACAGGAAACAAGCTCTGAGGTTAAGTGTCTAGAGTAAGTTGATACAGGAAACAAGCTCTGATGTTAAGTGTCTAGAGTAAGTTGATACAGGAAACAAGCTCTGATGTTAAGTGTCTAGAGTAAGTTGATACAGGAAACAAGCTCTGATGTTAAGTGTCTAGAGTAAGTTGATACACGAAACAAGCTCTGATGTTAAGTGTCTAGAGTAAGTTGATACAGGAAACAAACTCTGATGTTAAGTGTCTAGAGTAAGTTGATACAGGAAACAAACTCTGATGTTAAGTGTCTAGAGTAAGTTGATACAGGAAACAAGCTCTGACGTTAAGTGTCTAGAGTAAGTTGATACAGGAAACAAGCTCTGATGTTAAGTGTCTAGAGTAAGTTGATACAGGAAACAAGCTCTGATGTTAAGTGTCTAGAGTAAGTTGATACACGAAACAAGCTCTGATGTTAAGTGTCTAGAGTAAGTTGATACAGGAAACAAGCTCTGATGTTAAGTGTCTAGAGTAAGTTGATACAGGAAACAAGCTCTGAGGTTAAGTGTCTAGAGTAAGTTGATACAGGAAACAAGCTCTGAGGTTAAGTGTCTAGAGAGTAAGTTGATACTAGAGTAAGGAAACAAACTCTGATGTTAAGTGTCTAGAGTAAGTTGATACACGAAACAAGCTCTGAGGTTAAGTGTCTAGAGTAAGTTGATACAGGAAACAAGCTCTGATGTTAAGTGTCTAGAGTAAGTTGATACAGGAAACAAGCTCTGAGGTTAAGTGTCTAGAGTAAGTTGATACAGGAAACAAGCTCTGATGTTAAGTGTCTAGAGTAAGTTGATACAGGAAACAAGCTCTGATGTTAAGTGTCTAGAGTAAGTTGATACAGGAAACAAACTCTGATGTTAAGTGTCTAGAGTAAGTTGATACAGGAAACAAACTCTGATGTTAAGTGTCTAGAGTAAGTTGATACAGGAAACAAACTCTGATGTTAAGTGTCTAGAGTAAGTTGATACAGGAAACAAGCTCTGAGGTTAAGTGTCTAGAGTAAGTTGATACAGGAAACAAGCTCTGAGGTTAAGTGTCTAGAGTAAGTTGATACAGGAAACAAGCTCTGAGGTTAAGTGTCTAGAGTAAGTTGATACAGGAAACAAGCTCTGAGGTTAAGTGTCTAGAGTAAGTTGATACAGGAAACAAGCTCTGAGGTTAAGTGTCTAGAGTAAGTTGATACAGGAAACAAACTCTGATGTTAAGTGTCTAGAGTAAGTTGATACAGGAAACAAACTCTGATGTTAAGTGTCTAGAGTAAGTTGATACAGGAAACAAGCTCTGATGTTAAGTGTCTAGAGTAAGTTGATACAGGAAACAAGCTCTGATGTTAAGTGTCTAGAGTAAGTTGATACAGGAAACAAGCTCTGATGTTAAGTGTCTAGAGTAAGTTGATACAGGAAACAAGCTCTGATGTTAAGTGTCTAGAGTAAGTTGATACAGGAAACAAACTCTGATGTTAAGTGTCTAGAGTAAGTTGATACAGGAAACAAACTCTGATGTTAAGTGTCTAGAGTAAGTTGATACAGGAAACAAACTCTGATGTTAAGTGTCTAGAGTAAGTTGATACAGGAAACAAGCTCTGAGGTTAAGTGTCTAGAGTAAGTTGATACAGGAAACAAGCTCTGATGTTAAGTGTCTAGAGTAAGTTGATACAGGAAACAAGCTCTGAGGTTAAGTGTCTAGAGTAAGTTGATACAGGAAACAAGCTCTGATGTTAAGTGTCTAGAGTAAGTTGATACAGGAAACAAACTCTGATGTTAAGTGTCTAGAGTAAGTTGATACAGGAAACAAACTCTGATGTTAAGTGTCTAGAGTAAGTTGATACAGGAAACAAGCTCTGATGTTAAGTGTCTAGAGTAAGTTGATACAGGAAAAAAGCTCTGATGTTAAGTGTCTAGAGTAAGTTGATACAGGAAACAAGCTCTGATGTTAAGTGTCTAGAGTAAGTTGATACAGGAAACAAGCTCTGATGTTAAGTGTCTAGAGTAAGTTGATACAGGAAACAAGCTCTGAGGTTAAGTGTCTAGAGTAAGTTGATACAGGAAACAAGCTCTGATGTTAAGTGTCTAGAGTAAGTTGATACAGGAAACAAGCTCTGAGGTTAAGTGTCTAGAGTAAGTTGATACAGGAAACAAACTCTGATGTTAAGTGTCTAGAGTAAGTTGATACAGGAAACAAGCTCTGATGTTAAGTGTCTAGAGTAAGTTGATACAGGAAACAAACTCTGATGTTAAGTGTCTAGAGTAAGTTGATACAGGAAACAAGCTCTGATGTTAAGTGTCTAGAGTAAGTTCATACAGGAAAAAAGCTCTGATGTTAAGTGTCTAGAGTAAGTTGATACAGGAAACAAGCTCTGATGTTAAGTGTCTAGAGTAAGTTGATACAGGAAACAAACTCTGATGTTAAGTGTCTAGAGTAAGTTGATACAGGAAACAAGCTCTGATGTTAAGTGTCTAGAGTAAGTTGATACAGGAAACAAACTCTGATGTTAAGTGTCTAGAGTAAGTTGATACAGGAAACAAACTCTGATGTTAAGTGTCTAGAGTAAGTTGATACAGGAAACAAGCTCTGAGGTTAAGTGTCTAGAGTAAGTTGATACAGGAAACAAACTCTGATGTTAAGTGTCTAGAGTAAGTTGATACAGGAAACAAACTCTGATGTTAAGTGTCTAGAGTAAGTTGATACAGGAAACAAACTCTGATGTTAAGTGTCTAGAGTAAGTTGATACAGGAAACAAACTCTGATGTTAAGTGTCTAGAGTAAGTTGATACAGGAAACAAGCTCTGATGTTAAGTGTCTAGAGTAAGTTGATACAGGAAACAAGCTCTGATGTTAAGTGTCTAGAGTAAGTTGATACAGGAAACAAGCTCTGATGTTAAGTGTCTAGAGTAAGTTGATACAGGAAACAAGCTCTGATGTTAAGTGTCTAGAGTAAGTTGATACAGGAAACAAACTCTGATGTTAAGTGTCTAGAGTAAGTTGATACAGGAAACAAGCTCTGATGTTAAGTGTCTAGAGTAAGTTGATACAGGAAACAAACTCTGATGTTAAGTGTCTAGAGTAAGTTGATACAGGAAACAAGCTCTGATGTTAAGTGTCTAGAGTAAGTTGATACAGGAAACAAACTCTGATGTTAAGTGTCTAGAGTAAGTTGATACAGGAAACAAGCTCTGAGGTTAAGTGTCTAGAGTAAGTTGATACAGGAAACAAACTCTGATGTTAAGTGTCTAGAGTAAGTTGATACAGGAAACAAGCTCTGATGTTAAGTGTCTAGAGTAAGTTGATACAGGAAACAAGCTCTGATGTTAAGTGTCTAGAGTAAGTTGATACAGGAAACAAGCTCTGATGTTAAGTGTCTAGAGTAAGTTGATACAGGAAACAAACTCTGATGTTAAGTGTCTAGAGTAAGTTGATACAGGAAACAAACTCTGATGTTAAGTGTCTAGAGTAAGTTGATACAGGAAACAAGCTCTGATGTTAAGTGTCTAGAGTAAGTTGATACAGGAAACAAACTCTGATGTTAAGTGTCTAGAGTAAGTTGATACAGGAAACAAGCTCTGATGTTAAGTGTCTAGAGTAAGTTGATACAGGAAACAAGCTCTGAGGTTAAGTGTCTAGAGTAAGTTGATACAGGAAACAAACTCTGATGTTAAGTGTCTAGAGTAAGTTGATACAGGAAACAAGCTCTGATGTTAAGTGTCTAGAGTAAGTTGATACAGGAAACAAGCTCTGAGGTTAAGTGTCTAGAGTAAGTTGATACAGGAAACAAACTCTGATGTTAAGTGTCTAGAGTAAGTTGATACAGGAAACAAGCTCTGATGTTAAGTGTCTAGAGTAAGTTGATACAGGAAACAAGCTCTGAGGTTAAGTGTCTAGAGTAAGTTGATACAGGAAACAAACTCTGATGTTAAGTGTCTAGAGTAAGTTGATACAGGAAACAAACTCTGATGTTAAGTGTCTAGAGTAAGTTGATACAGGAAACAAGCTCTGATGTTAAGTGTCTAGAGTAAGTTGATACAGGAAACAAGCTCTGATGTTAAGTGTCTAGAGTAAGTTGATACAGGAAACAAGCTCTGATGTTAAGTGTCTAGAGTAAGTTGATACAGGAAACAAACTCTGATGTTAAGTGTCTAGAGTAAGTTGATACAGGAAACAAACTCTGATGTTAAGTGTCTAGAGTAAGTTGATACAGGAAACAAACTCTGAAACAAACTCTGATGTTAAGTGTCTAGAGTAAGTTGATACAGGAAACAAGCTCTGAGGTTAAGTGTCTAGAGTAAGTTGATACAGGAAACAAGCTCTGAGGTTAAGTGTCTAGAGTAAGTTGATACAGGAAACAAGCTCTGATGTTAAGTGTCTAGAGTAAGTTGATACAGGAAACAAACTCTGATGTTAAGTGTCTAGAGTAAGTTGATACAGGAAACAAACTCTGATGTTAAGTGTCTAGAGTAAGTTGATACAGGAAACAAACTCTGATGTTAAGTGTCTAGAGTAAGTTGATACAGGAAACAAGCTCTGATGTTAAGTGTCTAGAGTAAGTTGATACAGGAAACAAACTCTGATGTTAAGTGTCTAGAGTAAGTTGATACAGGAAACAAACTCTGATGTTAAGTGTCTAGAGTAAGTTGATACAGAAAACAAGCTCTGATGTTAAGTGTATAGAGTAAGTTCATACAGGAAACAAACTCTGATGTAAAGTGTCTAGAGTAAGTTTATAAAGGAAACAAACTCTGATGTTAAGTGTCTAGAGTAAGTTGATACAGGAAACAAGCTCTGAGGTTAAGTGTCTAGAGTAAGTTGATACAGGAAACAAGCTCTGATGTTAAGTGTCTAGAGTAAGTTGATACAGGAAACAAACTCTGATGTTAAGTGTCTAGAGTAAGTTTATAAAGGAAACAAACTCTGATGTTAAGTGTCTAGAGTAAGTTTATAAATATAAAGAAAACAAACTCTGATGTTAAGTGTCTAGAGTAAGTTGATACAGGAAACAAGCTCTGAGGTTAAGTGTCTAGAGTAAGTTGACACAATGCCACAAGTAAGCAGGTAGAAATACAGGTGGAGCGTGTAGAATCAAAATTAGAGGAGAGACAATCACCCAACATAAGTGCTTAGAGTATTCAGGAAAAACAAAGAATGATTTGAAGTTCGGGGCAGTAGAGAGAAGGGATAAAAGAATTTCCAGTTGGGTTGTATCCAGTAAAGTTGACGGGAAAAACACAACAGAATTGGTAAGAAATGTCTCTAACTAAGAAAACCCGTTTGTTAGAGCTAATTCCGGAATATTCGTAATTCAATTTCCTTAAGGGAAGCTTTAGTTGTAGAAACTTATACCAATTGTTAGATCGCATCTTTCATGTTGTTGACATTGGCACTACTTGTGATACCTGAATATTAGCTTTAGTTGTTGTTAAGCACAAAGCTGAAAAATAAGATATCTGTGCTGAGCTCTAGATTTTTTTGCGTTATAAACCTTTTGATTTACGTCAAGAGCCACTGATAGCCAATACTAAAAGTTTAAAATGCTATCAGCCAAGGTTCGATTTTCCGTGGTGAGCACAACAGACAGCTCATTTTGGCTTTCTTTTACGACAAATGAATGTATCACTTCAACATTAGGGACGACTAGTGTAAATAATAGTCATGGAGACTGACGGGAAGATGCAACAAATAAATACAGTACTGTACAGATAACAGATGTAGTTATTCAACAAACCATGCGATTTTAGACAGCAATGTTGGTTAATACATGTTTATTTATTAAACTACGTAATTACAAATATATAAATATATTTGTTTGCTCATTTCAGACTCAAACAGTTACAAACACTTATTGGGTCATGACCTCACGCTCCATCATTTACCATGTGAAATAAGGCTATCTTTAGGCCCATGCACGAGAAATGAGATTCACCCAGTACTATTTCTAACTGGAACATTCGCTGAAATACATCCTCATACTGAGCTACCTGCTAAAGGTATGAATCAAAATTAAACCCTAATTTGAAAATCTAGACAGCAACAGGATTCTCATCACAACAGGTTTGTCCTGTTACATCACAAACAACTTCGTGCAGAAGGTTTGTCCTGACTAGTCCTAAAGCCACTTGACATTATATACTAACTCTGATCAGACCTGGCTTGTTTCAGATCTAGCCATACGCACATACATTCTATCATGTACCACATTTAGTGTGATTAGTCACTAACTCAGATGAGGTCTGGCTTGTTTCGGAAGTAGACATATACAAACACATTTCATCATGAACTACATTTGGTCTGACTATTCATTAACTCAGATGAGGTTTCGGAAGTAGTCACTAAGTCAGAAAATCGTCTTCAATCAGTAAATCAAGCTGTTTCGCTAAAGAAATGCTTTTTGTACCAATAGTCTCACCTAGAATCTCGAGGCCAGGTCTGGTTTGGCTTATCCCAGAAACGCTCGCTAAATAGCTGACTCATATATATATATACAAAGCCAAATCTATCTCGTTCAGAAGGAAGTCATCAAACCAAGGACTCTTACTTCTGGTTCGTGAAGTTCTAATTTCTCCAGAATTCATTCACAACGCCCGCATCCCCACCCCATCGACCGTACGAGACATCACAAGCACATCATTGTGCAGTGCTCGATGAAGCCAGAACCACGAACCAACCGTACAGACGACTACTGGTTTTACCTAACGTATGTCTAGACAGGATATGACGTTTTTACTTGCGTAAGCTGTCTCATATAAACGGAAGCTGACAGCTCATCCGTTCACCAAAGATTTACGTTCCGCGTATGTAGTATCCCAACTGTATTTCTGACAACGGGCACGTTGAGTAATGTCGAACTGTCGGCCACTGACCATCGTTACGTTACACTCCTGTTATCGCGACGCACGTGTCTGGAAGATTGTCTCGTTCTGGGTGTAAAAAAAAGAAACATTGCCCTCCAGGTGAGTACAAACAGAAGCGTTTCCGTAAATTATAATTACGGTATTTATACAGAGTTGTTTTTGAATTAACAATGTGAATGGGATATCATAGCTGAGATATCATGAATTAGTGTCGTGTACACAGGCTATCTTTCAAAGTTGTTTGAATTGCTAAAGTTATATTAAGGGACCAGAATATAACAAGAAACTAATTTTTGTTTATGATTTCAATCATACTTGAAACAATCTAATACCCCACCCACAGACTGACTTTTATCTACTATTTAGTTTAATCCTAGATATTTACAGCAGTAATACGCACGTCAGGACATTAACTGGCCGAACATTTCTAAGAGATAACAGTTTATCCCACTTGTATAGTGATTATTATATTCAATCAGGTTCGAAGTAGTAACAATGGTAACTGTATGAACTTATAATGCTAAAATCCAGGATTCGATACCCTGCAATGGAAACAGCAGATAATTCAGTGTGGCTTTGCTCTAAAACAAGCTGATAGTCGAACCGTTTAGTAAAGTTTGTGAGTTTGTTTAATAACTTTAACATTCTGAGATTAAATAAAAACTCTCTTGTGTGCATAGTAAAATGGTCAGTCGGGAAGGCGTGGCTGGTCAGTTCCCTTTGGGTCATTCCATGTTAAATCATTCAGATTTTGGAAAATTTTCCAGGTGACCCCCTCAGAACGCCTTGAAAAAATTCACATGTGCTCATCTACCCATATAATGAAAAATTATCAAAGAGTAGATCAATATCTCTAATAGTTTCTGATTTACAGCCCTGTAAACTTTAAGTAATTTTTTGTTATTTTTGGTGAATTCATTTTCGAGCAACTTTGACTGCTTAAAGCTGCAAGAGTAATGGCGGTAGAAGGCTGAAATTTGTTACACTGACTGAATTAATCTCACAGAAGTCAAAAATGGTTTCAAACCAAGTTTATCTCTCTTAGGATTTTCATAATGAGGCTGTAAAATTACCTGAAAACCCAAAATCGTAAAAAACATTGGTTTATTTAATAAACCATAGTTCTAAGACTTAATATGATACAAAGCTGAATTTTGTTTTCAAATTTTCTACAACATATCAGTTGATAAATCAGCAATTGTTGTAATTAAAAGTCTATTAGATCTCCTGTAAAAAAAAAATGTAGTTGCATGCAACTTTTTATGATTTAGCTAAAATAGCCCTATTTCAGGCCACAGTTTGACCATGTCACCAGTTATTCATTCCCCTGGATGATTTGACATGGAATGACCCCTTTTTTTCTAAACCCTGACTATAGGTTTGAGACCCTTGTGACGTTTTCGTGCCCCGAAACTACTCAGTTTTTTCATTGTAATCAATTTTTTGAAATTCCTCCTTCTCCAGGGGCACATCAGTACGTCTGTTTCACACTATGTTGTATAGTAAAGTTAAGAAAAGCAAAACCTAGATAGCGTTGTAAGGTTGTTAACATAAATAAAGTAGCAACATATCTCGAGACGGCTGGTATTTGTATTAAAACTTTTACTGATAAAGGTTAACCTCAAGGTGACCTAAGAAGGTTCAAACGTTGATCTCTACTTTATTTCAATTAAAGTTTTAATATTAGCCGTCTTGAGAATACATTTTTACTTCAAGTGGGTTTCTCGTCATCTCGAGAGTAAAGTAGCGTCTATCAAAAAGGATCGCTTAATAAGTCCTACTTCTCTTGGACAATTTATTTCATTTCTAGAGTTAATAAATATGTGCACAATTAACATTATTATTCCCAATTTGTAATTTGTATCGTAACTTCATAAGTAGATGGTAAACAGCTACCAGGAACGACTAGGCGATCATTGTCAAAATGTCCTTTTGTTTATTCAGGACGAGGAGGAAAAAGGTTAAACTGGGTCAGGGCTGGTGGGGTAGACAAGAACTCTCGTGCAGTAAACGGCGCATATTAATTGGTCTTAACGAAGCAACGATGATAGCAGGTTTTCCGCGAGCTGACGGTGCTTCTAAACTGACTACAACAGCTAAACTATTAATAATATAAGTGGTTCATCATCTTTTGTTGTTGTTAATATATTCATCGTTTAATCTGAGGTAATACAACATTTTTTCCCAACCAGTTT
Source organism: Tachypleus tridentatus (assembly GCF_004210375.1). NCBI lineage: Eukaryota > Metazoa > Arthropoda > Merostomata > Xiphosura > Limulidae > Tachypleus > Tachypleus tridentatus. The sequence continues at coordinate 110,064,716 of NC_134825.1, read as the reverse complement.
ACCTTAGACTAATGGTGTTTTAACATATGAAATAGTTCTAACTCTTATCATTAGCTTGCTTGTGATACTGTCAACGAAATAAACGTGCAGTGCATAGTTAAAAGCGGTCAGTGAGGTCACTGTGAACTTAGTAAGGACGTGTGAATTATACAGTATTTTTCCCCTGCTTGGAAATCTAGTCAACAAAAAGGGGTTTTATGACCCCTGGTGTAGGGTTTTAAGTTTTGTTATAACCAGTCTTTCTTTTTATATGTGGCTAGGTCGTTCGGGCGCTTGAGTCGCAATATGTGGGTTGTGGATTTGAATCTCCGCCCCATCAAATACACTATCCCTTTCAGTCGTAGGGACGTTATAATTTACGTTCAATCCCACTATTCGTTGGTAAAAGAGTGGCCCAAGAGGTGGCGGTGGGTAGTGATGACTATGTGCCTTCTTTCTGGTGTTTCACTAATAAATTAAGTAGTAATATATCATTCTGAGATTACATAAAACTCTCTTGTGTGCATAGTAAAATGGTCAGTCGAGGAGGCGTAGCTGGTCAGTTCCCTTACTTTTATAAACCCTGAATACAGGTTTGAGCTAGTATAAATAGTCTACGTGCAGCTCTGCGCAAAATTCAAAGCAAACCAAACCAATCTTTTTATATATCATCACATATTTCAGTGAAGTAAAACTCTAAACTCTGTTTTGCTTTGGGTCCCCCCGCTGGTAGAGCGGTATGTCTCCGGATTTACAACGCTAAAATCAGGGGTTCGAGTATAAGAACAAAAACACACACACATACTATATTGCTTTGGAACTTATTTATCCACTTCCTTCCCAGTGTGATAAAGCATTGTATCCATCATGGTCATTTAAGCTAAAGGTCAGTGTTATAAAGTCGTTAACATTAAAAGTATTTTCATATCACACTCGAATAATGTGTATAATATACAACCCAATGTAACCATAAATCAAATGCTACTATGTATAATTTACGAGCTCCTTATTGGCTAAGACGCAGTTATTCATACACATGTTCCTTCAATTCTTCAATGTTGCGATTCATTTCGGGTTCCGGTTATAAAGTAGTTTTATTTGTGTATTAACTCTCTTACTTATTTTCTGGCATCGTCCAATAGGGGACGTGGATTATAAATCGTAACTTTGTCCACACACTCGACTTTTATGTTACGGTTCAATACGAATTCCTGGTTAGAAATAATTTACGTCATCTACAAACTTGATGATTAAGGTGCTCGACCCACAAGTTGCGGGTCACCGGATCAAAACCTGTCGCCGAATGTGCTAGCCCTATCAGCCGTGAGAGTATTATGATATTACGATCAATCCCACTTTTGTGTTGGTAAAGCAGTGTTTTAAGAAATTGGCGGTAGGTGATGTTGAATAACTGCCTTCCCTTTAGTCTATCATTTCAAAATTATATAGCGGAGACAATACTTCAGAAAAACATTGAACGAAACAAGAACACTTATGGAGTTTTTACAATTTAATTTTTCCTTTTATGGTTCGTTACGAATTTCTGTATGGCTGAAAAAGCCTATGAACTTGCTTAATTTTTTCATGTTGAAGTTTCACTCAGATCTGTCCACCAGTTTCGATATCCGTAGTGGACAGAGAAGATTGTTCAATACGTAGCTTTGTACTCAATTCCAAATGATACTCATTCCTGATATAGAAAAAAATTATCTTCATACTCGACTTTGAGGTCGTGGGTTCGAATCGTGTTAAATAAGAAAATGATTTTTTTTAATGCTGAGGCAAAGTTACAGAAAGAATTTTCGTTACCATGATTCAATTCACTTCACATTATTATTGGTAATTTTCCACAACGAAATCTATAACATGGGCCAGTATGTGTGTATGACCACCATAACTCCAAAAGGATAGAAGCTGGGAAAGTGAAAATGTGCATGTATTTTAAATGGACCCAGAGGGTATACATCTGGATATTATTACTTATCCATGTGCGTGTGCACTTTTTAATGAGGCAGTTTAGAGAAATACCACATACAAAAAACCTAGAGAGATTTCTTATGTAACATCTGGAAAAGACTACGTTGTGGTAATAATGCCTTCCAACAATGGCTTTATAGCATGTTACGTAGAAATAAAAGAATAGGCTAATATTATTTTTAAGAGGCTACGTTCTGAAAGCACAAAAAGATATGTATGAATTACAAAATTAAAAAATATATATATATTTGTTGTTGTTTTTTAATTTAGATGTAACGTAAATTAAATAGGTTTATTTTTTAAATTTAAAATCGGTCAAAGGGAAGGTTACATCCCGTGAAGGAGCAATAATCGCACACAGGTCATACTTTTAGGCTAAAATGAGTTCAGAATACACACAGTTAAATTGTCACCTAGAATAAATCCACCTGATAACCCAAGTGAAGCCGGTTACTTTCCCAAGTTTCTTGTTTTGTTTCTGAATTTCGCACAAAGCTACACGAGGGCTATCTGCACTAGCCGTCCCTAATTTAGCAGTGTAAGACTAGAGAGAAGGCAGCTAGTCATCACTACCCAACGCCAACTCTTGGGCAACTCTTTTACTAACGAATAGTGGGATTGACAGCACCATTATAACGCTCCCACGGCTGAAAAGCCGAGCATGTTTGGTGCGACCGGGATTCGAACCCGCGACCCTCAAATTACGAGTCGAACGCCATGCCTGGCCTCCCTAGTTTAAAAATTAATGTATACATTACCATTACAGAGAACGCTACAGCTACTAAAGATACTAACGCGTTATAAAAATTATATCAAAATAAGTTTAGCTTTTATCGTATGGTCTCTCTAGCAAAGAAAAATCAAAGACATTTGTATACATATATATGATGTTATTAGCCACATATGGTTTATAGAAATCACGGTAATGAACAAAAATTCTAATCTGTCCTTACATTCTGTTACAAAACCACACACAAATTATATAGAAACCACGTAACCTAAGAAACCATATAAGCCAAAGAAAGTATGTAACCATAAAATTGAAAAACTAGTTATTATGCTAAAACAATACCAGCTAATCATCCAAAACGTGTAGAATGTTTCCGGACTACAACCAGTACCAGCTTATAATCAAAACGTGAAGAATGTTTCCGGACTACAACCAGTACCAGCTAATAATCCAAAACGTGTAGAATGTTTCCGGACTACAACCAGTACCAGCTAATAATCCAAAACGTGTAGAATGTTTCCGGACTACAACCAGTACCAGCTAATAATCCAAAACGTGTAGAATGTTTCCAGACTGCAACCAGTTCCAGCTAATAATCCAAAACGTGTAGAATATTTCCGGACTACATCCAGTACCAGCTAATAATCCAAAACGTGTAGAATGTTTCCAGACTGTAACCCGTACCAGCTAATAATCCAAAACGTATAAAATGTTTCCGGACTGCAACCAGTACCAGCTAATAATCCAAAACGTGAAGAACGTTTCAGGACTACAACCAGTACCAGTTAATAATCCAAAACGTGTATAATGTTTCCTGACTAAACACAGAACTTGTACACAACACCAATCGCTAGCTAGTCAACAGCACCCCAAGCCAGTTCTTTAGCAACATCGTCAAATTTGACCGTCTGACTTATAAGGGCGCAGAACAATGCTTACAAGTTAATATATTATTAAGGTAAATTAGCATAACAAATTCGCAAAGGTGTCAATACGCACTTACTAAATGACAGTTGTATGTATATGATAATATTACGAAGAACACAGTTTTATTATTAGTGTTTAGGGTTACATTATTTGTTGTTATTATGTACAGCATCAATTATCCTATGTGTAAATTCACATGTTAATAAATAGACAGGTTCTTACTTCAGCCACAATACGTTTCTTATTTAGAGAAACTGGGGGCGAACCTAATAGTGGTTGTTGTGTCGGATTACTGTTTTATGTTAGTGGCTGTTGTATCGGACTACGGTGTTGTGTTAGTTGTTGTTGTGTCGGATTACTGTTTTATGTTAGTGGCTGTTGTGTCGGACTACGGTGTTGTGTTAGTTGTTGTTGTGTCGGATTATGGCGTTGTGTTAGTGGCTGTTGTGTCGGACTACGGTGTTGTGTTAGTTGTTGTTGTGTCGGATTATGGCGTTGTGTTAGTGGCTGTTGTGTTGGACTACGGTGTTGTATCGGACTATAATGTTGTGTTGGGGCTGTTGTGTCGGACTATGATGTTGTGTTAGTGGCTGTTGTGTTGGACTACGATGTTGTGTTAGTGGTTGTTGTGTTGGACTACGGTGTCGTGTTAGTTATTGTTGTGTCGAATTACGGTGCTGTGTTTGTGGCTGTTGTGTCGAACTACGGTGTTGTGTCGGATTACTGTTTTGTGTTAGTGGCTGTTGTGTCGGACTACGGTGCTGTGTTAGTGGCTGTTGTGTTGGACTACGGTGTTGTGTTAGTGGTTGTTGTGTTAGTGGCGGTTGTGTTGGACTACGACGTTGTGTCGGGTTACGGTTCTGTGTAAGTGGCTGTTGTGTTGGACTACGGTGTTGTGTTAGTTGTTGTTGTGTCGGATTACTGTTTTGTGTTAGTGGCTGTTGTGTCGGACTACGGTGTTGTGTTAGGTGTTGTTGTGTCGGATTACTGTTTTGGGTTAGTCGCTGTTGTGTTGGACTATGGTGTTGTGTCGGACTACAGTGTTGTGTTGGGGCTGTTGTGTTGGACTACGATGTTATGTTAGTGGCTGTTGTGTCGGACTACGATGCTGTGTTAGTGGCTGTTGTGTTGGACTACGATGTTATGTTAGTGGCTATTGTGTCGGACTACGATGTTGTGTTAGTGGTTGTTGTGTTGGACTACGGTGTTGTGTTAGTGGCTGTTGTGTCGGACTACGATGCTGTGTTAGTGGTTGTTGTGTTGGACTACGGTGTTGTGTTAGTGGCTGTTGTGTTAGTTATTGTTGTGTCGAATTACGGTGCTGTGTTTGTGGCTGTTGTGTCGAACTACGGTGTTGTGTTAGTTGTTGTTGTGTCGGATTACTGTTTTGTGTTAGTGGCTGTTGTGTCGGACTACAGTGTTGTGTTTGTTGTTGCGTCGGATTACGGTGCTGTGTTAGTTGCTGTTGTGTTGGACTACGGTGTTGTGTCGGACTACGGATTTGAGGGTTTAAAATTCTCATCTCGTTGCAGTAAAATCGTTTCCTGTGTTGGGACAGAGAGTACATTATTATGATCAAATTCCCTCAGTCTTATTAGGATGGCCCAAGCGTTAGCGGCGGGTGCTGTTAACTAGCTGCCTCTCCTCTAGTGTATATAGTAAGTCCAAAAATTGAGGACAGTTAGCGCATGCAGCCCTCGTGTAGCTATGAATGTCCGAAGCGAATATTTAGAGAGCAGGAAATTACCGTGCAAAGAATCATGTGCGTGAGAAATTCGTGACGTCAAGAAATGTTAGTTCAGTGGGCACAATTGATCACGTGACAGTAGAGTGCGATTGCGTAGTTACAAGATAACTTCCAACATGTATTTAAATTTATTTATTTGAATTTGATGGAAGTAATAAACACAGCTGAATAGATTTACCTCTGGTTGTTTCTATTTCAAACTTACAATTTGATTAGCGACCAAAAGAACTTCTGTGATGTTTACAAGTTGCTAACCGACTTCCTCCTTTTTGGTAGAACGCTGTCGGTCTACTTTTCAAGTTCAGTTGTTGCACAACATCAAGATACCAAAGGGTTGGCTGCCTTGTGTTTATAGAATGCAGAGAACTACAACACGCGGTAACTTCTGTGTTCCACTGGCTTCTTGTCTTTACAGAATCTCGGGACGACCAGTCTTTATAATGTTTGTGTAAACAGTCGAGTTAACTTGTCCCCTTTTAGGAATCCCAAATAGCATAAGGAAGAGACACTAAAATTTTGGGTTATCAGCACTGCTGAAGACAACTGGAAAACCGCAATCAGTCCCCACTGCTTAAACTAGGTCACTTGTGGAATGTTAATACTAGCGTCAGGTCGGGCTTAAACAACTGATTTGCAGAAAGAACTCTGTGGTATGTAAGGTGCGTAGACCGACACATTGTTGGTTATTCAACAGTGAGACATAAATCGTGCATTGGTCATTGTTGTCATGCGTAAGTAAATTGTTAGAATACTTTATGCGTGTTGAACTCAACGTTTATTTACAAGTAATTTGACTGTTTTCAAAATTGTTTATTTACAGATAATTTGATTGTTTTCAATCTTGTTTATTTACAGATAATTTTACTGTTTTCAAACTTGTTTACTTACAAATAATTTGGCTGTTTTCAAATTTGTGAATAAACGAACTTCATCACTTTAGGAAACATTTTTATTTTCTTTCTTTTCGTAATTACTTCGGTGAGAGAGAGAGCCGGGGAAGATGTACATAAGGTCATGCCGTGACACCTGGTGGATGAAACTGTAAAACAAAACATGCAGCTGTAAAAAGAAATATTACCTGCAATTTTAAAAATGTTTTTATATATATTTCGGTTTATTTGTGTATATTATATACTATTTTATCATTAGTTTTTATGACAGAGCACTATTTACTGTCTTTTTGGCATGGTTTTAAATCAAAATGACTGCTTGTGTCTGTTTCCTATTATGACGTAATCGAACCATTATACTTAACTACAGGTTGTTACTTGTGTTGAATATAAGTTTAACCACACGTGTGTGTATTTATATATAGTTTAAACTAGTCATTTTTGGATTTAATTATAACAGTATGACCCCGTCTCTTTTCACTACATGTAACCCACCAATGTTATGTTAATTAATGAACCTACTGTAGTGAATAATTAATTACAAAACACTAAAACGGCAAATCGTTACCTGATGATGGGTCGAAACATTGTAGTTTGAGTTGCTTAATTATGAAAGTTGCTGTTATTGTATATTTGAATGAATTATCTGTTTTAAGCCTTTTACTGTAGTGACTTCAGTGTTTGTTTGTTTTAACGATACATTACGGGTATTGTTTCAGACACTGAGTTATATATTAGTATTCACGTCTGTATTGGTAAGTATTTTTATAATTATCGTCCGCATCTTTATTTCTTACATACATTTGCGAATGAGATATAAATGGCGTATATTTATTTGTGGTGTGTTAGTTATTCTGTTTTGTTTCAAATGTTGCGTGTCTATTTTCATGAACCGTTAAACAAATTGCGATGGACATGAGGAGACACTGTTTATACTATAAATAGTTGGTTTAAAATATCTTAGATATAAAGCTCTTTCATATTGCTTTCGTTGTACACTCCTCTGTTTTCAAAGAGCTGATGAAACATCTCAGTATTTTTATAATTTGAAATTAACTTGGGAACGTAATAAAAACTTTTGTCTCTATTTTAATAATGACCCAGGTCATAGAAACCATGATCAGTTTTTACAGTATTTCATATATTTCTAAGAATATTTATCGTCAAACATATTTCAACATATCGTGGAACTTCATTCTCTGTGGAATTTGTTTTCTGACGTATTCCGTACGATGTGTATAGTTTTTTGTTGAACGTGTGGTGTAACTGTACTTTATGTAGAAATCATTGATCTGTTTTTTGCACGTAGATTCGTTCGTTTTTTGGTTTTGACTGTATTAATAGTTTCCTTCTATAACAAGAGATTCGATCCACCATTTCAGTGTATGTGTCTCTAACATGTTTACCGGTAAACACAGCATTATCAAGCACTTCGCTAGCTCCTTACTCTACCTGTATCTATCCGTCATTGTACATGTTTTCCTACAAACGTAGTTTTGACAAGGATGTGATTTTCTTAGAACGTTAAAGTGAAAACAAAGATCACTATCTAATAATGTAATGAACAGCAGTGATCTTTGGCTTCAGGTTAGTAAGTGTGATCACAAAAATCACTCTGCTCGCACGAGAGCTAGCTACACTAATCGTCCCTAATTTGGCAGTAATAGACTGGAGGGAAGGCAGCTAGTCAACATCATTCACTGCCAACTCTTGGGTTATTCTTTTACCAACGAACTGTAGTATTGGTTACACATTATAAGGCCCACACGGCTGAAAGAGCGACCATGTTCAAACTCGCAAGTTGCGAGTCAAGTACCCTAACCACCAGGCCGTACCAGGTCTCTATCACAACTGGTGTCTCTGGTATTTACTTTATGTACTCAGTATTTGGGGATATAACTATCAGAGGTACGTAATGAGTGGAAGAAGGGGTCATGTTCAAATTTATAACACATGTAGGCCTAAGTAAGCTTCTACTATTAAATAGAAGTACATGGTTTATATTAAAGTTCATATCACATTCCAGAAAGACATTAGCAAACGAAACAGGTTGTGAATATACAATTATAACGCAACGTTTTGCAGTTTTTGCGGCACTAGATTTATATTTTCTCATTTTTTGTGATAATTAAAATACAATTGAATTCAGGGGGGGGTACAAAAAGGGCGGGTACTCCAAGGTTCTGGTGACGCTGATGTATATAATCGTATTTGTAGAAGTACGTCCGTGTTGAATGTTTTACGGACTACTTCTGTCTGGAATTTAAAACTAAACTGCAGACTGATGCAAATATAAATAAAGAAAAATTAAACAAAATGTTTTAACAGCATTCGAAGCTTATTACACTTGTTATAACGAGAATGAATCCGTAATAAACAAAAACAGTCAGCATAGCTACGTAGATAGCATATCGTCATATGATGTAAAGTGTCGTATTAACCAACCGTGCACACCACTTGATATGTGCAAAGTTTAGAAATATAAGGAATAATTGTGTAAAGTTGAACAACAAAATGATATATCGTCTATCGTCAGATGTTTAAACATTCCCATAGCAACAAAAGTACGTACACGTGGCACAAGGGAGATTGGAAAGAAACAGTGTGTGTAGATAAAACTTGAACATACATATATTGGGTTGAGGAATAATTCGTGAGCGTTTTCTCAAGTTAAAAAAATATATTCATAAATGAAACGCTTTTCCAAAGTATTTCATGTCATTTGGTAGATAATTTTTTGCTCTAATAGATGGTGTGTTTGATTTTCATATGTCTTTAATTTTTGCTTTCATTTTCAGCTCATTAAATGGAATGTCAAGTGGACAAAATCGAGCATTTTCGACACCATCTGCTTTTCGCATTTAATTTCTTGCAATTTCGTTTAAAACAATGCATACTATATACCTAGGTATTACATGAAATAAAGTATCATAATAAATGTTTTGGGTGTAATGTGTTCATGCATTGAAGTATTGTATAGTCTTGCATGTAATGCTTGAATGAAATTATTTAAAAACGCTCACGAATTATTCCTCAACCTAATATATAAGACTGACTAAAACATAGTTTGTCGGATTTCCACTATGCCTAACTGACGCGGAGGTGTTGTTGTGTCAGGTCTGTTGTTTTTTATACTCGAGTCAAGTTGCCGAACGTGACGTAAACGTTTGGAGAATTTCTCTCTCCATGCCAGTAAGAAAACTTAACGGTGGATAAAATATGTTAGTTTGAGATTAGTTTTGAGATTATAAATGTTAGCGAATCATTAGAATTCCACCAGATTTGAGAAAGAGGAAGCTACAAAACAACAACAAAACACAAGAATGTATCGTCTGCTCTTAGCTTCACAATCTAAATGTTAGGACTTATGTCAAACATTATTTATTTGTTTCGAGATTGTATGCATTCCAATAACACATAACATATAACACTTGCGAAATACAAATACGGTAATGTGTTAAACGCCAAGACTTGACAAACCGGTGAAACCACTAGGCCTAATTAGAAAAAAAAACAACCAAAACACTGCAATTTAACATTATTTATTTTAACATTACTATTAGGTTTGCATCATAACATTCTACATTCATTCGTTAAAAAAATATGCTATTAAAACAAATATATATAGTTGTTCGTTTACGAATTTCACGAAAAAACTACATAAGGGCTAACTACAATCTCCATTACTAATTTAGCAGTGACAGACTAGCGAGAAGCCACTTAATTATTATTACACAAAGTCAGTTCTTGGGCTAACACGAATACTAGGATTAATCATCACATCATAACCCCCCAAAGGATCAAAAGGCGAGTGTCTTCGGTGACAGGAATTCGAATCTGCTACTCGTAGATTGCGATTCGAGCACTCTATCACCACCAGAACATAACATGAAGAATTGGAGATTTTTATATCGTTTATTTTGGGCCACGGTATTTATTGTAAAGAAACAGTTAACTGTAACTTACTGATACTTTTGTAACCTACCGTTATTTTCTTTATACACTATTAACAATATCGATCCAAACTGTGTGACAAGTATTTTTCTCGTTTGATTATTGGATGATTTTATTCACGTCTATCAATATATTTTTAGTATATTGGTTACTTTTATCTAATACAAAGTTTTAGTTGGTTCTACACTGTGACCATTGTTCACTACTTTCACCTAAACGTTAAATTCAATACCTCACTGGAATTTTATCTTTTTTACGACCCGACATCAATTTTCAGTTACTCGTAAATTATGATTCTCCTAATAGAGTGTTCCGCCCCTCAGTCATCAACCACCGGCACTGGTGGTCCTAAAACAAATAAGCTCCGCCCTTAACAACCAATCAAGTGAGACAGATCAAAGTATTCGAGACCCCGCGTTATGACTTGATCAGCTAATACATTTCTAAGCAATTAGAACTATCACTTCAGAGCAGTCGCTATGGAATGAATATTCATTCCTGTTTCTTCGTTTCTTTACCCACATAGTAAAATTATAAGTTTGATTCTCTTTCTGGCAGGTGTAATTCACACTTACGTAAGAGCATTCACTGGTTTTATACACGATCTAAACACACAGCACAAGATTGTTCTGTTTGTAGTTGTGACTGACTGGTTTTATACATGATATTAACACATAGTACAAGATTGTTCTGTTTGTAGTTGTGACTGACTGGTTTTATACATGATGTAAACACACAGTATAAAATTCGTCTGTTTCTAGTTGTGATTGACTGGTTTTGTACACGATGTAGACACACAGTACAAGATTGTTCTGTTTGTACTTGTGACTGACTGGTTTTATATACGATGTAGACACACAGAACAATATTGTTCTGTTTGTAGTTGTGATTGACTGGTTTTATACATGATATTATCACACAATACAAAATTGTTCTGTTTGTAGATGTGACTGACTGGTTTCATATATGATATTAAAACACAGTACAAGATTGATCTGTTTGTAGTTGTGACTGACTGGTTTTATACATGATATTAACACACAGAACAAGATTGTTCTGTTTCTACTTGTGCCTGACTGGTTTTATACACGATATTAACACACAGCACAAGATTGTTCTGTTTGTAGTTGTGACTGACTGGTTTTTTACATGGTATTAACACACAGTACAAGATTGTTCTGTTTCTAGTTGTCACTGACTGGTTTTATACATGATATTGACACACAGCACAAGATTAATCTGTTTGTATTTGTGACTCACTGGTATTACACACGATGTAGACACACAGCACAATATTGTTCTGTTTGTAGATGTGACTGACTTGTTTTATACATGAAGTTGCCACACAGCACAAGATTGTTCTGTTTGTAGTTGTGACTGACTGGTTTTATACACGATGTAGACACACAGCACAAGATTGTTCTGTTTGTAGTTGTGACTGACTGGTTTTATACATGATATTAACACACAGTACAAGATTGTTCTGTTTGTAGTTGTGACTGACTGGTTTTATACATGATATTATCACACAGTACAAGATTGTTCTGTTTGTAGTTGTGACTGACTGGTTTTATACACGATGTAAACACACAGTACAAGATTGTTCTGTTTGTAGTTGTGACTGACTGGTTTTATACATACTAACACAAAGTACAAGATTGTTCTGTTTGTAGTTGTGACTGACTGGTTTTATACATGATGTTAACACACAGTACAAGATTGTTCTGTTTGTAGTTGTGACTGACTGGTTTTATACATGATATTAACACACAGTACAAGATTGTTCTGTTTGTAGTTCTGACTGACTGGTTTTATACATGATATTAACACACAGTACAAGATTGTTCTGTTTGTAGTTGTGACTGACTGGTTTTATACATGATGTTGACACACAGTACAAGATTGTTCTGTTTGTAGTTGTGATTGACTGGTTTTATAATGATATTATCACACAGTACAAGATTGTTCTGTTTGTAGTTGTGACTGACTGGTTTTATACATGATGTAGACACACAGCACAAGAGTGTTCTGTTTGTAGTTGTGACTGACTGGTTTTATACATGATATTAACACACAGTACAAGATTGTTCTGTTTGTAGTTGTGACTGACTGGTTTTATACACGATATTAACACACAGCAAAAGATTGTTCTGTTTGTAGTTGTGACTGACTGGTTTTATACATGGTATTAACAAACAGTACAAGATTGTTCTGTTTGTAGTTGTGACTTACTGGTTTTATACATGATATTAACACACAGTACAAGATTGTTCTGTTTGTAGTTGTGACTGACTGGTTTTATATATGATATTAACACACAATATAAGATTGTTCTGTTTGTAGTTGTGACTGACTGGTTTTATACATGATATTAACACACAGTACAAGATTGTTCTGTTTGTAGTTGTAACTGACTGGTTTTATACACGATGTAGACACACAGTACAAGATTGTTCTGTTTGTAGTTGTGACTGACTGGTTTTATACATGAAGTTGACACACAGCACAAGATTGTTCTGTTTGTAGTTGTGACTGACTGGTTTTATACATGATGTAGACACACAGTACAAGATTGTTCTGTTTGTAGTTGTGACTGACTGGTTTTATATATGATATTAACACACAGTACAAGATTGTTCTGTTTGTAGTTGTGACTGACTGGTTTTATACATGATATTAACACACAGTACAAGATTGTTCTGTTTGTAGTTGTGACTGACTGGTTTTATACATGATATTAACACACAGTACAAGATTGTTCTGTTTGTAGTTGTGACTGACTGGTTTTATACACGATGTAAACACACAGTACAAGATTGTTCTGTTTGTAGTTGTGACTGACTGGTTTTATACATGATATTAACACACAGTACAAGATTGTTCTGTTTGTAGTTGTGACTGACTGGTTTTATACATGATATTAACACACAGTACAAGATTGTTCTGTTTGTAGTTGTGACTGACTGGTTTTATACAAACTAACACACAGTACAAGATTATTCTGTTTGTAGTTGTGACTAACTGGTTTTATACACGATAATAACACACAGTACAAGATTGTTATGTTTGTAGTTGTGACTGACTGGTCCTATACATGATATTATCACGAAGTACAAGATTGTTCTGTTTGTAGTTGTGACTGACTGGTTTTATACATGATATTAACACACAGTACAAAATTGTTCTGTTTGTAGTTGTGACTGACTGGTTTGATACACGATATTAACATACAGTACAAGATTGTTCTGCTTGTAGTTGTGACTGACTGGTTTTATATATGATATTAACACACAATACAAGATTGTTCTGTTTGTAGTTGTGACTGACTGGTTTTATACATGATATTAACACACAGTACAAGATTGTTCTGTTTGTAGTTGTGACTGACTGGTTTTATACATGATATTAACACACAGTACAAGATTGTTCTGTTTGTAGTTGTGACTGACTGGTTTTATACATGATATTAACACACAGTACAAGATTGTTCTGTTTGTAGTTGTGACTGACTGGTTTTATACATGATATTAACACACAGTACAAGATTGTTCTGTTTGTAGTTGTGACTGACTGGTTTTATACACGATGTAAACACACAGTACAAGATTGTTCTGTTTGTAGTTGTGACTGACTGGTTTTATACATGGTATTAACACACAGTACAAGATTGTTTTGTTTGTAGTTGTGACTGACTGGTTTTATACATGATATTAACACCGAATACAAGATTGTTCTGTTTGTAGTTGTGACTGACTGGTTTTATACATGATATTAACACACACAGTACAAGATTGTTCTGTTTGTAGTTGTGACTGACTGGTTTTATACATGATATTAACACAGACAGTACAAGATTGTTCTGTTTGTAGTTGTGACTGACTGGTTTTATACATGATATTAACACACAGTACAAGATTGTTCTGTTTGTAGTTGTGACTGACTGGTTTTATACATGATATTAACACACAGTACAAGATTGTTCTGTTTGTAGTTGTGACTGACTGGTTTTATACATGATATTAACACAAAGTACAAGATTGTTCTGTTTGTAGTTGTGACTGACTGGTTTTATACATGATATTAACACACAGTACAAGATTGTTCTGTTTGTAGTTGTGACTGACTGGTTTTATACATGATATAAACACACAGTACAAGATTGTTCTGTTTGTAGTTGTGACTGACTGGTTTTATACATGATATTAACACACAGTACAAGATTGTTCTGTTTGTAGTTGTGACTGACTGGTTTTATACATGATATTAACACACAGTACAAGATTGTTCTGTTTGTAGTTGTGACTGACTGGTTTTATACATGATATTAACACACAGTACAAGATTGTTCTGTTTGTAGTTGTGACTGACTGGTTTTATACATGATATTAACACACAGTACAAGATTGTTCTGTTTGTAGTTGTGACTGACTGGTTTTATACATGATATTAACACACAAGTACAAGATTGTTCTCTTTGTAGTTGTGACTGACTCGTTTTATACACGATATTAACACACACTACAAGATTGTTCTGTTTGTAGTTGTGACTGACTGGTTTTATACATGATATTAACACACAGCACAAGATTGTTCTGTTTGTAGTTGTGACTGACTGGTTTTATACATGATATTAACACACAGTACAAGATTGTTCTGTTTGTAGTTGTGACTGACTGGTTTTATACATGATATTAACACACAGTACAAGATTGTTCTGTTTGTAGTTGTGACTGACTGGTTTTATACACGATATTAACACACAGTACAAGATTGTTCTGTTTGTAGTTGTGACTGACTGGTTTTATACATGATATTAACACACAATACAAGATTGTTCTGTTTGTAGTTGTGACTGACTGGTTTTATACATATTAACACACAGTACAAGATTGTTCTGTTTGTAGTTGTGACTGACTGGTTTTATACATGATATTAACACACAGTACAAGATTGTTCTGTTTGTAGTTGTGACTGACTGGTTTTATACATGATATTAACACACAGTACAAGATTGTTCTGTTTGTAGTTGTGACTGACTGGTTTTATACATGATAACACACACAGTACAAGATTGTTCTGTTTCTAGTTGTGACTGACTGGTTTTATACATGATGTTGACACACAGTACAAAATTGTTCTGTTTGTAGTTGTAACTGACTGGTTTTATACATAATACTGACACAAAGTACCAGATTGTTCTGTTTCTAGTTGTGACTGACTGGTTTTATACATGATATTAACACACAGTACAAGATTGTTCTGTTTGTAGTTGTGACTGACTGGTTTTATACATGATGTAACACACACAGTACAAGATTGTTCTGTTTGTAGTTGTGACTGACTGGTTTTATACATGATATTAACACACAGTACAAGATTGTTCTGTTTGTAGTTGTGACTGACTGGTTTTATACATGATATTAACACACAGTACAAGATTGTTCTGTTTGTAGTTGTGACTGACTGGTTTTATACATGATATATTAACACAGTACAAGATTGTTCTGTTTGTAGTTGTGACTGACTGGTTTTATACATGATATTAACACACAGTACAAGATTGTTCTGTTTGTAGTTGTGACTGACTGGTTTTATACATGATATTAACACACAGTACAAGATTGTTCTGTTTGTAGTTGTGACTGACTGGTTTTATACATGATATTAACACACAGTACAAGATTGTTCTGTTTGTAGTTGTGACTGACTGGTTTTATACATGATATTAACACACAGTACAAGATTGTTCTGTTTGTAGTTGTGACTGACTGGTTTTATACATGATATTAACACACAGTACAAGATTGTTCTGTTTGTAGTTGTGACTGACTGGTTTTATACATGATATTAACACACAGTACAAGATTGTTCTGTTTGTAGTTGTGACTGACTGGTTTTATACATGATATTAACACACAGTACAAGATTGTTCTGTTTGTAGTTGTGACTGACTGGTTTTATACATGATATTAACACACAGTACAAGATTGTTCTGTTTGTAGTTGTGACTGACTGGTTTTATACACGATGTAAACACACAGTACAAGATTGTTCTGTTTGTAGTTGTGACTGACTGGTTTTATACATGATATTGACACACAGTACAAGATTGTTCTGTTTGTAGTTGTGACTGACTGGTTTTATACATGATATTAACACACAGTACAAGATTGTTCTGTTTGTAGTTGTGACTGACTGGTTTTATACATGATATTAACACACAATACAAGATTGTTCTGTTTGTAGTTGTGACTGACTGGTTTTATACATGATATTAACACACAGTACAAGATTGTTCTGTTTGTAGTTGTGACTGACTGGTTTTATACATGATATTAACACACAGTACAAGATTGTTCTGTTTGTAGTTGTGACTGACTGGTTTTATACACGATGTTAACACACAGTACAAGATTGTTCTGTTTGTAGTTGTGACTGACTGGTTTTATACATGATATTAACACACAGTACAAGATTGTTCTGTTTGTAGTTGTGACTGACTGGTTTTATACACGATATTAACACACAGTACAAGATTGTTCTGTTTGTAGTTGTGACTGACTGGTTTTATACATGATATTAACACACAGTACAAGATTGTTCTGTTTGTAGTTGTGACTGACTGGTTTTATACATGATATTAACACACAGTACAAGATTGTTCTGTTTGTAGTTGTGACTGACTGGTTTTATACATGATATTAACACACAGTACAAGATTGTTCTGTTTGTAGTTGTGACTGACTGGTTTTATACACGATGTATTACACACAGTACAAGATTGTTCTGTTTGTAGTTGTGACTGACTGGTTTTATACATGATATTAACACACAGTACAAGATTGTTCTGTTTGTAGTTGTGACTGACTGGTTTTATACATGATATTAACACACAATACAAGATTGTTCTGTTTGTAGTTGTGACTGACTGGTTTTATACATGATATTAACACACAGTACAAGATTGTTCTGTTTGTAGTTGTGACTGACTGGTTTTATACATGATATTAACACACAGTACAAGATTGTTCTGTTTGTAGTTGTGACTGACTGGTTTTATACATGATATTAACACAAAGTACAAGATTGTTCTGTTTGTAGTTGTGACTGACTGGTTTTATACATGATATTAACACACAGTACAAGATTGTTCTGTTTGTAGTTGTGACTGACTGGTTTTATACATGATATTAACACACAGTACAAGATTGTTCTGTTTGTAGTTGTGACTGACTGGTTTTATACATGATATTAACACACAGTACAAGATTGTTCTGTTTGTAGTTGTGACTGACTGGTTTTATACATGATATTAACACAAAGTACAAGATTGTTCTGTTTGTAGTTGTGACTGTATGATTTTACAAACGATGTAAACACACAGTACAAGATTGTTCTGTTTGTAGTTGTGACTGACTCGTTTTATACATGTTATAAACACACAGTACAAGATTCTTCTGTTTGTAGTTGTGACTGACTGGTTTTATACATGATATTAACACACAGTACAAGATTGTTCTGTTTGTAGTTGTGACTGACTGGTTTTATACATGATGTAAACACACAGTACAAGATTGTTCTGTTTGTAGTTGTGACTGACTGGTTTTATACATGATATTAACACAAAGTACAAGATTGTTCTGTTTGTAGTTGTGACTGACTGGTTTTATACATGATATTAACACACAGTACAAGATTGTTCTGTTTGTAGTTGTGACTGACTGGTTTTATACATGATATTAACACACAGTACAAGATTGTTCTGTTTGTAGTTGTGACTGACTGGTTTTATACATGATATTAACACACAGTACAAGATTGTTCTGTTTGTAGTTGTGACTGACTGGTTTTATACATGATGTAACACACAGTACAAGATTGTTCTGTTTGTAGTTGTGACTGACTGGTTTTATACATGATATTAACACACAGTACAAGGTTGTTCTGTTTGTACTTGTGACTGACTGGTTTTATACACGATATTAACTTACAGCAAAAGATTGTTCTGTTTGTAGTTGTGACTGACTGGTTTTATACATGATATTAACACACAGTACAAGATTGTTCTGTTTGTAGTTGTGACTGACTGGTTTTATACATGATATTAACACCGAATACAAGATTATTCTGTTTGTAGTTGTGACTGACTGGTTTTATACATGATATTAACACAAAGTACAAGATTGTTCTCTTTGTAGTTGTGACTGACTGGTTTTATACATGACATTATCACACGGTACAAGATTGTTCTGTATGTAGCTGTAACTGACTGGTTTTATACACGATGTATACACACAGCACAAGATTGTTCTGTTTGTAGTTGTGACTGACTGGTTTTATACATGGTATTAAGACATAGTACAAGATTGTTTTGTTTGTAGTTGTGACTGACTGGTTTTTACATAATATTAACACAGAATACAAGATTGTTCTGTTTGTAGTTGTGACTGACTGGTTTTATACATGATATTAACACACAGTACAAGATTGTTCTGTTTGTAGTTGTGACTGACTGGTTTTATACATGATATTAACACACAGTACAAGATTGTTCTGTTTGTAGTTGTGACTGACTGGTTTTATACATGATATTAACACACAGTACAAGATTGTTCTGTTTGTAGTTGTGACTGACTAGTTTTATACATGATATAAACACACAGTACAAGATTGTTCTGTTTGTAGTTGTGACTGACTGGTTTTATACATGATATTAACACACAGTACAAGATTGTTCTGTTTGTAGTTGTGACTGACTGGTTTTATACATGATATTAACACACAGTACAAGATTGTTCTGTTTGTAGTTGTGACTGACTGGTTTTATACATGATATTAACACACAGTACAAGATTGTTCTCTTTGTAGTTGTGACTGACTGGTTTTATACATGATATTAACACACAGTACAAGATTGTTCTGTTTGTAGTTGTGACTGACTGGTTTTATACATGATATTGACACACAGTACAAGATTGTTCTGTTTGTAGTTGTGACTGACTGGTTTTATACATGATATTAACACACAGTACAAGATTGTTCTGTTTGTAGTTGTGACTGACTGGTTTTATACATGATATTAACACACAGTACAAGATTGTTCTGTTTGTAGTTGTGACTGACTGGTTTTATACATGATATTAACACACAGTACAAGATTGTTCTGTTTGTAGTTGTGACTGACTGGTTTTATACATGATATTAACACACAGTACAAGATTGTTCTGTTTGTAGTTGTGACTGACTGGTTTTATACATGATATTAACACACAGTACAAGATTGTTCTGTTTGTAGTTGTGACTGACTGGTTTTATACATGATATTAACACACAGTACAAGATTGTTCTGTTTGTAGTTGTGACTGACTGGTTTTATACATGATATTAACACACAGTACAAGATTGTTCTGTTTGTAGTTGTGACTGACTGGTTTTATACATGATATTAACACACAGTACAAGATTGTTCTGTTTGTAGTTGTGACTGACTGGTTTTATACATGATATTAACACACAGTACAAGATTGTTCTGTTTGTAGTTGTGACTGACTGGTTTTATACATGATATTAACACAGTACAAGATTGTTCTGTTTGTAGTTGTGACTGACTGGTTTTATACATACTAACACACAGTACAAGATTGTTCTGTTTGTAGTTGTGACTGACTGGTTTTATACATGATATTAACACACAGTACAAGATTGTTCTGTTTGTAGTTGTGACTGACTGGTTTTATACATGATATTAACACACAGTACAAGATTGTTCTGTTTGTAGTTGTGACTGACTGGTTTTATACATGATATTAACACACAGTACAAGATTGTTCTGTTTGTAGTTGTGACTGACTGGTTTTATACATGATATTAACACACAGTACAAGATTGTTCTGTTTGTAGTTGTGACTGACTGGTTTTATACATGATATTAACACACAGTACAAGATTGTTCTGTTTGTAGTTGTGACTGACTGGTTTTATACATGATATTAACACACAGTACAAGATTGTTCTGTTTGTAGTTGTGACTGACTGGTTTTATACATGATATTAACACACAGTACAAGATTGTTCTGTTTGTAGTTGTGACTGACTGGTTTTATACATGATATTAACACACAGTACAAGATTGTTCTGTTTGTAGTTGTGACTGACTGGTTTTATACATGATATTAACACACAGCACAAGATTGTTCTGTTTGTAGTTGTGACTGACTGGTTTTATACATATTAACACAAAGTACAAGATTGTTCTGTTTGTAGTTGTGACTGACTCGTTTAATACATGTTATAAACACACAGTACAAGATTCTTCTGTTTCTAGTTGTGATTGACTGGTTTTATACATCATATTAACACAAAGTACAAGATTGTTCTGTTTGTAGTTGTGACTGACTGGTTTTATACATGATATTAACACACAGTACAAGATTGTTCTGTTTGTAGTTGTGACTGACTGGTTTTATACATGATATTAACACACAGTACAAGATTGTTCTGTTTGTAGTTGTGACTGACTGGTTTTATACATGATATTAACACACAGTACAAGATTGTTCTGTTTGTAGTTGTGACTGACTGGTTTTATACATGATATTAACACACAGTACAAGATTGTTCTGTTTGTAGTTGTGACTGACTGGTTTTATACATGATATTAACACACACTACAAGATTGTTCTGTTTGTAGTTGTGACTGACTGGTTTTATACATGATATTAACACACAGTACAAGATTGTTCTGTTTGTAGTTGTGACTGACTGGTTTTATACATGATATAACACACAGTACAAGATTGTTCTGTTTGTAGTTGTGACTGACTGGTTTTATACATGATATTAACACACAGTACAAGATTGTTCTGTTTGTAGTTGTGACTGACTGGTTTTATACATGATATTAACACACAGTACAAGATTGTTCTGTTTGTAGTTGTGACTGACTGGTTTTATACATGATATTAACACACAGTACAAGATTGTTCTGTTTGTAGTTGTGACTGACTGGTTTTATACATGATATTAACACACAGTACAAGATTGTTCTGTTTGTAGTTGTGACTGACTGGTTTTATACATGATATTAACACACAGTACAAGATTGTTCTGTTTGTAGTTGTGACTGACTGGTTTTATACATGATATTAACACACAGTACAAGATTGTTCTGTTTGTAGTTGTGACTGACTGGTTTTATACATGATATTAACACACAGTACAAGATTGTTCTGTTTGTAGTTGTGACTGACTGGTTTTATACATGATATTAACACACAGTACAAGATTGTTCTGTTTGTAGTTGTGACTGACTGGTTTTATACAGGATATTAACACACAGTACAAGATTGTTCTGTTTGTAGTTGTGACTGACTGGTTTTATACATGATATTAACACACAGTACAAGATTGTTCTGTTTGTAGTTGTGACTGACTGGTTTTATACATGATATTAACACACAGTACAAGATTGTTCTGTTTGTACTTGTGACTGACTGGTTTTATACACGATATTAACTTACAGCAAAAGATTGTTCTGTTTGTAGTTGTGACTGACTGGTTTTCTACATGGTATTAACACACAGTACAAGATTGTTCTCTTTGTAGTTGTGACTGACTGGTTTTATACATGATATTAACACCAATACAAGATTGTTCTGTTTGTAGTTGTGACTGACTGGTTTTATACATGATATTAACACAAAGTACAAGATTGTTCTGTTTGTAGTTGTGATTGACTGGTTTTATACATGATATTAACACACAGTACAAGATTGTTCTGTTTCTACTTGTGCCTGACTGGTTTTATACACGATGTATACACACAGCACAAGATTGTTCTGTTTGTAGTTGTGACTGACTGGTTTTCTACATGGTATTAAGACATAGTACAAGATTGTTTTGTTTGTAGTTGTGACTGACTGGTTTTTACATAATATTAACACAGAATACAAGATTGTTCTGTTTGTAATTGTGACCAACTGGTTTTATACATGATATTAACACACAGTACAAGATTGTTCTGTTTGTAGTTGTGACTGACTGGTTTTATACATGATATTAACACACAGTACAATGTTGTTCTGTTTGTAGTTGTGACTGACTGGATTTATACATGCTATTAACACACAGTACAAGATAATTCTGTTTGTAGTTGTGACTAACTGGTTTTATACACGATGTAAACGCACATTACAAGATTGTTCTATTTGTAGTTGTGACTGACTGGTCTTATACATGATATTAACATACAGTACAAAATTGTTCTCTTTGTAGTTGTGACTGACTGGTTTTATACATGATATTAACACACAGTACAATGTTGTTCTGTTTGTAGTTGTGACGGACTGGTTTTATACATGATCTTGACACAGTACAAGATTGTTCTGTTTGTAGTTGTGACTGACTGCTTTTATACATAATAACACAAAGTACAAGATTGTTCTGTTTGTAGTTGTGACTGACTGGTTTTATACATGATCTTGACACAGTACAAGATTGTTCTGTTTGTAGTTGTGACTGACTGGTTTTATACACGATGTAGACAAACAGCACAAGATTGTTCTGTTTGTAGTTGTGACTGACTGGTTTTATACATGATATTAACACACAGTACAAGATTGTTCTGTTTGTAGTTGTGACTGACTGGTTTTATACATGATATTAACACACAGTACAAGATTGTTCTGTTTGTAGTTGTGACTGACTGGTTTTATACACGATGTATACACACAGTACAAGATTGTTCTGTTTGTAGTTGTGACTGACTGGTTTTATACATGATATTAACACACAGTACAAGATTGTTCTGTTTGTAGTTGTGACTGACTGGTTTTATACATGATATTAACACACAATACAAGATTGTTCTGTTTGTAGTTGTGACTGACTGGTTTTATACATGCTATTAACACACAGTACAAGATTGTTCTGTTTGTAGTTGTGACTGACTGGTTTTATACATGATATTAACACACAGTACAAGATTGTTCTGTTTGTAGTTGTGACTGACTGGTTTTATACATGATATTAACACACAGTACAAGATTGTTCTGTTTGTAGTTGTGACTGACTGGTTTTATACAAACTAACACATAGTACAAGATTGTTCTGTTTGTAGTTGTGACTGACTGGTTTTATACATGATATTAACACACAGTACAAGATTGTTCTGTTTGTAGTTGTGACTGACTGGTTTTATACATGATATTAACACACAGTACAAGATTGTTCTGTTTGTAGTTGTGACTGACTGGTTTTATACATGATATTAACACACAGTACAAGATTGTTCTGTTTGTAGTTGTGACTGACTGGTTTTATACATGATATTAACACACAGTACAAGATTGTTCTGTTTGTAGTTGTGACTGACTGGTTTTATACATGATATTAACACACAGTACAAGATTGTTCTGTTTGTAGTTGTGACTGACTGGTTTTATACATGATATTAACACACAGTACAAGATTGTTCTGTTTGTAGTTGTGACTGACTGGTTTTATACATGATATTAACACACAGTACAAGATTGTTCTGTTTGTAGTTGTGACTGACTGGATGATTAAACACACAGTACAAGATTGTTCTGTTTGTAGTTGTGACTGACTGGTTTTATACATGCTATTAACACACAGTACAAGATTGTTCTGTTTGTAGTTGTGACTGACTGGTTTTATACATTATATTAACACACAGTACAAGATTGTTCTGTTTGTAGTTGTGACTGACTGGTTTTATACAAGATAGTTGTGACTGACTGGTTTTATACACACAGTACAAGATTGTTCTGTTTGTAGTTGTGACTGACTGGTTTTATACATGATATTAACACACACAGTACAAGATTGTTCTGTTTGTAGTTGTGACTGACTGGTTTTATACATGATATTAACACACAGTACAAGATTGTTCTGTTTGTAGTTGTGACTGACTGGTTTTATACATGATATTAACACACAGTACAAGATTGTTCTGTTTGTAGTTGTGACTGACTGGTTTTATACATGATATTAACACACAGTACAAGATTGTTCTGTTTGTAGTTGTGACTGACTGGTTTTATACATGATATTAACACACAGTACAAGATTGTTCTGTTTGTAGTTGTGACTGACTGGTTTTATACATGATATTAACACACAGTACAAGATTGTTCTGTTTGTAGTTGTGACTGACTGGTTTTATACATGATATTAACACACAGTACAAGATTGTTCTGTTTGTAGTTGTGACTGACTGGTTTTATACATGATATTAACACACAGTACAAGATTGTTCTGTTTGTAGTTGTGACTGACTGGTTTTATACATGATATTAACACACAGTACAAGATTGTTCTGTTTGTAGTTGTGACTGACTGGTTTTATACATGATATTAACACACAGTACAAGATTGTTCTGTTTGTAGTTGTGACTGACTGGTTTTATACATGATATTAACACACAGTACAAGATTGTTCTGTTTGTAGTTGTGACTGACTGGTTTTATACATGATATTAACACACAGTACAAGATTGTTCTGTTTGTAGTTGTGACTGACTGGTTTTATACATGATATTAACACACAGTACAAGATTGTTCTGTTTGTAGTTGTGACTGACTGGTTTTATACATGATATTAACACACAGTACAAGATTGTTCTGTTTGTAGTTGTGACTGACTGGTTTTATACATGATATTAACACACAGTACAAGATTGTTCTGTTTGTAGTTGTGACTGACTGGTTTTATACATGATATTAACACACAGTACAAGATTGTTCTGTTTGTAGTTGTGACTGACTGGTTTTATACATGATATTAACACACAGTACAAGATTGTTCTGTTTGTAGTTGTGACTGACTGGTTTTATACATGATATTAACACACAGTACAAGATTGTTCTGTTTGTAGTTGTGACTGACTGGTTTTATACATGATATTAACACACAGTACAAGATTGTTCTGTTTGTAGTTGTGACTGACTGGTTTTATACATGATATTAACACACAGTACAAGATTGTTCTGTTTGTAGTTGTGACTGACTGGTTTTATACATGATATTAACACACAGTACAAGATTGTTCTGTTTGTAGTTGTGACTGACTGGTTTTATACATGATATTAACACACAGTACAAGATTGTTCTGTTTGTAGTTGTGACTGACTGGTTTTATACATGATATTAACACACAGTACAAGATTGTTCTGTTTGTAGTTGTGACTGACTGGTTTTATACATGATATTAACACACAGTACAAGATTGTTCTGTTTGTAGTTGTGACTGACTGGTTTTATACATGATATTAACACACAGTACAAGATTGTTCTGTTTGTAGTTGTGACTGACTGGTTTTATACATGATATTAACACACAGTACAAGATTGTTCTGTTTGTAGTTGTGACTGACTGGTTTTATACATGATATTAACACACAGTACAAGATTGTTCTGTTTGTAGTTGTGACTGACTGGTTTTATACATGATATTAACACACAGTACAAGATTGTTCTGTTTGTAGTTGTGACTGACTGGTTTTATACATGATATTAACACACAGTACAAGATTGTTCTGTTTGTAGTTGTGACTGACTGGTTTTATACATGATATTAACACACAGTACAAGATTGTTCTGTTTGTAGTTGTGACTGACTGGTTTTATACATGATATTAACACACAGTACAAGATTGTTCTGTTTGTAGTTGTGACTGACTGGTTTTATACATGATATTAACACACAGTACAAGATTGTTCTGTTTGTAGTTGTGACTGACTGGTTTTATACATGATATTAACACACAGTACAAGATTGTTCTGTTTGTAGTTGTGACTGACTGGTTTTATACATGATATTAACACACAGTACAAGATTGTTCTGTTTGTAGTTGTGACTGACTGGTTTTATACATGATATTAACACACAGTACAAGATTGTTCTGTTTGTAGTTGTGACTGACTGGTTTTATACATGATATTAACACACAGTACAAGATTGTTCTGTTTGTAGTTGTGACTGACTGGTTTTATACATGATATTAACACACAGTACAAGATTGTTCTGTTTGTAGTTGTGACTGACTGGTTTTATACATGATATAACACACAGTACAAGATTGTTCTGTTTGTAGTTGTGACTGACTGGTTTTATACATGATATTAACACACAGTACAAGATTGTTCTGTTTGTAGTTGTGACTGACTGGTTTTATACATGATATTAACACACAGTACAAGATTGTTCTGTTTGTAGTTGTGACTGACTGGTTTTATACATGATATTAACACACAGTACAAGATTGTTCTGTTTGTAGTTGTGACTGACTGGTTTTATACATGATATTAACACACAGTACAAGATTGTTCTGTTTGTAGTTGTGACTGACTGGTTTTATACATGATATTAACACACAGTACAAGATTGTTCTGTTTGTAGTTGTGACTGACTGGTTTTATACATGATATTAACACACAGTACAAGATTGTTCTGTTTGTAGTTGTGACTGACTGGTTTTATACATGATATTAACACACAGTACAAGATTGTTCTGTTTGTAGTTGTGACTGACTGGTTTTATACATGATATTAACACACAGTACAAGATTGTTCTGTTTGTAGTTGTGACTGACTGGTTTTATACATGATATTAACACACAGTACAAGATTGTTCTGTTTGTAGTTGTGACTGACTGGTTTTATACATGATATTAACACACAGTACAAGATTGTTCTGTTTGTAGTTGTGACTGACTGGTTTTATACATGATATTAACACACAGTACAAGATTGTTCTGTTTGTAGTTGTGACTGACTGGTTTTATACATGATATTAACACACAGTACAAGATTGTTCTGTTTGTAGTTGTGACTGACTGGTTTTATACATGATATTAACACACAGTACAAGATTGTTCTGTTTGTAGTTGTGACTGACTGGTTTTATACATGATATTAACACACAGTACAAGATTGTTCTGTTTGTAGTTGTGACTGACTGGTTTTATACATGATATTAACACACAGTACAAGATTGTTCTGTTTGTAGTTGTGACTGACTGGTTTTATACATGATATTAACACACAGTACAAGATTGTTCTGTTTGTAGTTGTGACTGACTGGTTTTATACATGATATTAACACACAGTACAAGATTGTTCTGTTTGTAGTTGTGACTGACTGGTTTTATACATGATATTAACACACAGTACAAGATTGTTCTGTTTGTAGTTGTGACTGACTGGTTTTATACATGATATTAACACACAGTACAAGATTGTTCTGTTTGTAGTTGTGACTGACTGGTTTTATACATGATATTAACACACAGTACAAGATTGTTCTGTTTGTAGTTGTGACTGACTGGTTTTATACATGATATTAACACACAGTACAAGATTGTTCTGTTTGTAGTTGTGACTGACTGGTTTTATACATGATATTAACACACAGTACAAGATTGTTCTGTTTGTAGTTGTGACTGACTGGTTTTATACATGATATTAACACACAGTACAAGATTGTTCTGTTTGTAGTTGTGACTGACTGGTTTTATACATGATATTAACACACAGTACAAGATTGTTCTGTTTGTAGTTGTGACTGACTGGTTTTATACATGATATTAACACACAGTACAAGATTGTTCTGTTTGTAGTTGTGACTGACTGGTTTTATACATGATATTAACACACAGTACAAGATTGTTCTGTTTGTAGTTGTGACTGACTGGTTTTATACATGATATTAACACACAGTACAAGATTGTTCTGTTTGTAGTTGTGACTGACTGGTTTTATACATGATATTAACACACAGTACAAGATTGTTCTGTTTGTAGTTGTGACTGACTGGTTTTATACATGATATTAACACACAGTACAAGATTGTTCTGTTTGTAGTTGTGACTGACTGGTTTTATACATGATATTAACACACAGTACAAGATTGTTCTGTTTGTAGTTGTGACTGACTGGTTTTATACATGATATTAACACAGTACAAGATTGTTCTGTTTGTAGTTGTGACTGACTGGTTTTATACATGATATTAACACACAGTACAAGATTGTTCTGTTTGTAGTTGTGACTGACTGGTTTTATACATGAGATTGTTACAAGATTGTTCTGTTTGTAGTTGTGACTGACTGGTTTTATACATGATATTAACACACAGTACAAGATTGTTCTGTTTGTAGTTGTGACTGACTGGTTTTATACATGATATTAACACACAGTACAAGATTGTTCTGTTTGTAGTTGTGACTGACTGGTTTTATACATGATATTAACACACAGTACAAGATTGTTCTGTTTGTAGTTGTGACTGACTGGTTTTATACATGATATTAACACACAGTACAAGATTGTTCTGTTTGTAGTTGTGACTGACTGGTTTTATACATGATATTAACACACAGTACAAGATTGTTCTGTTTGTAGTTGTGACTGACTGGTTTTATACATGATATTAACACACAGTACAAGATTGTTCTGTTTGTAGTTGTGACTGACTGGTTTTATACATGATATTAACACACAGTACAAGATTGTTCTGTTTGTAGTTGTGACTGACTGGTTTTATACATGATATTAACACACAGTACAAGATTGTTCTGTTTGTAGTTGTGACTGACTGGATTTATACATGATATTAACACACAGTACAAGATTGTTCTGTTTGTAGTTGTGACTGACTGGTTTTATACATGATATTAACACACAGTACAAGATTGTTCTGTTTGTAGTTGTGACTGACTGGTTTTATACATGATATTAACACACAGTACAAGATTGTTCTGTTTGTAGTTGTGACTGACTGGTTTTATACATGATATTAACACACAGTACAAGATTGTTCTGTTTGTAGTTGTGACTGACTGGTTTTATACATGATATTAACACACAGTACAAGATTGTTCTGTTTGTAGTTGTGACTGACTGGTTTTATACATGATATAAACACACAGTACAAGATTGTTCTGTTTGTAGTTGTGACTGACTGGTTTTATACATGATGTTGACACACAGTACAAGATTGTTCTGTTTGTAGTTGTGACTGACTGGTTTTATACATGATATTAACACACAGTACAAGATTGTTCTGTTTGTAGTTGTGACTGACTGGTTTTATACATGATATTAACACACAGTACAAGATTGTTCTGTTTGTAGTTGTGACTGACTGGTTTTATACATGATATTAACACACAGTACAAGATTGTTCTGTTTGTAGTTGTGACTGACTGGTTTTATACATGATATTAACACACAGTACAAGATTGTTCTGTTTGTAGTTGTGACTGACTGGTTTTATACATGATATTAACACACAGTACAAGATTGTTCTGTTTGTAGTTGTGACTGACTGGTTTTATACATGATATTAACACACAGTACAAGATTGTTCTGTTTGTAGTTGTGACTGACTGGTTTTATACATGATATTAACACACAGTACAAGATTGTTCTGTTTGTAGTTGTGACTGACTGGTTTTATACATGATATTAACACACAGTACAAGATTGTTCTGTTTGTAGTTGTGACTGACTGGTTTTATACATGATATTAACACACAGTACAAGATTGTTCTGTTTGTAGTTGTGACTGACTGGTTTTATACATGATATTAACACACAGTACAAGATTGTTCTGTTTGTAGTTGTGACTGACTGGTTTTATACATGATATTAACACACAGTACAAGATTGTTCTGTTTGTAGTTGTGACTGACTGGTTTTATACATGATATTAACACACAGTACAAGATTGTTCTGTTTGTAGTTGTGACTGACTGGTTTTATACATGATATTAACACACAGTACAAGATTGTTCTGTTTGTAGTTGTGACTGACTGGTTTTATACATGATATTAACACACAGTACAAGATTGTTCTGTTTGTAGTTGTGACTGACTGGTTTTATACATGATATTAACACACAGTACAAGATTGTTCTGTTTGTAGTTGTGACTGACTGGTTTTATACATGATATTAACACACAGTACAAGATTGTTCTGTTTGTAGTTGTGACTGACTGGTTTTATACATGATATTAACACACAGTACAAGATTGTTCTGTTTGTAGTTGTGACTGACTGGTTTTATACATGATATTAACACACAGTACAAGATTGTTCTGTTTGTAGTTGTGACTGACTGGTTTTATACATGATATTAACACACAGTACAAGATTGTTCTGTTTGTAGTTGTGACTGACTGGTTTTATACATGATATTAACACACAGTACAAGATTGTTCTGTTTGTAGTTGTGACTGACTGGTTTTATACATGATATTAACACACAGTACAAGATTGTTCTGTTTGTAGTTGTGACTGACTGGTTTTATACATGATATTAACACACAGTACAAGATTGTTCTGTTTGTAGTTGTGACTGACTGGTTTTATACATGATATTAACACACAGTACAAGATTGTTCTGTTTGTAGTTGTGACTGACTGGTTTTATACATGATATTAACACACAGTACAAGATTGTTCTGTTTGTAGTTGTGACTGACTGGTTTTATACATGATATTAACACACAGTACAAGATTGTTCTGTTTGTAGTTGTGACTGACTGGTTTTATACATGATATTAACACACAGTACAAGATTGTTCTGTTTGTAGTTGTGACTGACTGGTTTTATACATGATATTAACACACAGTACAAGATTGTTCTGTTTGTAGTTGTGACTGACTGGTTTTATACATGATATTAACACACAGTACAAGATTGTTCTGTTTGTAGTTGTGACTGACTGGTTTTATACATGATATTAACACACAGTACAAGATTGTTCTGTTTGTAGTTGTGACTGACTGGTTTTATACATGATATTAACACACAGTACAAGATTGTTCTGTTTGTAGTTGTGACTGACTGGTTTTATACATGATATTAACACACAGTACAAGATTGTTCTGTTTGTAGTTGTGACTGACTGGTTTTATACATGATATTAACACACAGTACAAGATTGTTCTGTTTGTAGTTGTGACTGACTGGTTTTATACATGATATTAACACACAGTACAAGATTGTTCTGTTTGTAGTTGTGACTGACTGGTTTTATACATGATATTAACACACAGTACAAGATTGTTCTGTTTGTAGTTGTGACTGACTGGTTTTATACATGATATTAACACACAGTACAAGATTGTTCTGTTTGTAGTTGTGACTGACTGGTTTTATACATGATATTAACACACAGTACAAGATTGTTCTGTTTGTAGTTGTGACTGACTGGTTTTATACATGATATTAACACACAGTACAAGATTGTTCTGTTTGTAGTTGTGACTGACTGGTTTTATACATGATATTAACACACAGTACAAGATTGTTCTGTTTGTAGTTGTGACTGACTGGTTTTATACATGATATTAACACACAGTACAAGATTGTTCTGTTTGTAGTTGTGACTGACTGGTTTTATACATGATATTAACACACAGTACAAGATTGTTCTGTTTGTAGTTGTGACTGACTGGTTTTATACATGATATTAACACACAGTACAAGATTGTTCTGTTTGTAGTTGTGACTGACTGGTTTTATACATGATATTAACACACAGTACAAGATTGTTCTGTTTGTAGTTGTGACTGACTGGTTTTATACATGATATTAACACACAGTACAAGATTGTTCTGTTTGTAGTTGTGACTGACTGGTTTTATACATGATATTAACACACAGTACAAGATTGTTCTGTTTGTAGTTGTGACTGACTGGTTTTATACATGATATTAACACACAGTACAAGATTGTTCTGTTTGTAGTTGTGACTGACTGGTTTTATACATGATATTAACACACAGTACAAGATTGTTCTGTTTGTAGTTGTGACTGACTGGTTTTATACATGATATTAACACACAGTACAAGATTGTTCTGTTTGTAGTTGTGACTGACTGGTTTTATACATGATATTAACACACAGTACAAGATTGTTCTGTTTGTAGTTGTGACTGACTGGTTTTATACATGATATTAACACACAGTACAAGATTGTTCTGTTTGTAGTTGTGACTGACTGGTTTTATACATGATATTAACACACAGTACAAGATTGTTCTGTTTGTAGTTGTGACTGACTGGTTTTATACATGATATTAACACACAGTACAAGATTGTTCTGTTTGTAGTTGTGACTGACTGGTTTTATACATGATATTAACACACAGTACAAGATTGTTCTGTTTGTAGTTGTGACTGACTGGTTTTATACATGATATTAACACACAGTACAAGATTGTTCTGTTTGTAGTTGTGACTGACTGGTTTTATACATGATATTAACACACAGTACAAGATTGTTCTGTTTGTAGTTGTGACTGACTGGTTTTATACATGATATTAACACACAGTACAAGATTGTTCTGTTTGTAGTTGTGACTGACTGGTTTTATACATGATATTAACACACAGTACAAGATTGTTCTGTTTGTAGTTGTGACTGACTGGTTTTATACATGATATTAACACACAGTACAAGATTGTTCTGTTTGTAGTTGTGACTGACTGGTTTTATACATGATATTAACACACAGTACAAGATTGTTCTGTTTGTAGTTGTGACTGACTGGTTTTATACATGATATTAACACACAGTACAAGATTGTTCTGTTTGTAGTTGTGACTGACTGGTTTTATACATGATATTAACACACAGTACAAGATTGTTCTGTTTGTAGTTGTGACTGACTGGTTTTATACATGATATTAACACACAGTACAAGATTGTTCTGTTTGTAGTTGTGACTGACTGGTTTTATACATGATATTAACACACAAAGTACAAGATTGTTCTGTTTGTAGTTGTGACTGACTGGTTTTATACATGATATTAACACACAGTACAAGATTGTTCTGTTTGTAGTTGTGACTGACTGGTTTTATACATGATATTAACACACAGTACAAGATTGTTCTGTTTGTAGTTGTGACTGACTGGTTTTATACATGATATTAACACACAGTACAAGATTGTTCTGTTTGTAGTTGTGACTGACTGGTTTTATACATGATATTAACACACAGTACAAGATTGTTCTGTTTGTAGTTGTGACTGACTGGTTTTATACATGATATTAACACACAGTACAAGATTGTTCTGTTTGTAGTTGTGACTGACTGGTTTTATTTTATACAAGATTGTTCTGTTTGTATGATATGATAACACACAGTACAAGATTGTTCTGTTTGTAGTTGTGACTGACTGGTTTTATACATGATATTAACACACAGTACAAGATTGTTCTGTTTGTAGTTGTGACTGACTGGTTTTATACATGATATTAACACACAGTACAAGATTGTTCTGTTTGTAGTTGTGACTGACTGGTTTTATACATGATATTAACACACAGTACAAGATTGTTCTGTTTGTAGTTGTGACTGACTGGTTTTATACATGATATTAACACACAGTACAAGATTGTTCTGTTTGTAGTTGTGACTGACTGGTTTTATACATGATATTAACACACAGTACAAGATTGTTCTGTTTGTAGTTGTGACTGACTGGTTTTATACATGATATTAACACACAGTACAAGATTGTTCTGTTTGTAGTTGTGACTGACTGGTTTTATACATGATATTAACACACAGTACAAGATTGTTCTGTTTGTAGTTGTGACTGACTGGTTTTATACATGATATTAACACACAGTACAAGATTGTTCTGTTTGTAGTTGTGACTGACTGGTTTTATACATGATATTAACACACAGTACAAGATTGTTCTGTTTGTAGTTGTGACTGACTGGTTTTATACATGATATTAACACACAGTACAAGATTGTTCTGTTTGTAGTTGTGACTGACTGGTTTTATACATGATAATAACACACAGTACAAGATTGTTCTGTTTGTAGTTGTGACTGACTGGTTTTATACA
>NC_134825.1:109980687-110030109 GCF_004210375.1 Tachypleus tridentatus | reverse complement strand
GGAAACAAGCTCTGAGGTTAAGTGTCTAGAGTAAGTTGATACAGGAAACAAACTCTGATGTTAAGTGTCTAGAGTAAGTTGATACAGGAAACAAACTCTGATGTTAAGTGTCTAGAGTAAGTTGATACAGGAAACAAGCTCTGAGGTTAAGTGTCTAGAGTAAGTTGATACAGGAAACAAACTCTGATGTTAAGTGTCTAGAGTAAGTTGATACAGGAAACAAACTCTGATGTTATGTGTCTAGAGTAAGTTGATACAGGAAACAAACTCTGATGTTAAGTGTCTAGAGTAAGTTGATACAGGAAACAAGCTCTGATGTTAAGTGTCTAGAGTAAGTTGATACGGGAAACAAGCTCTGATGTTAAGTGTCTAGAGTAAGTTGATACAGGAAACAAACTCTGATGTTAAGTGTCTAGAGTAAGTTGATACAGGAAACAAACTCTGATGTTAAGTGTCTAGAGTAAGTTGATACAGGAAACAAGCTCTGAGGTTAAGTGTCTAGAGTAAGTTGATACAGGAAACAAACTCTGATGTTAAGTGTCTAGAGTAAGTTGATACACGAAACAAACTCTGATGTTAAGTGTCTAGAGTAAGTTGATACAGGAAACAAACTCTGATGTTAAGTGTCTAGAGTTGATATAGGAAACAAACTCTGATGTTAAGTGTCTAGAGTAAGTTGATACAGGAAACAAACTCTGATGTTAAGTGTCTAGAGTAAGTTGATACAGCTCTGAAACAAGTTGATACAGGAAACAAGCTCTGAGGTTAAGTGTCTAGAGTAAGTTGATACAGGAAACAAGCTCTGAGGTTAAGTGTCTAGAGTAAGTTGATACAGGAAACAAGCTCTGAGGTTAAGTGTCTAGAGTAAGTTGATACAGGAAACAAGCTCTGATGTTAAGTGTCTAGAGTAAGTTGATACAGGAAACAAGCTCTGATGTTAAGTGTCTAGAGTAAGTTGATACAGGAAACAAGCTCTGAGGTTAAGTGTCTAGAGTAAGTTCTAGAGATGATACAGAAACAAGCTCTGATGTTAAGTGTCTAGAGTAAGTTGATACAGGAAACAAGCTCTGAGGTTAAGTGTCTAGAGTAAGTTGATACACGAAACAAACTCTGATGTTAAGTGTCTAGAGTAAGTTGATACAGGAAACAAACTCTGTTCTGATGTTAAGATGTGTCTAGAGTAAGTTGATACAGGAAACAAGTCTGATGTTAGAGTAAGTTGATACAGGAAACAAGCTCTGAGGTTAAGTGTCTGATAAGTGATAAGGAAACAAGCTCTGTGTAAGTGTCTAGAGTAAGTTGATACAGGAAACAAACTCTGATGTTAAGTGTCTAGAGTAAGTTGATACAGGAAACAAGC
Organism: Tachypleus tridentatus; assembly: GCF_004210375.1. Classification (NCBI taxonomy): domain Eukaryota; kingdom Metazoa; phylum Arthropoda; class Merostomata; order Xiphosura; family Limulidae; genus Tachypleus; species Tachypleus tridentatus. Next base: position 110,028,749 of record NC_134825.1, on the reverse strand, counting down.
TCTGATGTTAAGTGTCTAGAGTAAGTTGATACAGGAAACAAGCTCTGAGGTTAAGTGTCTAGAGTAAGTTGATACAGGAACAAACTCTGATGTTAAGTGTCTAGAGTAAGTTGATACAGGAAACAAGCTCTGATGTTAAGTGTCTAGAGTAAGTTGATACAGGAAACAAACTCTGATGTTAAGTGTCTAGAGTAAGTTGATACAGGAAACAAACTCTGATGTAAAGTGTCTAGAGTAAGTTTATACAGGAAACAAACTCTGATGTTATGTGTCTAGAGTAAGTTGATACAGGAAACAAACTCTGAGGTTAAGTGTCTAGAGTAAGTTGATACAGGAAACAAGCTCTGATGTTAAGTGTCTAGAGTAAGTTGATACAGGAAACAAGCTCTGAGGTTAAGTGTCTAGAGTAAGTTGATACACGAAACAAGCTCTGAGGTTAAGTGTCTAGAGTAAGTTTAGAGTAAGTTGATACAGGAAACAAACTCTGATGTTAAGTGTCTAGAGTAAGTTGATACAGGAAACAAACTCTGAGGTTAAGTGTCTAGAGTAAGTTGATACAGGAAACAAGCTCTGAGGTTAAGTGTCTAGAGTAAGTTGATACAGGAAACAAACTCTGATGTTAAGTGTCTAGAGTAAGTTTATAAAGGAAACAAACTCTGATGTTAAGTGTCTAGAGTAAGTTGATACAGGAAACAAGCTCTGATGTTAAGTGTCTAGAGTAAGTTGATACAGGAAACAAGCTCTGATGTTAAGTGTCTAGAGTAAGTTGATACAGGAAACAAACTCTGATGTTAAGTGTCTAGAGTAAGTTGATACAGGAAACAAACTCTGATGTTAAGTGTCTAGAGTAAGTTGATACAGGAAACAAGCTCTGATGTTAAGTGTCTAGAGTAAGTTGATACAGGTCTGATGTTAAGTGTCTAGAGTAAGTTGATACAGGAAACAAACTCTGATGTTAAGTGTCTAGAGTAAGTTGATACAGGAAACAAACTCTGATGTTAAGTGTCTAGAGTAAGTTGATACAGGAAACAAGCTCTGGGTTAAGTGTTAAGTGTCTGATGTTAAGTGTCTAGAGTAAGTTGATACAGGAAACAAACTCTGATGTTAAGTGTCTAGAGTAAGTTTATAAAGGAAACAAACTCTGATGTTATGTGTCTAGAGTAAGTTGATACAGGAAACAAACTCTGATGTTAAGTGTCTAGAGTAAGTTGATACAGGAAACAAACTCTGATGTTATGTGTCTAGAGTAAGTTGATACAGGAAACAAGCTCTGAGGTTAAGTGTCTAGAGTAAGTTGATACAGGAAACAAACTCTGATGTTAAGTGTCTAGAGTAAGTTGATACAGGAAACAAGCTCTGATGTTAAGTGTCTAGAGTAAGTTGATACAGGAAACAAGCTCTGAGGTTAAGTGTCTAGAGTAAGTTGATACACGAAACAAGCTCTGAGGTTAAGTGTCTAGAGTAAGTTGATACAGGAAACAAGCTCTGAGGTTAAGTGTCTAGAGTAAGTTGATACAGGAAACAAACTCTGATGTTAAGTGTCTAGAGTAAGTTGATACAGGAAACAAACTCTGATGTTAAGTGTCTGATGTTAAGTGTAGAGTAAGTTGATACAGGAAACAAGCTCTGAGGTTAAGTGTCTAGAGTAAGTTGATACAGGAAACAAGCTCTGATGTTAAGTGTCTAGAGTAAGTTGATACAGGAAACAAGCTCTGAGGTTAAGTGTCTAGAGTAAGTTGATACAGGAAACATGCTCTGAGGTTAAGTGTCTAGAGTAAGTTGATACAGAAAACAAGTTCTGATGTTAAGTGTATAGAGTAAGTTGATACATGAAACAAGCTCTGAGGTTAAGTGTCTTGAGTAAGTTGATACAGGAAACAAGCTCTGAGGTTAAGTGTCTAGAGTAAGTTGATAAGGAAACAAACTCTGATGTTAATGTCTAGAGTAAGTTGATACAGAAAAAGAAGCTCTGATGTTAAGTGTATAGAGTAAGTTGATACAGGAAACAAGCTCTGAGGTTAAGTGTCTAGAGTAAGTTGATACAGAAAACAATGTTCTGATGTTAAGTGTCTAGAGTAAGTTGATACACGAAACAAGCTCTGATGTTAAGTGTCTAGAGTAAGTTGATACAGGAAACAAGCTCTGATGTTAAGTGTCTAGAGTAAGTTGATACAGGAAACAAACTCTGATGTTAAGTGTCTAGAGTAAGTTGATACAGGAAACAAACTCTGATGTTAAGTGTCAAGAGTAAGTTTATAAAGGAAACAAACTCTGATGTTATGTGTCTAGAGTAAGTTCATACAGGAAACAAGCTCTGAGGTTAAGTGTCTAGAGTAAGTTGATACAGGAAACAAGCTCTGAGGTTAAGTGTCTAGAGTAAGTTGATACACGAAACAAGCTCTGAGGTTAAGTGTCTAGAGTAAGTTGATACACGAAACAAGCTCTGAGGTTAAGTGTCTAGAGTAAGTTGATACAGAAAACAAGCTCTGAGGTTAAGTGTCTAGAGTAAGTTGATACAAGAAACAAACTCTGATGTAAAGTGTCTAGAGTAATTTGATACAGGAAACAAACTCTGATGTTAAGTGTCCAGAGTAAGTTCATACAGGAAACAAGCTCTGAGGGTAAGTGTCTAGAGTAAGTTGATACACGAAACAAGCTCTGATGTAAAGTGTCTAGAGTAAGTTGATACAGGAAACAAGCTCTGAGGTTAAGTGTCTAGAGTAAGTTGATACAGGAAACAAGCTCTGAGGTTAAGTGTCTAGAGTAAGTTGATACAGGAAACAAACTCTGATGTTAAGTGTCTAGAGTAAGTTTATAAAGGAAACAAACTCTGATGTTAAGTGTCAAGAGTAAGTTTATAAAGGAAACAAACTCTGATGTTATGTGTCTAGAGTAAGTTGATACAGGAAACAAGCTCTGAGGTTAAGTGTCTAGAGTAAGTTGATACAGGAAACAAGCTCTGAGGTTAAGTGTCTAGAGTAAGTTGATACAGGAAACAAGCTCTGAGGTTAAGTGTCTAGAGTAAGTTGATACAGGAAACAAACTCTGATGTTAAGTGTCTAGAGTAAGTTGATACAGGAAACAAGCTCTAAGGTTGTGTCTAGAGTAAGTTGATACAGAAAACAAGTTCTGATGTTAAGTGTCTAGAGTAAGTTGATACAGGAAACAAGCTCTGATGTTAAGTGTCTAGAGTAAGTTGATACACGAAACAAGCTCTGAGGTTAAGTGTCTAGAGTAAGTTGATACAGGAAACAAGCTCTGAGGTTAAGTGTCTAGAGTAAGTTGATACAGAAAACAAGCTCTGATGTTAAGTGTCTAGAGTAAGTTGATACATGAAACAAGCCCTGAGGTTAAGTGTCTTGAGTAAGTTTATAAAGGGAACAAACTCTGATGTTATGTGTCTAGAGTAAGTTCATACAGGAAACAAGCTCTGATGTTAAGTGTCTAGAGTAAGTTGATACAGGAAACAAACTCTGATGTTAAGTGTCTAGAGTAAGTTGATACAGGAAACAAGCTCTGATGTTAAGTGTCTAGAGTAAGTTGATACAGGAAACAAACTCTGATGTAAAGTGTCAAGAGTAAGTTTATAAAGGAAACAAGCCCTGAGGTTAAGTGTCTAGAGTAAGTTAGAGTAAGTTATAAAGGAAACAAACTCTGATGTTAAGTGTCTAGAGTAAGTTGATACAGGAAACAAGCTCTGAATTGTTAAGTGTCTAGAGTAAGTTTATACAAGAAACAAACTCTGATGTTAAGTGTCTAGAGTAAGTTTAGTTTAGTAAATATAAAGAAAACAAATTCTGATGTTAAGTGTCTAGAGTAAGTTGATACAGGAAACAAGCTCTGAGGTTAAGTGTCTAGAGTAAGTTGATACAGGAAACAAACTCTGATGTTAAGTGTCTAGAGTAAGTTTATAAAGGAAACAAACTCTGATGTTATGTGTCTAGAGTAAGTTGATACAGGAAACAAGCTCTGAGGTTAAGTGTCTAGAGTAAGTTGATACAGGAAACAAACTCTGATGTTAAGTGTCTAGAGTAAGATACAGGAAACAAGCTCTTAAGTGTCTAGAGTAAGTTGATACAGGAAACAAACTCTGATGTTAAGTGTCTAGAGTAAGTTGATACAGGAAACAAGCTCTGAGGTTAAGTGTCTAGAGTAAGTTGATACAGGAAACAAGCTCTGATGTTAAGTGTCTAGAGTAAGTTGATACATGAAACAAGCTCTGAGGTTAAGTGTCTAGAGTAAGTTTATAAAGGGAACAAACTCTGATGTTATGTGTCTAGAGTAAGTTCATACAGGAAACAAGCTCTGATGTTAAGTGTCTAGAGTAAGTTGATACAGGAAACAAACTCTGATGTTAAGTGTCTAGAGTAAGTTGATACAGGAAACAAGCTCTGATGTTAAGTGTCTAGAGTAAGTTCTATACAGGAAACAAACTCTGATGTTAAGTGTCTAGAGTAAGTTTATACAGGAAACAAGCTCTGATGTTAAGTGTCTAGAGTAAGTTTATAAAGGAAACAAACTCTGATGTTATGTGTCTAGAGTAAGTTCATACAGGAAACAAGCTCTGATGTTAAGTGTCTAGAGTAAGTTGATACAGGAAACAAGCTCTGAGGTTAAGTGTCTAGAGTAAGTTGATACACGAAACAAGCTCTGAGGTTAAGTGTCTAGAGTAAGTTGATACAAGAAACAAACTCTGATGTTAAGTGTCTAGAGTAAGTTGATACAGGAAACAAACTCTGATGTTAAGTGTCTAGAGTAAGTTCATACAGGAAACAAGCTCTGATGTTAAGTGTCTAGAGTAAGTTGATACAGGAAACAAACTCTGATGTTAAGTGTCTAGAGTAAGTTGATACAGGAAACAAGCTCTGATGTTAAGTGTCTAGAGTAAGTTGATACAGGAAACAAGCTCTGAGGTTAAGTGTCTAGAGTAAGTTGATACAGGAAACAAACTCTGATGTTAAGTGTCTAGAGTAAGTTGATACAGGAAACAAGCTCTGATGTTAAGTGTCTAGAGTAAGTTGATACAGGAAACAAGCTCTGAGGTTAAGTGTCTAGAGTAAGTTTATAAAGGGAACAAACTCTGATGTTAAGTGTCTAGAGTAAGTTTATAAATATAAAGAAAACAAACTCTGATGTTAAGTGTCTAGAGTAAGTTGATACAGGAAACAAGCTCTGAGGTTAAGTGTCTAGAGTAAGTTGATACAGGAAACAAACTCTGATGTTAAGTGTCTAGAGTAAGTTGATACAGGAAACAAACTCTGATGTTAAGTGTCTAGAGTAAGTTCATAAAGGAAACAAGCTCTGAGGTTAAGTGTCTAGAGTAAGTTGATACAGGAAACAAGCTCTGAGGTTAAGTGTCTAGAGTAAGTTGATACACGAAACAAGCTCTGAGGTTAAGTGTCTAGAGTAAGTTGATACAGGAAACAAGCTCTGATGTTAAGTGTCTAGAGTAAGTTGATACAGGAAACAAACTCTGATGTTAAGTGTCTAGAGTAAGTTTATACAGGAAACAAACTCTGATGTTAAGTGTCTAGAGTAAGTTGATACAGGAAACAAGCTCTGATGTTAAGTGTCTAGAGTAAGTTGATACAGGAAACAAGCTCTGAGGTTAAGTGTCTAGAGTAAGTTGATACAGGAAACAAGCTCTGAGGTTAAGTGTCTGAGTAAGTTGATACAGGAAACAAGCTCTGAGTTAAGTGTCTAGAGTAAGTTGATACAGGAAACAAGATCTGAGGTTAAGTGTCTAGAGTAAGTTGATACAGGAAACAAACTCTGATGTTAAGTGTCTAGAGTAAGTTTATAAAGGAAACAAACTCTGATGTTAAGTGTCTAGAGTAAGTTCATACAGGAAACAAGCTCTGATGTTAAGTGTCTAGAGTAAGTTGATACAGGAAACAAACTCTGATGTTAAGTGTCTAGAGTAAGTTGATACAGGAAACAAACTCTGATGTTAAGTGTCTAGAGTAAGTTTATAAATATAAAGAAAACAAATTCTGATGTTAAGTGTCTAGAGTAAGTTGATACAGGAAACAAGCTCTGATGTTAAGTGTCTAGAGTAAGTGTCTAGAGTAAGTTGATACAAGAAACAACAAATGTCTGATGTTAAGTGTCTAGAGTAAGTTGATACAGGAAACAAGCTCTGAGGTTAAGTGTCTAGAGTAAGTTGATACAGGAAACAAACTCTGATGTTAAGTGTCTAGAGTAAGTTTATAAAGGAAACAAACTCTGATGTTAAGTGTCTAGAGTAAGTTGATACAGGAAACAAACTCTGATGTATAGTGTCTAGAGTAAGTTTATAAAGGAAACAAACTCTGATGTTATGTGTCTAGAGTAAGTTGATACAGGAAACAAACTCTGATGTTAAGTGTCTAGAGTAAGTTTATAAAGGAAACAAACTCTGATGTTATGTGTCTAGAGTAAGTTCATACAGGAAACAAGCTCTGAGGTTAAGTGTCTAGAGTAAGTGATACAGGAAACATGTGTCTAGAGTAAGTTGATACACGAAACAAGCTCTGAGGTTAAGTGTCTAGAGTAAGTTGATACACGAAACAAGCTCTGAGGTTAAGTGTCTAGAGTCAGTTGATACAGGAAACAAGCTCTGAGGTTAAGTGTCTAGAGTAAGTTGATACAAGAAACAAACTCTGATGTAAAGTGTCTAGAGTAATTTGATACAGGAAACAAACTCTGATGTTAAGTGTCCAGAGTAAGTTGATACAGGAAACAAGCTCTGAGGTTAAGTGTCTAGAGTAAGTTGATACACGAAACAAGCTCTGATGTAAAGTGTCTAGAGTAAGTTGATACAGGAAACAAGCTCTGAGGTTAAGTGTCTAGAGTAAGTTGATACAGGAAACAAGCTCTGAGGTTAAGTGTCTAGAGTAAGTTGATACAGAAAACAAGTTCTGATGTTAAGTGTATAGAGTAAGTTAATACATGAAACAAGCTCTGAGGTTAAGTGTCTTGAGTAAGTTGATACAGGAAACAAGCTCTGAGGTTAAGTGTCTAGAGTAAGTTGATACAGGAAACAAACTCTAATGTTAATGTCTAGAGTAAGTTGATACAGAAAAGAAGCTCTGATGTTAAGTGTATAGAGTAAATTCATACAGGAAACAAGCTCAGAGGTTAAGTGTCTAGAGTAATTTGATACAGAAAACATGTTCTGATGTTAAGTGTATAGAGTAAGTTGATACATGAAACAAGCTCTGATGTTAAGTGTCTAGAGTAAGTTGATACGGGAAAAAAAGCTCTGATGTTAAGTGTCTAGAGTAAGTTCATACAAAAAACAAACTCTGATGTAAAGTGTCTAGAGTAAGTTGATACAGGAAACAAACTCTGATGTTAAGTGTCAAGAGTAAGTTTATAAAGGAAACAAACTCTGATGTTATGTGTCTAGAGTAAGTTCATACAGGAAACAAGCTCTGAGGTTAAGTGTCTAGAGTAAGTTCATACAGGAAACAAGCTAAGAGGGTAAGTGTCTAGAGTAAGTTGATACACGAAACAAGCTCTGAGGTTAAGTGTCTAGAGTTAGTTGATACACGAAACAAGCTCTGAGGTTAAGTGTCTAGAGTCAGTTGATACAGGAAACAAGCTCTGAGGTTAAGTGTCTAGAGTAAGTTGATACAAGAAACAAACTCTGATGTAAAGTGTCTAGAGTAATTTGATACAGGAAACAAACTCTGATGTTAAGTGTCCAGAGTAAGTTCATACAGGAAACAAGCTAAGAGGGTAAGTGTCTAGAGTAAGTTGATACAGGAAACAAACTCTGATGTATAGTGTCTAGAGTAAGTTTATAAAGGAAACAAACTCTGATGTTATGTGTCTAGAGTAAGTTGATACAGGAAACAAACTCTGATGTTAAGTGTCTAGAGTAAGTTGATACAGGAAACAAGCTCTGAAGTTAAGTGTCTAGAGTAAGTTGATACGGGAAACAAGCTCTGATGTTAAGTGTCTAGAGTAAGTTCATACAGGAAACAAACAGGATACTGATGTAAAGTGTCTAGAGTCAGTTGATACAGGAAACAAACTCTGATGTTATGTGTCTAGAGTAAGTTGACACACGAAACAAGCTCTGGGGTTAAGTGTCAAGAGTAAGTTGATACAGGAAACAAACTCTGATGTTAAGTGTCTAGAGTAAGTTGATACAGGAAACAAACTCTGATGTTAAGTGTCTAGAGTAAGTTGATACAGGAAACAAACTCTGATGTTAAGTGTCAAGAGTAAGTTTATAAAGCAAACAAACTCTGATGTTATGTGTCTAGAGTAAGATCATACAGGAAACAAGCTCTGAGGTTAAGTGTCTAGAGTAAGTTCATGTGTCTGGAGTAAGTTGATACACGAAACAAGCTCTGAGGTTAAATGTCTAGAGTTAGTTGATACACGAAACAAGCTCTGAGGTTAAGTGTCTAGAGTCAGTTGATACAGGAAACAAGCTCTGAGGTTAAGTGTCTAGAGTAAGTTGATACAAGAAACAAACTCTGATGTAAAGTGTCTAGAGTAATTTGATACAGGAAACAAACTCTGATGTTAAGTGTCCAGAGTAAGTTCATACAGGAAACAAGCTAAGAGGGTAAGTGTCTAGAGTAAGTTGATACACGAAACAAGCTCTGATGTAAAGTGTCTAGAGTAAGTTGATACAGGAAACAAGCTCTGAGGTTAAGTGTCTAGAGTAAGTTGATACAGGAAACATGCTCTGAGGTTAAGTGTCTAGAGCAACTTGATACAGAAAACAAGTTCTGATGTTAAGTGTATAGAGTAAGTTAATACATGAAACAAGCTCTGAGGTTAAGTGTCTTGAGTAAGTTGATACAGGAAACAAGCTCTGAGGTTAAGTGTCTGGAGTAAGTTGATAAGGAAACAAACTCTAATGTTAATGTCTAGAGTAAGTTGATACAGAAAAGAAGCTCTGATGTTAAGTGTATAGAGTAAATTCATACAGGAAACAAGCTCAGAGGTTAAGTGTCTAGAGTAATTTGATACAGAAAACATGTTCTGATGTTAAGTGTATAGAGTAAGTTGATACATGAAAGAAGCTCTGATGTTAAGTGTCTAGAGTAAGTTGATACGGGAAAAAAGCTCTGATGTTAAGTGTCTAGAGTAAGTTCATACAGGAAACAAACTCTGATGTAAAGTGTCTAGAGTAAGTTGATACAGGAAACAAACTCTGATGTTAAGTGTCAAGAGTAAGTTTATAAAGGAAACAAACTCTGATGTTATGTGTCTAGAGTAAGTTCATACAGGAAACAAGCTCTGAGGTTAAGTGTTTAGAGTAAGTTCATACAGGAAACAAGCTAAGAGGGTAAGTGTCTAGAGTAAGTTGATACACGAAACAAGCTCTGAGGTTAAGTGTCTAGAGTTAGTTGATACACGAAACAAGCTCTGAGGTTAAGTGTCTAGAGTCAGTTGATACAAAAAACAAGCTCTGAGGTTAAGTGTCTAGAGTAAGTTGATACAAGAAACAAACTCTGATGTAAAGTGTCTAGAGTAATTTGATACAGGAAACAAACTCTGATGTTAAGTGTCCAGAGTAAGTTCATACAGGAAACAAGCTAAGAGGGTAAGTGTCTAGAGTAAGTTGATACACGAAACAAGCTCTGATGTAAAGTGTCTAGAGTCAGTTGATACAGGAAACAAGCTCTGAGGTTAAGTGTCTAGAGTAAGTTGATACAGGAAACAAGCTCTGAGGTTAAGTGTCTAGAGTAAGTTGATACAGGAAACAAACTCTGTTGTTAAGTGTTAAGAGTAAGTTTATAAAGGAAACAAACTCTGATGTTAAGTGTCAAGAGTAAGTTTATAAAGGAAACAAACTCTGATGTTATGTGTCTAGAGTAAGTTCATACACGAAACAAGCTCTGAGGTTAAGTGTCTAGAGTAAGTTGATACAGGAAACAAGCTCTGAGGTTAAGTGTCTAGAGTAAGTTGATACAGGAAACAAGCTCTGAGGTTAAGTGTCTAGAGTAAGTTGATACACGAAACAAGCTCTGAGGTTAAGTGTCTAGAGAAAGTTTATAAAGGAAACAAACTCTGATGTTATGTGCCTTTAGTAAGTTCATACAGGAAACAAGCTCTGATGTGTCTAGAGTAAGTTGATACAGAAAACAAGTTCTGATGTTAAGTGTATAGAGTAAGTTGATACATGAAACAAGCTCTGAAGCTAAGTGTCTTGAGTAAGTTGATACACGAAACAAGCTCTGAGGTTAAGTGTATAGAGTAAGTTCATACAGGAAACAAGCTCTGAGGTTAAGTGTCTAAAGTAAGTTGATACAGAAAACAAGTTATGATGTTAAGTGTATAGAGTAAGTTGATACATGAAACAAGCCCTGAGGTTAAGTGTCTTAAGTAAGTTTATAAAGGGAACATACTCTGATGTTATGTGTCTGGAGTAAGTTCATACAGGAAACAAGCTCTGATGTTAAGTGTCTAGAGTAGGTTGATACAGGAAACAAACTCTGATGTTAAGTGTCTAGAGTAAGTTGATACAGGAAACAAGCTCTGATGTTAAGTGTCTAGAGTAAGTTGATACAGGAAACAAACTCAGATGTAAAGTGTCAAGAGTAAGTTTATAAAGGAAACAAGCCCTGAGGTTAAGTGTCTTGAGTAAGTTTATAAAGGGAACAAACTCTGATGTTATGTGTCTGGAGTAAGTTCATACAGGAAACAAGCTCTGAATTGAAGTGTCTAGAGTAAGTTTATTAAAGAAACAAACTCTGATGTTAAGTGTCTAGAGTAAGTTTATAAATATAAAGAAAACAAATTCTGATGTTAAGTGTCTAGAGTCAGTTGATACAGGAAACAAGCTCTGAGGTTAAGTGTCTAGAGTAAGTTGATACAGGAAACAAACTCTGATTTTAAGTGTCTATAGTAAGTTTATAAAAAAAACAAACTCTGATGTTATGTGTCTAGAGTAAGTTGATACAGGAAACAAGCTCTGAGGTTAAGTGTCTAGAGTAAGTTGATACAAAAAACAAACTCTGATGTTAAGTGTCTAGAGTAAGTTTATAAATATAAAGAAAACAAATTCTGATGTTAAGTGTCTAGAGTAAGTTGATACAGGAAACAAGCTCTGAGGTTAAGTGTCTAGAGTAAGTTGATACAGAAAACAAGTTATGATGTTAAGTGTATAGAGTAAGTTGATACATGAAACAAGCCCTGAGGTTAAGTGTCTTAAGTAAGTTTATAAAGGGAACATACTCTGATGTTATGTGTCTGGAGTAAGTTCATACAGGAAACAAGCTCTGATGTTAAGTGTCTAGAGTAAGTTGATACAGGAAACAAACTCTGATGTTAAGTGTCTAGAGTAAGTTGATACGGGAAACAAGCTCTGATGTTAAGTGTCTAGAGTAAGTTCATACAGGAAACAAACTCTGATGTAAAGTGTCAAGAGTAAGTTTATAGAGGAAACAAGCCCTGAGGTTAAGTGTCTTGAGTAAGTTTATAAAGGGAACAAACTCTGATGTTATGTGTCTGGAGTAAGTTCATACAGGAAACAAGCTCTGATGTTAAGTGTCAAGAGTAAGTTTATAAAGGAAACAAGCTAAGAGGGTAAGTGTCTAGAGTAAGTTGATACACGAAACAAGCTCTGAGGTTAAGTGTCTAGAGTAAGTTGATACAAGAAACAAACTCTGATGTTAAGTGTCTAGAGTAATTTGATACAGGAAACAAACTCTGATGTTAAGTGTCTAGAGTAAGTTGATACAGGAAACAAGCTCTGATGTTAAGTGTCTAGAGTAAGTTGATACAGGAAACAAACTCTGATGTTAAGTGTCTAGAGTAAGTTGATACGGGAAACAAGCACTGATGTTAAGTGTCTAGAGTAAGTTCATACAGGAAACAAGCTCTGAGGTTAAGTGTCTAGAGTAAGTTGATACACGAAACAAACTCTGATGTTAAGTGTCTAGAGTAAGTTGATACAGGAAACAAGCTCTGATGTTAAGTGTCTAGAGTAAGTTCATACAGGAAACAAGCTCTGAGGTTAAGTGTCTAGAGTAAGTTGATACAAAAAACAAACTCTGATGTTAAGTGTCTAGAGTAAGTTTATAAATATAAAGAAAACAAATTCTGATGTTAAGTGTCTAGAGTCAGTTGATACAGGAAACAAGCTCTGAGGTTAAGTGTCTAGAGTAAGTTGATACAAGAAACAAACTCTGATGTAAAGTGTCTAGAGTAATTTGATACAGGAAACAAACTCTGATGTTAAGTGTCCAGAGTAAGTTCATAAAGGAAACAAGCTCTGAGGTTAAGTGTCTAGAGTAAGTTGATACACGAAAAAAGCTCTGAGGTTAAGTGTCTAGAGTAAGTTGATACACGAAACAAGCTCTGAGGTTAAGTGTCAAGAGTAAGTTTATATAGGAAACAAACTCTGATGTTAAGTGTCTAGAGTAAGTTTATATAGGAAACAAACTCTGATGTTAAGTGTCTAGAGTAAGTTTATAAAGGAAACAAACTCTGATCTTATGTGCCTTGAGTAAGTTGATACATGAAACAAGCTCTGAGGTTAAGTGTCTTGAGTAAGTTGATACATGAAACAAGCTCTGAGGTTAAGTGTCTTGAGTAAGTTGATACAGGAAACAAGCTCTGAGTTTAAGTGTCTGGAGTAAGTTGATAAGGAAACAAGGTCTGAGGTTAAGTGTCTAGAGTAAGTTTATAAAGGAAACAAACTCTGATGTTAAGTGTCTAAAGTAAGTTTATAAAGGAAACAAACTCTGATGTTAAGTGTCTAGAATAAGTTCATACAGGAAACAAGCTTTGAATTTACGTGTCTAGAGTAAGTTTATAAAGGAAACAAACTCTGTTGTTAAGTGTCTAGAGTAAGTTTATTAAGGAAACAAACTCTGATGTTAAGTGTCTAGAGTAAGTTTATAAATATAAAGAAAACAAATTCTGATGTTAAGTGTCTAGAGTAAGTTGATACAGGAAACAAACTCTGATGTTAAGTGTCTAGAGTAAATTTATAAATATAAAGAAAACAAATTCTGATGTTAATTGTTTAGAGTAAGTTGATACAGGAAACAAGCTCTGAGGTTAAGTGTCTAGAGTAAGTTCATACAGGAAACAATCTCTGAATTTAAATGTCTGGAGTAAGTTTATGAAGGAAACAAACTCTGTTGTTAAGTATCTAGAGTGAGTTTATTAAGGAAACAAACTCTCATGTTAAGTGTCTAGAGTAAGTTTATAAATATAAAGAAAACAAATTCTGATGTTAAGTATCTAGAGTAAGTTGATACAGGAAACAAGCTCTGAGGTTAAGTGTCTAGAGTAAGTTGGATAAGGAATAATTATGAAATTCTAAATCTCAGCCAGAAGAGAAACATCTACTGGACACAATGCCACAAGTAAGCAGGTAGAAATACAGGTGGAGCGTGTAGAATCAAAATTAGAGGAGAGACAATCACCCAACATAAGTGCTTAGAGTATTCAGGAAAAACAAAGAATGATTTGAAGTTCGGGGCAGTAAGAGAGAAGGGATAAAAGAATTTCCAGTTGGGTTGTATCCAGTAAAGTTGACGGGAAAAACACAACAGAATTGGTAAGAAATGTCTCTAACTAAGAAAACCCGTTTGTTAGAGCTAATTCCGGAATATTCGTAATTCAATTTCCTTAAGGGAAGCTTTAGTTGTAGAAACTTATACCAATTGTTAGATCGCATCTTTCATGTTGTTGACATTGGCACTACTTGTGATACCTGAATATTAGCTTTAGTTGTTGTTAAGCACAAAGCTGAAAAATAAGATATCTGTGCTGAGCTCTAGATTTTTTTGCGTTATAAACCTTTTGATTTACGTCAAGAGCCACTGATAGCCAATACTAAAAGTTTAAAATGCTATCAGCCAAGGTTCGATTTTCCGTGGTGAGCACAACAGACAGCTCATTTTGGCTTTCTTTTACGACAAATGAATGTATCACTTCAACATTAGGGACGACTAGTGTAAATAATAGTCATGGAGACTGACGGAAGATGCAACAAATAAATACAGTACTGTACAGATAACAGATGTAGTTATTCAACAAACCATGCGATTTTAGACAGCAATGTTGGTTAATACATGTTTATTTATTAAACTACGTAATTACAAATATATAAATATATTTGTTTGCTCATTTCAGACTCAAACAGTTACAAACACTTATTGGGTCATGACCTCACGCTCCATCATTTACCATGTGAAATAAGGCTATCTTTAGGCCCATGCACGAGAAATGAGATTCACCCAGTACTATTTCTAACTGGAACATTCGCTGAAATACATCCTCATACTGAGCTACCTGCTAAAGGTATGAATCAAAATTAAACCCTAATTTGAAAATCTAGACAGCAACAGGATTCTCATCACAACAGGTTTGTCCTGTTACATGGTTTGTCCTGTTACATCACAAACAACTTCGTGCAGAAGGTTTGTCCTGACTAGTCCTAAAGCCACTTGACATTATATACTAACTCTGATCAGACCTGGCTTGTTTCAGATCTAGCCATACGCACATACATTCTATCATGTACCACATTTAGTGTGATTAGTCACTAACTCAGATGAGGTCTGGCTTGTTTCGGAAGTAGACATATACAAACACATTTCATCATGAACTACATTTGGTCTGACTATTCATTAACTCAGATGAGGTTTCGGAAGTAGTCACTAAGTCAGAAAATCGTCTTCAATCAGTAAATCAAGCTGTTTCGCTAAAGAAATGCTTTTGTACCAATAGTCTCACCTAGAATCTCGAGGCCAGGTCTGGTTTGGCTTATCCCAGAAACGCTCGCTAAATAGCTGACTCATATATATATATACAAAGCCAAATCTATCTCGTTCAGAAGGAAGTCATCAAACCAAGGACTCTTACTTCTGGTTCGTGAAGTTCTAATTTCTCCAGAATTCATTCACAACGCCCGCATCCCCACCCCCATCGACCGTACGAGACATCACAAGCACATCATTGTGCAGTGCTCGATGAAGCCAGAACCACGAACCAACCGTACAGACGACTACTGGTTTTACCTAACGTATGTCTAGACAGGATATGACGTTTTTACTTGCGTAAGCTGTCTCATATAAACGGAAGCTGACAGCTCATCCGTTCACCAAAGATTTACGTTCCGCGTATGTAGTATCCCAACTGTATTTCTGACAACGGGCACGTTGAGTAATGTCGAACTGTCGGCCACTGACCATCGTTACGTTACACTCCTGTTATCGCGACGCACGTGTCTGGAAGATTGTCTCGTTCTGGGTGTAAAAAAAAGAAACATTGCCCTCCAGGTGAGTACAAACAGAAGCGTTTCCGTAAATTATAATTACGGTATTTATACAGAGTTGTTTTGAATTAACAATGTGAATGGGATATCATAGCTGAGATATCATGAATTAGTGTCGTGTACACAGGCTATCTTTCAAAGTTGTTTGAATTGCTAAAGTTATATTAAGGGACCAGAATATAACAAGAAACTAATTTTTGTTTATGATTTCAATCATACTTGAAACAATCTAATACCCCACCCACAGACTGACTTTTATCTACTATTTAGTTTAATCCTAGATATTTACAGCAGTAATACGCACGTCAGGACATTAACTGGCCGAACATTTCTAAGAGATAACAGTTTATCCCACTTGTATAGTGATTATTATATTCAATCAGGTTCGAAGTAGTAACAATGGTAACTGTATGAACTTATAATGCTAAAATCCAGGATTCGATACCCTGCAATGGAAACAGCAGATAATTCAGTGTGGCTTTGCTCTAAAACAAGCTGATAGTCGAACCGTTTAGTAAAGTTTGTGAGTTTGTTTAATAACTTTAACATTCTGAGATTAAATAAAAACTCTCTTGTGTGCATAGTAAAATGGTCAGTCGGGAAGGCGTGGCTGGTCAGTTCCCTTTGGGTCATTCCATGTTAAATCATTCAGATTTTGGAAAATTTTCCAGGTGACCCCCTCAGAACGCCTTGAAAAAATTCACATGTGCTCATCTACCCATATAATGAAAAATTATCAAAGAGTAGATCAATATCTCTAATAGTTTCTGATTTACAGCCCTGTAAACTTTAAGTAATTTTTTTGTTATTTTTGGTGAATTCATTTTCGAGCAACTTTGACTGCTTAAAGCTGCAAGAGTAATGGCGGTAGAAGGCTGAAATTTGTTACACTGACTGAATTAATCTCACAGAAGTCAAAAATGGTTTCAAACCAAGTTTATCTCTCTTAGGATTTTCATAATGAGGCTGTAAAATTACCTGAAAACCCAAAATCGTAAAAAACATTGGTTTATTTAATAAACCATAGTTCTAAGACTTAATATGATACAAAGCTGAATTTTGTTTTCAAATTTTCTACAACATATCAGTTGATAAATCAGCAATTGTTGTAATTAAAAGTCTATTAGATCTCCTGTAAAAAAAAAATGTAGTTGCATGCAACTTTTTATGATTTAGCTAAAATAGCCCTATTTCAGGCCACAGTTTGACCATGTCACCAGTTATTCATTCCCCTGGATGATTTGACATGGAATGACCCCTTTTTTTCTAAACCCTGACTATAGGTTTGAGACCCTTGTGACGTTTTCGTGCCCCGAAACTACTCAGTTTTTCATTGTAATCAATTTTTTGAAATTCCTCCTTCTCCAGGGGCACATCAGTACGTCTGTTTCACACTATGTTGTATAGTAAAGTTAAGAAAAGCAAAACCTAGATAGCGTTGTAAGGTTGTTAACATAAATAAAGTAGCAACATATCTCGAGACGGCTGGTATTTGTATTAAAACTTTTACTGATAAAGGTTAACCTCAAGGTGACCTAAGAAGGTTCAAACGTTGATCTCTACTTTATTTCAATTAAAGTTTTAATATTAGCCGTCTTGAGAATACATTTTACTTCAAGTGGGTTTCTCGTCATCTCGAGAGTAAAGTAGCGTCTATCAAAAGGATCGCTTAATAAGTCCTACTTCTCTTGGACAATTTATTTCATTTCTAGAGTTAATAAATATGTGCACAATTAACATTATTATTCCCAATTTGTAATTTGTATCGTAACTTCATAAGTAGATGGTAAACAGCTACCAGGAACGACTAGGCGATCATTGTCAAAAATGTCCTTTTGTTTATTCAGGACGAGGAGGAAAAAGGTTAAACTGGGTCAGGGCTGGTGGGGTAGACAAGAACTCTCGTGCAGTAAACGGCGCATATTAATTGGTCTTAACGAAGCAACGATGATAGCAGGTTTTCCGCGAGCTGACGGTGCTTCTAAACTGACTACAACAGCTAAACTATTAATAATATAAGTGGTTCATCATCTTTTGTTGTTGTTAATATATTCATCGTTTAATCTGAGGTAATACAACATTTTTTCCCAACCAGTTTACCTTAGACTAATGGTGTTTTAACATATGAAATAGTTCTAACTCTTATCATTAGCTTGCTTGTGATACTGTCAACGAAATAAACGTGCAGTGCATAGTTAAAAGCGGTCAGTGAGGTCACTGTGAACTTAGTAAGGACGTGTGAATTATACAGTATTTTTCCCCCTGCTTGGAAATCTAGTCAACAAAAAAGGGGTTTTTATGACCCCTGGTGTAGGGTTTTTTAAGTTTTTGTTATAACCAGTCTTTCTTTTTATATGTGGCTAGGTCGTTCGGGCGCTTGAGTCGCAATATGTGGGTTGTGGATTTGAATCTCCGCCCCATCAAATACACTATCCCTTTCAGTCGTAGGGACGTTATAATTTACGTTCAATCCCACTATTCGTTGGTAAAAGAGTGGCCCAAGAGGTGGCGGTGGGTAGTGATGACTATGTGCCTTCTTTCTGGTGTTTCACTAATAAATTAAGTAGTAATATATCATTCTGAGATTACATAAAAACTCTCTTGTGTGCATAGTAAAATGGTCAGTCGAGGAGGCGTAGCTGGTCAGTTCCCTTACTTTTTATAAACCCTGAATACAGGTTTGAGCTAGTATAAATAGTCTACGTGCAGCTCTGCGCAAAATTCAAAGCAAACCAAACCAATCTTTTTATATATCATCACATATTTCAGTGAAGTAAAACTCTAAACTCTGTTTTGCTTTGGGTCCCCCGCTGGTAGAGCGGTATGTCTCCGGATTTACAACGCTAAAATCAGGGGTTCGAGTATAAGAACAAAAACACACACACATACTATATTGCTTTGGAACTTATTTATCCACTTCCTTCCCAGTGTGATAAAGCATTGTATCCATCATGGTCATTTAAGCTAAAGGTCAGTGTTATAAAGTCGTTAACATTAAAAGTATTTTCATATCACACTCGAATAATGTGTATAATATACAACCCAATGTAACCATAAATCAAATGCTACTATGTATAATTTACGAGCTCCTTATTGGCTAAGACGCAGTTATTCATACACATGTTCCTTCAATTCTTCAATGTTGCGATTCATTTCGGGTTCCGGTTATAAAGTAGTTTTATTTGTGTATTAACTCTCTTACTTATTTTCTGGCATCGTCCAATAGGGGACGTGGATTATAAATCGTAACTTTGTCCACACACTCGACTTTATGTTACGGTTCAATACGAATTCCTGGTTAGAAATAATTTACGTCATCTACAAACTTGATGATTAAGGTGCTCGACCCACAAGTTGCGGGTCACCGGATCAAAACCTGTCGCCGAATGTGCTAGCCCTATCAGCCGTGAGAGTATTATGATATTACGATCAATCCCACTTTTGTGTTGGTAAAGCAGTGTTTTAAGAAATTGGCGGTAGGTGATGTTGAATAACTGCCTTCCCTTTAGTCTATCATTTCAAAATTATATAGCGGAGACAATACTTCAGAAAAACATTGAACGAAACAAGAACACTTATGGAGTTTTACAATTTAATTTTTCCTTTTATGGTTCGTTACGAATTTCTGTATGGCTGAAAAGCCTATGAACTTGCTTAATTTTTTCATGTTGAAGTTTCACTCAGATCTGTCCACCAGTTTCGATATCCGTAGTGGACAGAGAAGATTGTTCAATACGTAGCTTTGTACTCAATTCCAAATGATACTCATTCCTGATATAGAAAAAAATTATCTTCATACTCGACTTTGAGGTCGTGGGTTCGAATCGTGTTAAATAAGAAAATGATTTTTTTAATGCTGAGGCAAAGTTACAGAAAGAATTTTCGTTACCATGATTCAAT
Source organism: Tachypleus tridentatus (assembly GCF_004210375.1). NCBI lineage: Eukaryota > Metazoa > Arthropoda > Merostomata > Xiphosura > Limulidae > Tachypleus > Tachypleus tridentatus. The sequence continues at coordinate 110,009,608 of NC_134825.1, read as the reverse complement.
TCACTTCACATTATTATTGGTAATTTTCCACAACGAAATCTATAACATGGGCCAGTATGTGTGTATGACCACCATAACTCCAAAAGGATAGAAGCTGGGAAAGTGAAAATGTGCATGTATTTTAAATGGACCCAGAGGGTATACATCTGGATATTATTACTTATCCATGTGCGTGTGCACTTTTTAATGAGGCAGTTTAGAGAAATACCACATACAAAAAACCTAGAGAGATTTCTTATGTAACATCTGGAAAAGACTACGTTGTGGTAATAATGCCTTCCAACAATGGCTTTATAGCATGTTACGTAGAAATAAAAGAATAGGCTAATATTATTTTTAAGAGGCTACGTTCTGAAAGCACAAAAAGATATGTATGAATTACAAAATTAAAAAATATATATATATTTGTTGTTGTTTTTTAATTTAGATGTAACGTAAATTAAATAGGTTTATTTTTTAAATTTAAAATCGGTCAAAGGGAAGGTTACATCCCGTGAAGGAGCAATAATCGCACACAGGTCATACTTTTAGGCTAAAATGAGTTCAGAATACACACAGTTAAATTGTCACCTAGAATAAATCCACCTGATAACCCAAGTGAAGCCGGTTACTTTCCCAAGTTTCTTGTTTTGTTTCTGAATTTCGCACAAAGCTACACGAGGGCTATCTGCACTAGCCGTCCCTAATTTAGCAGTGTAAGACTAGAGAGAAGGCAGCTAGTCATCACTACCCAACGCCAACTCTTGGGCAACTCTTTTACTAACGAATAGTGGGATTGACAGCACCATTATAACGCTCCCACGGCTGAAAAGCCGAGCATGTTTGGTGCGACCGGGATTCGAACCCGCGACCCTCAAATTACGAGTCGAACGCCATGCCTGGCCTCCCTAGTTTAAAATTAATGTATACATTACCATTACAGAGAACGCTACAGCTACTAAAGATACTAACGCGTTATAAAAATTATATCAAAATAAGTTTAGCTTTTATCGTATGGTCTCTCTAGCAAAGAAAAATCAAAGACATTTGTATACATATATATGATGTTATTAGCCACATATGGTTTATAGAAATCACGGTAAAGAACAAAAAGTCTAATCTGTCCTTACGTTCTGTTACAAAACCACATACAAATTATATAGAAACTACGTAACCTAAGAAACCATATAAACCAAAGAAAGTATGTAACCATAAAATTGAAAAACTAGTTATTATGCTAAAACAATACCAGCTAATCATCCAAAACGTGTAGAATGTCTCCGGACTACAACCAGTACCAGCTTATAATCAAAAACGTGAAGAATAGTTCCGGACTACAACCAGTACCAGCTAATAATCCAAAACGTGTAGAATGTTTCCGACTACAACCAGTACCAGCTAATAATCCAAAACGTGTAGAATATTTCCGGACTACATCCAGTACCAGCTAATAATCCAAAACGTGTAGAATGTTTCCAGACTGTAACCCGTTCCAGCTAATAATCCAAAACGTGTAGAATATTTCCGGACTACATCCAGTACCAGCTAATAATCCAAAACGTGTAGAATGTTTCCAGACTGTAACCCGTACCAGCTAATAATCCAAAACGTATAAAATGTTTCCGGACTGCAACCAGTACCAGCTAATAATCCAAAACGTGAAGAACGTTTCAGGACTACAACCAGTACCAGTTAATAATCCAAAACGTGTATAATGTTTCCTGACTAAACACAGAACTTGTACACAACACCAATCGCTAGCTAGTCAACAGCACCCCAAGCCAGTTCTTTAGCAACATCGTCAAATTTGACCGTCTGACTTATAAGGGCGCAGAACAATGCTTACAAGTTAATATATTATTAAGGTAAATTAGCATAACAAATTCGCAAAGGTGTCAATACGCACTTACTAAATGACAGTTGTATGTATATGATAATATTACGAAGAACACAGTTTTATTATTAGTGTTTAGGGTTACATTATTTGTTGTTATTATGTACAGCATCAATTATCCCATGTGTAAATTCACATGTTAATAAATAGACAGGTTCTTACTTCAGCCACAATACGTTTCTTATTTAGAGAAACTGGGGCGAACCTAATAGTGGTTGTTGTGTCGGATTACTGTTTTATGTTAGTGGCTGTTGTATCGGACTACGGTGTTGTGTTAGTTGTTGTTGTGTCGGATTACTGTTTTATGTTAGTGGCTGTTGTGTCGGACTACGGTGTTGTGTTAGTTGTTGTTGTGTCGGATTATGGCGTTGTGTTAGTGGCTGTTGTGTCGGACTACGGTGTTGTGTTAGTTGTTGTTGTGTCGGATTATGGCGTTGTGTTAGTGGCTGTTGTGTTGGACTACGGTGTTGTATCGGACTATAATGTTGTGTTGGGGCTGTTGTGTCGGACTATGATGTTGTGTTAGTGGCTGTTGTGTTGGACTACGATGTTGTGTTAGTGGTTGTTGTGTTGGACTACGGTGTCGTGTTAGTTATTGTTGTGTCGAATTACGGTGCTGTGTTTGTGGCTGTTGTGTCGAACCACGGTGTTGTGTCGGATTACTGTTTTGTGTTAGTAGCTGTTGTGTCGGACTACGGTGCTGTGTTAGTAGCTGTTGTGTTGACTACGGTGTTGTGTTAGTGGTTGTTGTGTTAGTGGCGGTTGTGTTGGACTACGACGTTGTGTCGGGTTACGGTTCTGTGTAAGTGGCTGTTGTGTTGGACTACGGTGTTGTGTTAGTTGTTGTTGTGTCGGATTACTGTTTTGTGTTAGTGGCTGTTGTGTCGGACTACGGTGTTGTGTTAGGTGTTGTTGTGTCGGATTACTGTTTTGGGTTAGTCGCTGTTGTGTTGGACTATGGTGTTGTGTCGGACTACAGTGTTGTGTTGGGGCTGTTGTGTTGGACTACGATGTTATGTTAGTGGCTGTTGTGTCGGACTACGATGCTGTGTTAGTGGCTGTTGTGTTGGACTACGATGTTATGTTAGTGGCTATTGTGTCGGACTACGATGTTGTGTTAGTGGTTGTTGTGTTGGACTACGGTGTTGTGTTAGTGGCTGTTGTGTCGGACTACGATGCTGTGTTAGTGGTTGTTGTGTTGGACTACGGTGTTGTGTTAGTGGCTGTTGTGTTAGTTATTGTTGTGTCGAATTACGGTGCTGTGTTTGTGGCTGTTGTGTCGAACTACGGTGTTGTGTTAGTTGTTGTTGTGTCGGATTACTGTTTTGTGTTAGTGGCTGTTGTGTCGGACTACAGTGTTGTGTTTGTTGTTGCGTCGGATTACGGTGCTGTGTTAGTTGCTGTTGTGTTGGACTACGGTGTTGTGTCGGACTACGGATTTGAGGGTTTAAAATTCTCATCTCGTTGCAGTAAAATCGTTTCCTGTGTTGGGACAGAGAGTACATTATTATGATCAAATTCCCTCAGTCTTATTAGGATGGCCCAAGCGTTAGCGGCGGGTGCTGTTAACTAGCTGCCTCTCCTCTAGTGTATATAGTAAGTCCAAAAATTGAGGACAGTTAGCGCATGCAGCCCTCGTGTAGCTATGAATGTCCGAAGCGAATATTTAGAGAGCAGGAAATTACCGTGCAAAGAATCATGTGCGTGAGAAATTCGTGACGTCAAGAAATGTTAGTTCAGTGGGCACAATTGATCACGTGACAGTAGAGTGCGATTGCGTAGTTACAAGATAACTTCCAACATGTATTTAAATTTATTTATTTGAATTTGATGGAAGTAATAAACACAGCTGAATAGATTTACCTCTGGTTGTTTCTATTTCAAACTTACAATTTGATTAGCGACCAAAAGAACTTCTGTGATGTTTACAAGTTGCTAACCGACTTCCTCCTTTTGGTAGAACGCTGTCGGTCTACTTTTCAAGTTCAGTTGTTGCACAACATCAAGATACCAAAGGGTTGGCTGCCTTGTGTTTATAGAATGCAGAGAACTACAACACGCGGTAACTTCTGTGTTCCACTGGCTTCTTGTCTTTACAGAATCTCGGGACGACCAGTCTTTATAATGTTTGTGTAAACAGTCGAGTTAACTTGTCCCCTTTAGGAATCCCAAATAGCATAAGGAAGAGACACTAAAATTTTGGGTTATCAGCACTGCTGAAGACAACTGGAAAACCGCAATCAGTCCCCACTGCTTAAACTAGGTCACTTGTGGAATGTTAATACTAGCGTCAGGTGGGGCTTAAACAACTGATTTGCAGAAAGAACTCTGTGGTATGTAAGGTGCGTAGACCGACACATTGTTGGTTATTCAACAGTGAGACATAAATCGTGCATTGGTCATTGTTGTCATGCGTAAGTAAATTGTTAGAATACTTTATGCGTGTTGAACTCAACGTTTATTTACAAGTAATTTGACTGTTTTCAAAATTGTTTATTTACAGATAATTTGATTGTTTTCAATCTTGTTTATTTACAGATAATTTTACTGTTTTCAAACTTGTTTACTTACAAATAATTTGGCTGTTTTCAAATTTGTGAATAAACGAACTTCATCACTTTAGGAAACATTTTATTTTCTTTCTTTTCGTAATTACTTCGGTGAGAGAGAGCGGGGAAGATGTACATAAGGTCATGCCGTGACACCTGGTGGATGAAACTGTAAAACAAAACATGCAGCTGTAAAAGAAATATTACCTGCAATTTTAAAATGTTTTTATATATATTTCGGTTTATTTGTGTATATTATATACTATTTTATCATTAGTTTTATGACAGAGCACTATTTACTGTCTTTTGGCATGGTTTTAAATCAAAATGACTGCTTGTGTCTGTTTCCTATTATGACGTAATCGAACCATTATACTTAACTACAGGTTGTTACTTGTGTTGAATATAAGTTTAACCACACGTGTGTGTATTTATATATAGTTTAAACTAGTCATTTTGGATTTAATTATAACAGTATGACCCGTCTCTTTTCACTACATGTAACCCACCAATGTTATGTTAATTAATGAACCTACTGTAGTGAATAATTAATTACAAAACACTAAAACGGCAAATCGTTACCTGATGATGGGTCGAAACATTGTAGTTTGAGTTGCTTAATTATGAAAGTTGCTGTTATTGTATATTTGAATGAATTATCTGTTTTAAGCCTTTTACTGTAGTGACTTCAGTGTTTGTTTGTTTTAACGATACATTACGGGTATTGTTTCAGACACTGAGTTATATATTAGTATTCACGTCTGTATTGGTAAGTATTTTTATAATTATCGTCCGCATCTTTATTTCTTACATACATTTGCGAATGAGATATAAATGGCGTATATTTATTTGTGGTGTGTTAGTTATTCTGTTTTGTTTCAAATGTTGCGTGTCTATTTTCATGAACCGTTAAACAAATTGCGATGGACATGAGGAGACACTGTTTATACTATAAATAGTTGGTTTAAAATATCTTAGATATAAAGCTCTTTCATATTGCTTTCGTTGTACACTCCTCTGTTTTCAAAGAGCTGATGAAACATCTCAGTATTTTTATAATTTGAAATTAACTTGGGAACGTAATAAAAACTTTTGTCTCTATTTTAATAATGACCCAGGTCATAGAAACCATGATCAGTTTTACAGTATTTCATATATTTCTAAGAATATTTATCGTCAAACATATTTCAACATATCGTGGAACTTCATTCTCTGTGGAATTTGTTTTCTGACGTATTCCGTACGATGTGTATAGTTTTTTGTTGAACGTGTGGTGTAACTGTACTTTATGTAGAAATCATTGATCTGTTTTTTGCACGTAGATTCGTTCGTTTTTGGTTTTGACTGTATTAATAGTTTCCTTCTATAACAAGAGATTCGATCCACCATTTCAGTGTATGTGTCTCTAACATGTTTACCGGTAAACACAGCATTATCAAGCACTTCGCTAGCTCCTTACTCTACCTGTATCTATCCGTCATTGTACATGTTTTCCTACAAACGTAGTTTTTGACAAGGATGTGATTTTCTTAGAACGTTAAAGTGAAAACAAAGATCACTATCTAATAATGTAATGAACAGCAGTGATCTTTGGCTTCAGGTTAGTAAGTGTGATCACAAAATCACTCTGCTCGCACGAGAGCTAGCTACACTAATCGTCCCTAATTTGGCAGTAATAGACTGGAGGGAAGGCAGCTAGTCAACATCATTCACTGCCAACTCTTGGGTTATTCTTTTACCAACGAACTGTAGTATTGGTTACACATTATAAGGCCCACACGGCTGAAAGAGCGACCATGTTCAAACTCGCAAGTTGCGAGTCAAGTACCCTAACCACCAGGCCGTACCAGGTCTCTATCACAACTGGTGTCTCTGGTATTTACTTTATGTACTCAGTATTTGGGGATATAACTATCAGAGGTACGTAATGAGTGGAAGAAGGGGTCATGTTCAAATTTATAACACGTGTAGGCCTAAGTAAGCTTCTACTATTAAATAGAAGTACATGGTTTATATTAAAGTTCATATCACATTCCAGAAAGACATTAGCAAACGAAACAGGTTGTGAATATACAATTATAACGCAACGTTTTGCAGTTTTGCGGCACTAGATTTATATTTTCTCATTTTTTGTGATAATTAAAATACAATTGAATTCAGGGGGGGGTACAAAAAGGGCGGGTACTCCAAGGTTCTGGTGACGCTGATGTATATAATCGTATTTGTAGAAGTACGTCCGTGTTGAATGTTTTACGGACTACTTCTGTCTGGAATTTAAAACTAAACTGCAGACTGATGCAAATATAAATAAAGAAAAATTAAACAAAATGTTTTAACAGCATTCGAAGCTTATTACACTTGTTATAACGAGAATGAATCCGTAATAAACAAAAACAGTCAGCATAGCTACGTAGATAGCATATCGTCATATGATGTAAAGTGTCGTATTAACCAACCGTGCACACCACTTGATATGTGCAAAGTTTAGAAATATAAGGAATAATTGTGTAAAGTTGAACAACAAAATGATATATCGTCTATCGTCAGATGTTTAAACATTCCCATAGCAACAAAAGTACGTACACGTGGCACAAGGGAGATTGGAAAGAAACAGTGTGTGTAGATAAAACTTGAACATACATATATTGGGTTGAGGAATAATTCGTGAGCGTTTTCTCAAGTTAAAAAATATATTCATAAATGAAACGCTTTTCCAAAGTATTTCATGTCATTTGGTAGATAATTTTTGCTCTAATAGATGGTGTGTTTGATTTTCATATGTCTTTAATTTTGCTTTCATTTTCAGCTCATTAAATGGAATGTCAAGTGGACAAAATCGAGCATTTTCGACACCATCTGCTTTTCGCATTTAATTTCTTGCAATTTCGTTTAAAACAATGCATACTATATACCTAGGTATTACATGAAATAAAGTATCATAATAAATGTTTTGGGTGTAATGTGTTCATGCATTGAAGTATTGTATAGTCTTGCATGTAATGCTTGAATGAAATTATTTAAAAACGCTCACGAATTATTCCTCAACCTAATATATAAGACTGACTAAAACATAGTTTGTCGGATTTCCACTATGCCTAACTGACGCGGAGGTGTTGTTGTGTCAGGTCTGTTGTTTTTTATACTCGAGTCAAGTTGCCGAACGTGACGTAAACGTTTGGAGAATTTCTCTCTCCATGCCAGTAAGAAAACTTAACGGTGGATAAAAATATGTTAGTTTGAGATTAGTTTTGAGATTATAAATGTTAGCGAATCATTAGAATTCCACCAGATTTGAGAAAGAGGAAGCTACAAAACAACAACAAAACACAAGAATGTATCGTCTGCTCTTAGCTTCACAATCTAAATGTTAGGACTTATGTCAAACATTATTTATTTGTTTCGAGATTGTATGCATTCCAATAACACATAACATATAACACTTGCGAAATACAAATACGGTAATGTGTTAAACGCCAAGACTTGACAAACCGGTGAAACCACTAGGCCTAATTAGAAAAAAAAAAACAACCAAAACACTGCAATTTAACATTATTTATTTTAACATTACTATTAGGTTTGCATCATAACATTCTACATTCATTCGTTAAAAAAATATGCTATTAAAAACAAATATATATAGTTGTTCGTTTACGAATTTCACGAAAAACTACATAAGGGCTAACTACAATCTCCATTACTAATTTAGCAGTGACAGACTAGCGAGAAGCCACTTAATTATTATTACACAAAGTCAGTTCTTGGGCTAACACGAATACTAGGATTAATCATCACATCATAACCCCCAAAGGATCAAAAGGCGAGTGTCTTCGGTGACAGGAATTCGAATCTGCTACTCGTAGATTGCGATTCGAGCACTCTATCACCACCAGAACATAACATGAAGAATTGGAGATTTTTATATCGTTTATTTTGGGCCACGGTATTTATTGTAAAGAAACAGTTAACTGTAACTTACTGATACTTTTGTAACCTACCGTTATTTTCTTTATACACTATTAACAATATCGATCCAAACTGTGTGACAAGTATTTTTCTCGTTTGATTATTGGATGATTTTATTCACGTCTATCAATATATTTTTAGTATATTGGTTACTTTTATCTAATACAAAGTTTTAGTTGGTTCTACACTGTGACCATTGTTCACTACTTTCACCTAAACGTTAAATTCAATACCTCACTGGAATTTTATCTTTTACGACCCGACATCAATTTTCAGTTACTCGTAAATTATGATTCTCCTAATAGAGTGTTCCGCCCCTCAGTCATCAACCACCGGCACTGGTGGTCCTAAAACAAATAAGCTCCGCCCTTAACAACCAATCAAGTGAGACAGATCAAAGTATTCGAGACCCCCGCGTTATGACTTGATCAGCTAATACATTTCTAAGCAATTAGAACTATCACTTCAGAGCAGTCGCTATGGAATGAATATTCATTCCTGTTTCTTCGTTTCTTTACCCACATAGTAAAATTATAAGTTTGATTCTCTTTCTGGCAGGTGTAATTCACACTTACGTAAGAGCATTCACTGGTTTTATACACGATCTAAACACACAGCACAAGATTGTTCTGTTTGTAGTTGTGACTGACTGGTTTTATACATGATATTAACACATAGTACAAGATTGTTCTGTTTGTAGTTGCGACTGACTGGTTTTATACACGATGTAAACACACAGTATAAGATTCGTCTGTTTCTAGTTGTGATTGACTGGTTTTATACATGATGTTGACACACAGCACAAGATTGATCTGTTTGTAGCTGTGACTGACTGGTTTTATACACGATGTAGACACACAGAACAATATTGTTCTGTTTGTAGTTGTCATTGACTGGTTTTATACATGATATTATCACACAATACAAAATTGTTCTGTTTGTAGATGTGACTGACTGGTTTCATATATGATATTAAAACACAGTACAAGATTGATCTGTTTGTAGTTGTGACTGACTAATTTTATACATGATATTAACACACAGAACAAGATTGTTCTGTTTCTACTGGTGCCTGACTGGTTTTATACACGAAATTAACACACAACACAAAATTGTTCTCTTTGTAGTTCTGACTGACTGGTTTTCTACATGGTATTAACACACAGTACAAGATTGTTCTGTTTCTAGTTGTCACTGACTGGTTTTATACATGATATTGACACACAGCACAAGATTAATCTGTTTGTATTTGTGACTCACTGGTATTACACACGATGTAGACACACAGCACAATATTGTTCTGTTTGTAGATGTGACTGACTTGTTTTATACATGAAGTTGCCACACAGCACAAGATTGTTCTGTTTGTAGTTCTGACTGACTGGTTTTATACACGATGTAGACACACAGCACAATATTGTTCTGTTTGTAGTTGTGACTGACTAGTTTTATATATGATATTAACACACAGTACAAGATTGTTCTGTTTCTAGTTGTGACTAACTGGTTTTATACATAATATTATCACACAGTACAAGATTGTTCTGTTTGTAGCTGTGACTGACTGGTTTTATACACGATGTAGACACACAGCACAAGATGGTTCTGTTTGCAGTTGTGACGGAGTGGTTTTATACATACTAACACAAAGTACAAGATTGTTCTGTTTGTAGTTGTGACTGACTGGTTTTATACATGATGTTGACACACAGTACAAGATTGTTCTATTTGTAGTTCTGACTGACTGGTTTTATACATGATATTAACACACAGTACAAGATTGTTCTATTTGTAGTTCTGACTGACTGGTTTTATACATGATATTAACACACAGTACAAGATTGTTCTGCTTGTAGTTGTAAATGACTGGTTTTACACATGATGTTGACACACAGCACAAGATTTTTTCTTTGTAGTTGTGATTGACTGTTTTTATACATGATATTATCACACAGTACAAGATTGTTCTGTTTGTAGTTGTAACTGACTGGTTTTATACACGATGTAGACACACAGCACAAGAGTATTCTGTTTGTAGTTGTGACTGACTGGTTTTATATATGATATTAACACACAGTACAAGGTTGTTCTGTTTGTAGTTGTGACTGACTGGTTTTATACACGATATTAACACACAGTAAAAGATTGTTCTGTTTGTAGTTGTGACTGACTGGTTTTATACATGATATTAACACACAGTACAAGATTGTTCTGTTTGTACTTGTGACTAATTGGTTTTATACACGATGTAGACACACAGTACAAGATTGTTATGTTTGTAGTTGTGACTGACTGGTTTTATATATGATATTAACACACAATAGAAGATTGTTCCGTTTGTACTTGTGATTAACTGATTTTCTACATGATATTAACACTCAGTACAAGATTGTCCTATTTGTAGTTATAACTTATTGGTTTTATACACGATGTAGACACACAGTACAAGGTTGTTCTGTTTGTAGATGTGACTGACTTGTTTTATACATGAAGTTGACACACAGCACAAGATTGTTCTGTTTGTAGTTCTGAGTGACTGGTTTTATACACGATGTAGACAAACAGCACAATATTATTCTGTATGTAGTTGTGACTGACTGGTTTTATATATGATATTAACACACAGTACAAGATTGATCTGTTTGTAGTTGTGACTGACTAATTTTATACATGATATTAACACACAGTACAAGATTGTTCTGTTTCTACTTGTGCCTGACTGGTTTTATACACGATATTAACACACAGCACAAGATTGTTCTGTTTGTAGTTGTGACTGACTGGTTTTATACACGATGTAAACGCATATTACAAAATTGTTCTGTTTGTAGTTGTGACTGACTGGTTTTATACATGATATTAACACACAGTACAAGATTGTTCTGTTTGTAGTTGTGACTGACTGGTTTTATACATGATATTAACACACAGTACAAGATTGTTCTGTTTGTAGTTGTGACTGACTGGTTTTATACAAACTAACACACAGTACAAGATTATTCTGTTTGTAGTTGTGACTAACTGGTTTTATACACGATAATAACACACAGTACAAGATTGTTCTGTTTGTAGTTGTGACTGACTGGTTTTATACATATTATCACGAAGTACAAGATTGTTCTGTTTGTAGTTGTGACTGACTGGTTTTATACATGATATTAACAAACAGTATAAGATTGTTCTGTTTGTAGTTGTGACTGACTGGTTTTATACATGATATTAACACTCAGTACAAGATTGTTTTCTTTGTAGTTGTGATTGACTGGTTTTATAATGATATTATCACACAGTACAAGATTGTTCTGTTTGTAGTTGTGACTGACTGGTTTTATACATGATGATTGTTCTGTTTGTACTTGTGACTGACTGGTTTTATACACGATATTAACACACAGCAAAAGATTGTTCTGTTTGTAGTTGTGACTGACTGGTTTTCTACATGGTATTAACACACAGTACAAGATTGTTTTGTTTGTAGTTGTGACTTACTGGTTTTATACATGATATTAACACACAGTACAAGATTGTTCTCTTTGTAGTTCTGAATGACTGGTTTTATACATGACATTATCACACAGTACAAGATTGTTCTGTATGTAGCTGTAACTGACTGGTTTTATACACGATGTATACACAGAGAAAGGGATTCTTCTGTTTGTAGTTGTGACTGACTGGTTTTCTACATGGTATTAACACACAGTCCAAGATTGTTTTGTTTGTAGTTGTGACTGACTGGTTTTATACATGATATTAACACATAATACAAGATTGTTTGGTTTGTAGTTGTGACTGACTGGTTTTATACATGATATTAACACAGAATACAAGATTGTTCTGTTTGTAGTTGTGACTGACTGGTTTTATACATGATATTAACACAGAATACAAGATTGTTCTGTTTGTAGTTGTGACTGACTGGTTTTATACATGATATTAACACACAGTACAAGATTGTTCTGTTTGTAGTTGTGACTGACTGGTTTTATACATGATAATAACACACAGTACAAGATTGTTCTGTTTGTAGTTGTAACTGACTGGTTTTATACATAATACTGACACAAAGTACCAGATTGTTCTGTTTGTAGTTGTGACTGACTGGTTTTATACACGATATTAACACACAGTACAAGATTGTTCTGTTTGTAGTTGTGACTGACTGGTTTTATACATGATATAAACACACAGTACAAGATTGTTCTGTTTGTAGTTGTGACTGACTGGTTTTATACATGATATTATCACACAGTACAAGATTGTTCTGTTTGTAGTTGTGACTGACTGGTTTTATACATGATATTAACACACAGTACAAGATTGTTCTGTTTGTAGTTGTGACTGACTGGTTTTATACATGATATTAACACACAGTACAAGATTGTTCTGTTTGTAGTTGTGACTGACTGGTTTTATACATGATATTAACACACAGTACAAGATTGTTCTGTTTGTAGTTGTGACTGACTGGTTTTATACATGATATTAACACACAGTACAAGATTGTTCTGTTTGTAGTTGTGACTGACTGGTTTTATACATGATATTAACACACAGTACAAGATTGTTCTGTTTGTAGTTGTGACTGACTGGTTTTATACATGATATTAACACACAGTACAAGATTGTTCTGTTTGTAGTTGTGACTGACTGGTTTTATACATGATATTAACACACAGTACAAGATTGTTCTGTTTGTAGTTGTGACTGACTGGTTTTATACATGATATTAACACACAGTACAAGATTGTTCTGTTTGTAGTTGTGACTGACTGGTTTTATACATGATATTAACACACAGTACAAGATTGTTCTGTTTGTAGTTGTGACTGACTGGTTTTATACACGATATTAACACACAGCAAAAGATTGTTCTGTTTGTAGTTGTGACTGACTGGTTTTCTACATGGTATTAACACACAGTACAAGATTGTTCTGTTTGTAGTTGTGACTGACTGGTTTTATACATGATATTAACACAAAGTACAAGATTGTTCTGTTTGTAGTTGTGACTGACTGGTTTTATACATGATATTAACACACAGTACAAGATTGTTCTGTTTGTAGTTGTGACTGACTGGTTTTATACACGATTAACACACAGTACAAGATTGTTCTGTTTGTAGTTGTGACTGACTGGTTTTATACATAATAACACAAAGTACAAGATTGTTCTGTTTGTAGTTGTGACTGACTGGTTTTATACATGATATTAACACACAGTACAAGATTGTTCTGTTTGTAGTTGTGACTGACTGGTTTTATACATATATAACACAAAGTACAAGATTGTTCTGTTTGTAGTTGTGACTGACTGGTTTTATACATGATATTAACACACAGTACAAGATTGTTCTGTTTGTAGTTGTGACTGACTGGTTTTATACACGATGTAAACACACAGCACAAGATTGTTCTGTTTGTAGTTGTGACTGACTGGTTTTATATATGATATTAACACACAGTACAAGATTGTTCTGTTTGTAGTTGTGACTGACTGGTTTTATACATGATATTAACACACAGTACAAGATTGTTCTGTTTGTAGTTGTGACTGACTGGTTTTATACACGATATTAACACACAGTACAAGATTGTTCTGTTTGTAGTTGTGACTGACTGGTTTTTTACATGGTATTAACACACAGTACAAGATTGTTCTGTTTGTAGTTGTGACTGACTGGTTTTATACATGCTATTAACACACAGTAGAAGATTGTTCTGTTTGTAGTTATAACTGACTGGGTGTATACATGATATTAACACACAGTACAAGATTGTTCTGTTTGTAGTTGTGACTGACTGGTTTTATACAAATCTAACACACAGTACAAGATTATTCTGTTTGTAGTTGTGACTAACTGGTCTTATACATGATATTAACATACACTACAAAATTGTTCTGTTTGTAGTTGTGACTGACTGGTTTTATACACGATATTAACACACAGTACAAGATTGTTCTGTTTGTAGTTGTGACTGACTGGTTTTATACATGATATTAACACACAGTACAAGATTGTTCTGTTTGTAGTTGTGACTGACTGGTTTTATACATATTAACACAAAGTACAAGATTGTTCTGTTTGTAGTTGTGACTGTATGATTTTACAAACGATGTAAACACACAGTACAAGATTGTTCTGTTTGTAGTTGTAACTGACTGGTTTTATACATAATACTGACACAAAGTACCAGATTGTTCTGTTTGTAGTTGTGACTGACTGGTTTTATACATGATATTAACACACAGTACAAGATTGTTCTGTTTGTAGTTGTGACTGACTGGTTTTATACATGTATATTAACACAGTACAAGATTGTTCTGTTTGTAGTTGTGACTGACTGGTTTTATACATGATATTAACACACAGTACAAGATTGTTTTGTTTGTAGTTGTGACTGACTGGTTTTATACATGATATTACACACACAGTACAAGATTGTTCTGTTTGTAGTTGTGACTGACTGGTTTTATACACGATGTAGACACACAGTACAAGATTGTTCTGTTTGTAGTTGTGACTGACTGGTTTTATACATGATATTAACACACAGTACAAGATTGTTCTGTTTGTAGTTGTGACTGACTGGTTTTATACATGATATTAACACACAGTACAAGATTGTTCTGTTTGTAGTTGTGACTGACTGGTTTTATACATGATATTAACACACAGTACAAGATTGTTCTGTTTGTAGTTGTGACTGACTGGTTTTATACATGATATTAACACACAGTACAAGATTGTTCTCTTTGTAGTTCTGAATGACTGGTTTTATACATGACATTATCACACAGTACAAGATTGTTCTGTATGTAGCTGTAACTGACTGGTTTTATACACGATGTATACACAGAGAAAGGGATTCTTCTGTTTGTAGTTGTGACTGACTGGTTTTATACATGATATTAACACACAGTACAAGATTGTTTTGTTTGTAGTTGTGACTGACTGGTTTTATACATGATATTAACACATAATACAAGATTGTTTGGTTTGTAGTTGTGACTGACTGGTTTTATACATGATATTAACACAGAATACAAGATTGTTCTGTTTGTAGTTGTGACTGACTGGTTTTATACATGATATTAACACACAGTACAAGATTGTTCTGTTTGTAGTTGTGACTGACTGGTTTTATACATGATACTAACACAAAGTACAAGATTGTTCTGTTTGTAGTTGTGACTGACTGGTTTTATACACGATATTAACACACAGTACAAGATTGTTCTGTTTGTAGTTGTGACTGACTGGTCTTATACATGATATTAACATACAGTACAAAATTGTTCTGTTTGTAGTTGTGACTGACTGGTTTTATACATGATGTAAACACACAGTATAAAATTCGTCTGTTTCTAGTTGTGACTGACTGGTTTTATACATGATATTAACACAAAGTACAAGATTGTTCTGTTTGTAGTTGTGACTGACTGGTTTTATACACGATGTAAACACACAGTACAAGATTGTTCTGTTTGTAGTTGTGACTGACTGGTTTTATACATAATATAAACACACAGTACAAGATTGTTCTGTTTGTAGTTGTGACTGACTGGTTTTATACATGATATTAACACAAAGTACAAGATTGTTCTGTTTGTAGTTGTGACTGACTGGTTTTATACATGATGTAAACACACAGTACAAGATTGTTCTGTTTGTAGCTGTGACTGACTGGTTTTATACAGGCTAGTAACACAAAGTACAAGATTGTTCTGTTTGTAGTTGTGACTGACTGGTTTTATACATGATATTAACACACAGCACAAGATTGTTCTGTTTGTAGTTGTGACTGACTGGTTTTATACATGATATTAACAAACAGTACAAGATTGTTCTGTTTGTAGTTGTGACTGACTGGTTTTATACACGATATTAACACACAGTACAAGATTGTTCTGTTTGTAGTTGTGACTGACTGGTTTTATACATGATGTAGACACACAGCACAAGAGTGTTCTGTTTGTAGTTGTGACTGACTGGTTTTATACATGATATTAACTCACAGTACAAGGTTGTTCTGTTTGTACTTGTGACTGACTGGTTTTATACACGATATTAACTTACAGCAAAAGATTGTTCTGTTTGTAGTTGTGACTGACTGGTTTTCTACATGGTATTAACACACAGTACAAGATTGTTTTCTTTGTAGTTGTGACTGACTGGTTTTATACATGATATTAACACCGAATACAAGATTATTCTGTATGTAGTTGTGATTAACTGGTTTTATACATGATATTAACACAAAGTACAAGATTGTTCTCTTTGTAGTTCTGATTGACTGGTTTTATACATGACATTATCACACGGTACAAGATTGTTCTGTATGTAGCTGTAACTGACTGGTTCTATACACGATGTATACACACAGCACAAGATTGTTCTGTTTGTAGTTGTGACTGACTGGTTTTCTACATGGTATTAAGACATAGTACAAGATTGTTTTGTTTGTAGTTGTGACTGACTGGTTTTTACATAATATTAACACAGAATACAAGATTGTTCTGTTTGTAATTGTGACTGACTGGTTTTATACATGATATTAACACACAGTACAAGATTGTTCTGTTTGTAGTTGTGACTGACTGGTTTTATACATGATATTAACACACAGTACAAGATTGTTCTGTTTGTAGTTGTGACTGACTGGTTTTATACATGCTATTAACACACAGTACAAGATTATTCTGTTTGTAGTTGTGACTAACTGGTTTTATACACGATGTAAACGCACATTACAAGATTGTTCTATTTGTAGTTGTGACTGACTGGTCCTATACATGATATTAACATACAGTACAAAATTGTTCTCTTTGTAGTTGTGACTGACTGGTTTTATACATGATATTAACACACAGTACAATGTTGTTCTGTTTGTAGTTGTGACGGACTGGTTTTATACATGATCTTGACACAGTACAAGATTGTTCTGTTTGTAGTTGTGACTGACTGCTTTTATACATAATAACACAAAGTACAAGATTGTTCTGTTTGTAGTTGTGTCTGACTGGTTTTATACATGATCTTGACACAGAACAAGATTGTTCTGTTTGTAGTTCTGAGTGACTGGTTTTATACACGATGTAGACAAACAGCACAATATTATTTTGTATGTAGTTGTGACTGACTGGTTTTATATATGATATTAACACACAGTACAAGATTGTTCTGTTTGTAGTTGTGACTGACTGGTTTTATACATGATATTAACACACAGTACAAGATTGTTCTGTTTGTAGTTGTGACTGACTGGTTTTATATACGATGATATACACACAGCACAAGATTGTTCTGTTTGTAGTTGTGACTGACTGGTTTTTTACATGGTATTAACACACAGTACAAGATTGTTCTGTTTGTAGTTGTGACTGACTGGTTTTATACATGATATTAACACAATACAAGATTGTTCTGTTTGTAGTTGTGACTGACTGGTTTTATACATGATATTAACACACAGTACAAGATTGTTCTGTTTGTAGTTGTGACTGACTGGTTTTATACATGATATTAACACACAGTACAAGATTGTTCTGTTTGTAGTTGTGACTGACTGGTTTTATACATGATATTAACACACAGTACAAGATTGTTCTGTTTGTAGTTGTGACTGACTGGTTTTATACATAATAACACAAAGTACAAGATTGTTCTGTTTGTAGTTGTGACTGACTGGTTTTATACATGATATTAACACACAGTACAAGATTGTTCTGTTTGTAGTTGTGACTGACTGGTTTTATACACATAATAACACACAGTACAAGATTGTTCTGTTTGTAGTTGTGACTGACTGGTTTTATACATGATATTAACACACAGTACAAGATTGTTCTGTTTGTAGTTGTGACTGACTGGTTTTATACACGATATTAACACACAGTACAAGATTGTTCTGTTTGTAGTTGTGACTGACTGGTTTTATACATGATATTAACACACAGTACAAGATTGTTCTGTTTGTAGTTGTGACTGACTGGTTTTATACATGATATTAACACACAGTACAAGATTGTTCTGTTTGTAGTTGTGACTGACTGGTTTTATACATGATATTAACACACAGTACAAGATTGTTCTGTTTGTAGTTGTGACTGACTGGTTTTATACATGATATTAACACACAGTACAAGATTGTTCTGTTTGTAGTTGTGACTGACTGGTTTTATACATGATATTAACACACAGTACAAGATTGTTCTGTTTGTAGTTGTGACTGACTGGTTTTATACATGATATTAACACACACAGTACAAGATTGTTCTGTTTGTAGTTGTGACTGACTGGTTTTATACATGATATTACACACAGTACAAGATTGTTCTGTTTGTAGTTGTGACTGACTGGTTTTATAATGATTGTTCTGTTTGTAGTTGTGACTGACTGGTTTTATACATATTAACACAAAGTACAAGATTGTTCTGTTTGTAGTTGTGACTGTCTGGTTTTATACACGATGTAAACACACAGTACAAGATTGTTCTGTTTGTAGTTGTGACTGACTGGTTTTATACAGGATATTAACACAAAGTACAAGATTGTTCTGTTTGTAGTTGTGACTGACTGGTTTTATACATGATATTAACACACAGTACAAGATTGTTCTGTTTGTAGTTGTGACTGACTGGTTTTATACATGATATTAACACACAGTACAAGATTGTTCTGTTTGTAGTTGTGACTGACTGGTTTTATACATGATATTAACACACAGTACAAGATTGTTCTGTTTGTAGTTGTGACTGACTGGTTTTATACATGATATTAACACACAGTACAAGATTGTTCTGTTTGTAGTTGTGACTGACTGGTTTTATACATGATATTAACACACAGTACAAGATTGTTCTGTTTGTAGTTGTGACTGACTGGTTTTATACATGATATTAACACACAGTACAAGATTGTTCTGTTTGTAGTTGTGACTGACTGGTTTTATACATGATATACTGGTTTTATAACACACAGTACAAGATTGTTCTGTTTGTAGTTGTGACTGACTGGTTTTATACATGATACAGCAAAAGATTGTTCTGTTTGTAACACACAGATATTAACAAGATTGTTCTGTTTGTAGTTGTGACTGACTGGTTTTATACATGATATTAACACACAGTACAAGATTGTTCTGTTTGTAGTTGTGACTGACTGGTTTTATACATGATATTAACACACAGTACAAGATTGTTCTGTTTGTAGTTGTGACTGACTGGTTTTATACATGATATTAACACACAGTACAAGATTGTTCTGTTTGTAGTTGTGACTGACTGGTTTTATACATGATATTAACACACAGTACAAGATTGTTCTGTTTGTAGTTGTGACTGACTGGTTTTATACATGATATTAACACACAATACAAGATTGTTCGGTTTGTAGTTGTGACTGACTGGTTTTATACATGATATTAACACAGAATACAAGATTGTTCTATTTGTAGTTGTAACTGACTGGTTTTATACTTGATAATAACACACAGCACAAGATTGTTCTGTTTGTAGTTGTGACTGACTGGTTTTATACATGATATTAACACACAGTACAAGGTTGTTCTGTTTGTACTTGTGACTGACTGGTTTTATACACGATATTAACTTACAGCAAAAGATTGTTCTGTTTGTAGTTGTGACTGACTGGTTTTCTACATGGTATTAACACACAGTACAAGATTGTTTTCTTTGTAGTTGTGACTGACTGGTTTTATACATGATATTAACACCGAATACAAGATTATTCTGTATGTAGTTGTGATTAACTGGTTTTATACATGATATTAACACAAAGTACAAGATTGTTCTCTTTGTAGTTCTGATTGACTGGTTTTATACATGACATTATCACACGGTACAAGATTGTTCTGTTTGTAGCTGTGACTGACTGGTTTTATACACGATGTATACACACAGCACAAGATTGTTCTGTTTGTAGTTGTGACTGACTGGTTTTCTACATGGTATTAAGACATAGTACAAGATTGTTTTGTTTGTAGTTGTGACTGACTGGTTTTTACATAATATTAACACAGAATACAAGATTGTTCTGTTTGTAATTGTGACCAACTGGTTTTATACATGATATTAACACACAGTACAAGATTGTTCTCTTTGTAGTTGTGACTGACTGGTTTTATACATGATATTAACACACAGTACAATGTTGTTCTGTTTGTAGTTGTGACTGACTGGATTTATACATGCTATTAACACACAGTACAAGATAATTCTGTTTGTAGTTGTGACTAACTGGTTTTATACACGATGTAAACGCACATTACAAGATTGTTCTGTTTGTAGTTGTGACTGACTGGTCCTATACATGATATTAACATACAGTACAAAATTGTTCTGTTTGTAGTTGTGACTGACTGGTTTTATACATGATATTAACACACAGTACAATGTTGTTCTGTTTGTAGTTGTGACGGACTGGTTTTATACATGATCTTGACACAGTACAAGATTGTTCTGTTTGTAGTTGTGACTGACTGGTTTTATACATTATAACACAAAGTACAAGATTGTTCTGTTTGTAGTTGTGACTGACTGGTTTTATACATGATATTAACACAGAACAAGATTGTTCTGTTTGTAGTTGTGACTGACTGGTTTTATACATGATGTGACAAACACCACAAGATTGTTCTGTTTGTAGTTGTGACTGACTGGTTTTATATATGATATTAACACACAGTACAAGATTGTTCTGTTTGTAGTTGTGACTGACTGGTTTTATACATGATATTAACACACAGTACAAGATTGTTCTGTTTGTAGTTGTGACTGACTGGTTTTATACACGATATTAACACACAGTACAAGATTGTTCTGTTTGTAGTTGTGACTGACTGGTTTTATACATGATATTAACACACAGTACAAGATTGTTCTGTTTGTAGTTGTGACTGACTGGTTTTATACATGATATTAAACACAGAATACAAGATTGTTCTGTTTGTAGTTGTGACTGACTGGTTTTATACATGATATTAATACACAGTACAAGATTGTTCTGTTTGTAGTTGTGACTGACTGGTTTTATACATGATATTAACACACAGTACAAGATTGTTCTGTTTGTAGTTGTGACTGACTGGTTTTATACATGATATTAACACACAGTACAAGATTGTTCTGTTTGTAGTTGTGACTGACTGGTTTTATACATGATATTAACACACAGTACAAGATTGTTCTGTTTGTAGTTGTGACTGACTGGTTTTATACATGATATTAGTACAACACACAGTACAAGATTGTTCTGTTTGTAGTTGTGACTGACTGGTTTTATACATGATTTTATACACAGTACAAGATTGTTCTGTTTGTAGTTGTGACTGACTGGTTTTATACATGATATTAACACACAGTACAAGATTGTTCTGTTTGTAGTTGTGACTGACTGGTTTTATACATGATATTAACACACAGTACAAGATTGTTCTGTTTGTAGTTGTGACTGACTGGTTTTATACATGATATTAACACACAGTACAAGATTGTTCTGTTTGTAGTTGTGACTGACTGGTTTTATACATGATATTAACACACAGTACAAGATTGTTCTGTTTGTAGTTGTGACTGACTGGTTTTATACATGATATTAACACACAGTACAAGATTGTTCTGTTTGTAGTTGTGACTGACTGGTTTTATACATGATATTAACACACAGTACAAGATTGTTCTGTTTGTAGTTGTGACTGACTGGTTTTATACATGATATTAACACACAGTACAAGATTGTTCTGTTTGTAGTTGTGACTGACTGGTTTTATACATGATATTAACACACAGTACAAGATTGTTCTGTTTGTAGTTGTGACTGACTGGTTTTATACATGATATAAACACACAGTACAAGATTGTTCTGTTTGTAGTTGTGACTGACTGGTTTTATACATGATATTAAACACACAGTACAAGATTGTTCTGTTTGTAGTTGTGACTGACTGGTTTTATACATGATATTAACACACAGTACAAGATTGTTCTGTTTGTAGTTGTGACTGACTGGTTTTATACATGATATTAACACACAGTACAAGATTGTTCTGTTTGTAGTTGTGACTGACTGGTTTTATACATGATATTAACACACAGTACAAGATTGTTCTGTTTGTAGTTGTGACTGACTGGTTTTATACATGATATTAACACACAGTACAAGATTGTTCTGTTTGTAGTTGTGACTGACTGGTTTTATACATGATATTAACACACAGTACAAGATTGTTCTGTTTGTAGTTGTGACTGACTGGTTTTATACATGATATTAACACACAGTACAAGATTGTTCTGTTTGTAGTTGTGACTGACTGGTTTTATACATGATATTAACACACAGTACAAGATTGTTCTGTTTGTAGTTGTGACTGACTGGTTTTATACATGATATTAACACACAGTACAAGATTGTTCTGTTTGTAGTTGTGACTGACTGGTTTTATACATGATATTAACACACAGTACAAGATTGTTCTGTTTGTAGTTGTGACTGACTGGTTTTATACATGATATTAACACACAGTACAAGATTGTTCTGTTTGTAGTTGTGACTGACTGGTTTTATACATGATATTAACACACAGTACAAGATTGTTCTGTTTGTAGTTGTGACTGACTGGTTTTATACATGATATTAACACACAGTACAAGATTGTTCTGTTTGTAGTTGTGACTGACTGGTTTTATACATGATATTAACACACAGTACAAGATTGTTCTGTTTGTAGTTGTGACTGACTGGTTTTATACATGATATTATAACACACAGTACAAGATTGTTCTGTTTGTAGTTGTGACTGACTGGTTTTATACATGATATTAACACACAGTACAAGATTGTTCTGTTTGTAGTTGTGACTGACTGGTTTTATACATGATATTAACACACAGTACAAGATTGTTCTGTTTGTAGTTGTGACTGACTGGTTTTATACATGATATTAACACACAGTACAAGATTGTTCTGTTTGTAGTTGTGACTGACTGGTTTTATACATGATATTAACACACAGTACAAGATTGTTCTGTTTGTAGTTGTGACTGACTGGTTTTATACATGATATTAACACACAGTACAAGATTGTTCTGTTTGTAGTTGTGACTGACTGGACATGATATTAACACACAGTACAAGATTGTTCTGTTTGTAGTTGTGACTGACTGGTTTTATACATGATATTAACACACAGTACAAGATTGTTCTGTTTGTAGTTGTGACTGACTGGTTTTATACATGATATTAACACACAGTACAAGATTGTTCTGTTTGTAGTTGTGACTGACTGGTTTTATACATGATATTAACACACAGTACAAGATTGTTCTGTTTGTAGTTGTGACTGACTGGTTTTATACATGATATTAACACACAGTACAAGATTGTTCTGTTTGTAGTTGTGACTGACTGGTTTTATACATGATATTAACACACAGTACAAGATTGTTCTGTTTGTAGTTGTGACTGACTGGTAACACACAGTACAAGATTGTTCTGTTTGTAGTTGTGACTGACTGGTTTTATACATGATATTAACACACAGTACAAGATTGTTCTGTTTGTAGTTGTGACTGACTGGTTTTATACATGATATTAACACACAGTACAAGATTGTTCTGTTTGTAGTTGTGACTGACTGGTTTTATACATGATATTAACACACAGTACAAGATTGTTCTGTTTGTAGTTGTGACTGACTGGTTTTATACATGATATTAACACACAGTACAAGATTGTTCTGTTTGTAGTTGTGACTGACTGGTTTTATACATGATATTAACACACAGTACAAGATTGTTCTGTTTGTAGTTGTGACTGACTGGTTTTATACATGATATTAACACACAGTACAAGATTGTTCTGTTTGTAGTTGTGACTGACTGGTTTTATACATGATATTAACACACAGTACAAGATTGTTCTGTTTGTAGTTGTGACTGACTGGTTTTATACATGATATTAACACACAGTACAAGATTGTTCTGTTTGTAGTTGTGACTGACTGGTTTTATACATGATGATACAAGATTGTTCTGTTTGTAGTTGTGACTGACTGGTTTTATACATGATATTAACACACAGTACAAGATTGTTCTGTTTGTAGTTGTGACTGACTGGTTTTATACATGATATTAACACACAGTACAAGATTGTTCTGTTTGTAGTTGTGACTGACTGGTTTTATACATGATATTAACACACAGTACAAGATTGTTCTGTTTGTAGTTGTGACTGACTGGTTTTATACATGATATTAACACACAGTACAAGATTGTTCTGTTTGTAGTTGTGACTGACTGGTTTTATACATGATATTAACACACAGTACAAGATTGTTCTGTTTGTAGTTGTGACTGACTGGTTTTATACATGATATTAATGATATGTTACAAGATTGTTCTGTTTGTAGTTGTGACTGACTGGTTTTATACATGATATTAACACACAGTACAAGATTGTTCTGTTTGTAGTTGTGACTGACTGGTTTTATACATGATATTAACACACAGTACAAGATTGTTCTGTTTGTAGTTGTGACTGACTGGTTTTATACATGATATTAACACACAGTACAAGATTGTTCTGTTTGTAGTTGTGACTGACTGGTTTTATACATGATATTAACACACAGTACAAGATTGTTCTGTTTGTAGTTGTGACTGACTGGTTTTATACATGATATTAACACACAGTACAAGATTGTTCTGTTTGTAGTTGTGACTGACTGGTTTTATACATGATATTAACACACAGTACAAGATTGTTCTGTTTGTAGTTGTGACTGACTGGTTTTATACATGATATTAACACACAGTACAAGATTGTTCTGTTTGTAGTTGTGACTGACTGGTTTTATACATGATATTAACACACAGTACAAGATTGTTCTGTTTGTAGTTGTGACTGACTGGTTTTATACATGATATTAACACACAGTACAAGATTGTTCTGTTTGTAGTTGTGACTGACTGGTTTTATACATGATATTAACACACAGTACAAGATTGTTCTGTTTGTAGTTGTGACTGACTGGTTTTATACATGATATTAACACACAGTACAAGATTGTTCTGTTTGTAGTTGTGACTGACTGGTTTTATACATGATATTAACACACAGTACAAGATTGTTCTGTTTGTAGTTGTGACTGACTGGTTTTATACATGATATTAACACACAGTACAAGATTGTTCTGTTTGTAGTTGTGACTGACTGGTTTTATACATGATATTAACACACAGTACAAGATTGTTCTGTTTGTAGTTGTGACTGACTGGTTTTATACATGATATTAACACACAGTACAAGATTGTTCTGTTTGTAGTTGTGACTGACTGGTTTTATACATGATATTAACACACAGTACAAGATTGTTCTGTTTGTAGTTGTGACTGACTGGTTTTATACATGATATTAACACACAGTACAAGATTGTTCTGTTTGTAGTTGTGACTGACTGGTTTTATACATGATATTAACACACAGTACAAGATTGTTCTGTTTGTAGTTGTGACTGACTGGTTTTATACATGATATTAACACACAGTACAAGATTGTTCTGTTTGTAGTTGTGACTGACTGGTTTTATACATGATATTAACACACAGTACAAGATTGTTCTGTTTGTAGTTGTGACTGACTGGTTTTATACATGATATTAACACACAGTACAAGATTGTTCTGTTTGTAGTTGTGACTGACTGGTTTTATACATGATATTAACACACAGTACAAGATTGTTCTGTTTGTAGTTGTGACTGACTGGTTTTATACATGATATTTACACACACAGTACAAGATTGTTCTGTTTGTAGTTGTGACTGACTGGTTTTATACATATTAACACACAAGTACAAGATTGTTCTGTTTGTAGTTGTGACTGACTGGTTTTATACATGATATTAACACACAGTACAAGATTGTTCTGTTTGTAGTTGTGACTGACTGGTTTTATACATGATATTAACACACAGTACAAGATTGTTCTGTTTGTAGTTGTGACTGACTGGTTTTATACATGATATTAACACACAGTACAAGATTGTTCTGTTTGTAGTTGTGACTGACTGGTTTTATACATGATATTAACACACAGTACAAGATTGTTCTGTTTGTAGTTGTGACTGACTGGTTTTATACATGATATATAACACACAGTACAAGATTGTTCTGTTTGTAGTTGTGACTGACTGGTTTTATACATGATATTAACACACAGTACAAGATTGTTCTGTTTGTAGTTGTGACTGACTGGTTTTATACATGATATTAACACACAGTACAAGATTGTTCTGTTTGTAGTTGTGACTGACTGGTTTTATACATGATATTAACACACAGTACAAGATTGTTCTGTTTGTAGTTGTGACTGACTGGTTTTATACATGATATTAACACACAGTACAAGATTGTTCTGTTTGTAGTTGTGACTGACTGGTTTTATACATGATATAAACACACAGTACAAGATTGTTCTGTTTGTAGTTGTGAGTTGTGACTGACTGGTTTTATACATGATATTAACACACAGTACAAGATTGTTCTGTTTGTAGTTGTGACTGACTGGTTTTATACATGATATTAACACACAGTACAAGATTGTTCTGTTTGTAGTTGTGACTGACTGGTTTTATACATGATATTTACACACACATTGTTCTGTACAAGATTGTTCTGTTTGTAGTTGTGACTGACTGGTTTTATACATGATATTAACACACAGTACAAGATTGTTCTGTTTGTAGTTGTGACTGACTGGTTTTATACATGATATTAACACACAGTACAAGATTGTTCTGTTTGTAGTTGTGACTGACTGGTTTTATACATGATATTACACACAGTACAAGATTGTTCTGTTTGTAGTTGTGACTGACTGGTTTTATACATGATATTAACACACAGTACAAGATTGTTCTGTTTGTAGTTGTGACTGACTGGTTTTATACATGATATTAACACACAGTACAAGATTGTTCTGTTTGTAGTTGTGACTGACTGGTTTTATACATGATATTAAACACACAGTACAAGATTGTTCTGTTTGTAGTTGTGACTGACTGGTTTTATACATGATATTAACACACAGTACAAGATTGTTCTGTTTGTAGTTGTGACTGACTGGTTTTATACATGATATTAACACACAGTACAAGATTGTTCTGTTTGTGTTTGTAGTTGTGACTGACTGGTTTTATACATGATATTAACACACAGTACAAGATTGTTCTGTTTGTAGTTGTGACTGACTGGTTTTATACATGATATTAACACACAGTACAAGATTGTTCTGTTTGTAGTTGTGACTGACTGGTTTTATACATGATATTAACACACAGTACAAGATTGTTCTGTTTGTAGTTGTGACTGACTGGTTTTATACATGATATTAACACACAGTACAAGATTGTTCTGTTTGTAGTTGTGACTGACTGGTTTTATACATGATATTGTACACACAGTACAAGATTGTTCTGTTTGTAGTTGTGACTGACTGGTTTTATACATGATATTAACACACAGTACAAGATTGTTCTGTTTGTAGTTGTGACTGACTGGTTTTATACATGATATTAACACACAATACACAAGATTGTTCTGTTTGTAGTTGTGACTGACTGGTTTTATACATGATATTAACACACAGTACAAGATTGTTCTGTTTGTAGTTGTGACTGACTGGTTTTATACATGATATTAACACACAGTACAAGATTGTTCTGTTTGTAGTTGTGACTGACTGGTTTTATACATGATACATGATATTAACACACACAGTACAAGATTGTTCTGTTTGTAGTTGTGACTGACTGGTTTTATACATGATGTAACACACAGTACAAGATTGTTCTGTTTGTAGTTGTGACTGACTGGTTTTATACATGATATTAACACACAGTACAAGATTGTTCTGTTTGTAGTTGTGACTGACTGGTTTTATACATGATATAAACACACAGTACAAGATTGTTCTGTTTGTAGTTGTGACTGACTGGTTTTATACATGATATTAACACACAGTACAAGATTGTTCTGTTTGTAGTTGTGACTGACTGGTTTTATACATGATATAAACACACAGTACAAGATTGTTCTGTTTGTAGTTGTGACTGACTGGTTTTATACATGATATTAACACACAGTACAAGATTGTTCTGTTTGTAGTTGTGACTGACTGGTTTTATACATGATATTACACACAAGTACAAGATTGTTCTGTTTGTAGTTGTGACTGACTGGTTTTATACATGATATTAACACACAGTACAAGATTGTTCTGTTTGTAGTTGTGACTGACTGGTTTTATACATGATATTAACACACAGTACAAGATTGTTCTGTTTGTAGTTGTGACTGACTGGTTTTATACATGATATTAACACACAGTACAAGATTGTTCTGTTTGTAGTTGTGACTGACTGGTTTTATACATGATATTAAACACAGTACAAGATTGTTCTGTTTGTAGTTGTGACTGACTGGTTTTATACATGATATTAACACACAGTACAAGATTG
>NC_134825.1:109819723-109980187 GCF_004210375.1 Tachypleus tridentatus | reverse complement strand
AAGATTGTTCTGTTTGTAGTTGTGACTGACTGGTTTTATACATGATATTAACACACAGTACAAGATTGTTCTGTTTGTAGTTGTGACTGACTGGTTTTATACATGATATTAACACACAGTACAAGATTGTTCTGTTTGTAGTTGTGACTGACTGGTTTTATACATGATATTAACACACAGTACAAGATTGTTCTGTTTGTAGTTGTGACTGACTGGTTTTATACATGATATTAACACACAGTACAAGATTGTTCTGTTTGTAGTTGTGACTGACTGGTTTTATACATGATATTAACACACAGTACAAGATTGTTCTGTTTGTAGTTGTGACTGACTGGTTTTATACATGATATTAACACACAGTACAAGATTGTTCTGTTTGTAGTTGTGACTGACTGGTTTTATACATGATATTAACACACAGTACAAGATTGTTCTGTTTGTAGTTGTGACTGACTGGTTTTATACATGATATTAACACACAGTACAAGATTGTTCTGTTTGTAGTTGTGACTGACTGGTTTTATACATGATATTAACACACAGTACAAGATTGTTCTGTTTGTAGTTGTGACTGACTGGTTTTATACATGATATTAACACACAGTACAAGATTGTTCTGTTTGTAGTTGTGACTGACTGGTTTTATACATGATATTAACACACAGTACAAGATTGTTCTGTTTGTAGTTGTGACTGACTGGTTTTATACATGATATTAACACACAGTACAAGATTGTTCTGTTTGTAGTTGTGACTGACTGGTTTTATACATGATATTAACACACAGTACAAGATTGTTCTGTTTGTAGTTGTGACTGACTGGTTTTATACATGATATTAACACACAGTACAAGATTGTTCTGTTTGTAGTTGTGACTGACTGGTTTTATACATGATATTAACACACAGTACAAGATTGTTCTGTTTGTAGTTGTGACTGACTGGTTTTATACATGATATTAACACACAGTACAAGATTGTTCTGTTTGTAGTTGTGACTGACTGGTTTTATACATGATATTAACACACAGTACAAGATTGTTCTGTTTGTAGTTGTGACTGACTGGTTTTATACATGATATTAACACACAGTACAAGATTGTTCTGTTTGTAGTTGTGACTGACTGGTTTTATACATGATATTAACACACAGTACAAGATTGTTCTGTTTGTAGTTGTGACTGACTGGTTTTATACATGATATTAACACACAGTACAAGATTGTTCTGTTTGTAGTTGTGACTGACTGGTTTTATACATGATATTAACACACAGTACAAGATTGTTCTGTTTGTAGTTGTGACTGACTGGTTTTATACATGATATTAACACACAGTACAAGATTGTTCTGTTTGTAGTTGTGACTGACTGGTTTTATACATGATATTAACACACAGTACAAGATTGTTCTGTTTGTAGTTGTGACTGACTGGTTTTATACATGATATTAACACACAGTACAAGATTGTTCTGTTTGTAGTTGTGACTGACTGGTTTTATACATGATATTAACACACAGTACAAGATTGTTCTGTTTGTAGTTGTGACTGACTGGTTTTATACATGATATTAACACACAGTACAAGATTGTTCTGTTTGTAGTTGTGACTGACTGGTTTTATACATGATATTAACACACAGTACAAGATTGTTCTGTTTGTAGTTGTGACTGACTGGTTTTATACATGATATTAACACACAGTACAAGATTGTTCTGTTTGTAGTTGTGACTGACTGGTTTTATACATGATATTAACACACAGTACAAGATTGTTCTGTTTGTAGTTGTGACTGACTGGTTTTATACATGATATTAACACACAGTACAAGATTGTTCTGTTTGTAGTTGTGACTGACTGGTTTTATACATGATATTAACACACAGTACAAGATTGTTCTGTTTGTAGTTGTGACTGACTGGTTTTATACATGATATTAACACACAGTACAAGATTGTTCTGTTTGTAGTTGTGACTGACTGGTTTTATACATGATATTAACACACAGTACAAGATTGTTCTGTTTGTAGTTGTGACTGACTGGTTTTATACATGATATTAACACACAGTACAAGATTGTTCTGTTTGTAGTTGTGACTGACTGGTTTTATACATGATATTAACACACAGTACAAGATTGTTCTGTTTGTAGTTGTGACTGACTGGTTTTATACATGATATTAACACACAGTACAAGATTGTTCTGTTTGTAGTTGTGACTGACTGGTTTTATACATGATATTAACACACAGTACAAGATTGTTCTGTTTGTAGTTGTGACTGACTGGTTTTATACATGATATTAACACACAGTACAAGATTGTTCTGTTTGTAGTTGTGACTGACTGGTTTTATACATGATATTAACACACAGTACAAGATTGTTCTGTTTGTAGTTGTGACTGACTGGTTTTATACATGATATTAACACACAGTACAAGATTGTTCTGTTTGTAGTTGTGACTGACTGGTTTTATACATGATATTAACACACAGTACAAGATTGTTCTGTTTGTAGTTGTGACTGACTGGTTTTATACATGATATTAACACACAGTACAAGATTGTTCTGTTTGTAGTTGTGACTGACTGGTTTTATACATGATATTAACACACAGTACAAGATTGTTCTGTTTGTAGTTGTGACTGACTGGTTTTATACATGATATTAACACACAGTACAAGATTGTTCTGTTTGTAGTTGTGACTGACTGGTTTTATACATGATATTAACACACAGTACAAGATTGTTCTGTTTGTAGTTGTGACTGACTGGTTTTATACATGATATTAACACACAGTACAAGATTGTTCTGTTTGTAGTTGTGACTGACTGGTTTTATACATGATATTAACACACAGTACAAGATTGTTCTGTTTGTAGTTGTGACTGACTGGTTTTATACATGATATTAACACACAGTACAAGATTGTTCTGTTTGTAGTTGTGACTGACTGGTTTTATACATGATATTAACACACAGTACAAGATTGTTCTGTTTGTAGTTGTGACTGACTGGTTTTATACATGATATTAACACACAGTACAAGATTGTTCTGTTTGTAGTTGTGACTGACTGGTTTTATACATGATATTAACACACAGTACAAGATTGTTCTGTTTGTAGTTGTGACTGACTGGTTTTATACATGATATTAACACACAGTACAAGATTGTTCTGTTTGTAGTTGTGACTGACTGGTTTTATACATGATATTAACACACAGTACAAGATTGTTCTGTTTGTAGTTGTGACTGACTGGTTTTATACATGATATTAACACACAGTACAAGATTGTTCTGTTTGTAGTTGTGACTGACTGGTTTTATACATGATATTAACACACAGTACAAGATTGTTCTGTTTGTAGTTGTGACTGACTGGTTTTATACATGATATTAACACACAGTACAAGATTGTTCTGTTTGTAGTTGTGACTGACTGGTTTTATACATGATATTAACACACAGTACAAGATTGTTCTGTTTGTAGTTGTGACTGACTGGTTTTATACATGATATTAACACACAGTACAAGATTGTTCTGTTTGTAGTTGTGACTGACTGGTTTTATACATGATATTAACACACAGTACAAGATTGTTCTGTTTGTAGTTGTGACTGACTGGTTTTATACATGATATTAACACACAGTACAAGATTGTTCTGTTTGTAGTTGTGACTGACTGGTTTTATACATGATATTAACACACAGTACAAGATTGTTCTGTTTGTAGTTGTGACTGACTGGTTTTATACATGATATTAACACACAGTACAAGATTGTTCTGTTTGTAGTTGTGACTGACTGGTTTTATACATGATATTAACACACAGTACAAGATTGTTCTGTTTGTAGTTGTGACTGACTGGTTTTATACATGATATTAACACACAGTACAAGATTGTTCTGTTTGTAGTTGTGACTGACTGGTTTTATACATGATATTAACACACAGTACAAGATTGTTCTGTTTGTAGTTGTGACTGACTGGTTTTATACATGATATAACACACAGTACAAGATTGTTCTGTTTGTAGTTGTGACTGACTGGTTTTATACATGATATTAACACACAGTACAAGATTGTTCTGTTTGTAGTTGTGACTGACTGGTTTTATACATGATATTAACACACAGTACAAGATTGTTCTGTTTGTAGTTGTGACTGACTGGTTTTATACATGATATTAACACACAGTACAAGATTGTTCTGTTTGTAGTTGTGACTGACTGGTTTTATACATGATATTAACACACAGTACAAGATTGTTCTGTTTGTAGTTGTGACTGACTGGTTTTATACATGATATTAACACACAGTACAAGATTGTTCTGTTTGTAGTTGTGACTGACTGGTTTTATACATGATATTAACACACAGTACAAGATTGTTCTGTTTGTAGTTGTGACTGACTGGTTTTATACATGATATTAACACACAGTACAAGATTGTTCTGTTTGTAGTTGTGACTGACTGGTTTTATACATGATATTAACACACAGTACAAGATTGTTCTGTTTGTAGTTGTGACTGACTGGTTTTATACATGATATTAACACACAGTACAAGATTGTTCTGTTTGTAGTTGTGACTGACTGGTTTTATACATGATATTAACACACAGTACAAGATTGTTCTGTTTGTAGTTGTGACTGACTGGTTTTATACATGATATTAACACACAGTACAAGATTGTTCTGTTTGTAGTTGTGACTGACTGGTTTTATACATGATATTAACACACAGTACAAGATTGTTCTGTTTGTAGTTGTGACTGACTGGTTTTATACATGATATTAACACACAGTACAAGATTGTTCTGTTTGTAGTTGTGACTGACTGGTTTTATACATGATATTAACACACAGTACAAGATTGTTCTGTTTGTAGTTGTGACTGACTGGTTTTATACATGATATTAACACACAGTACAAGATTGTTCTGTTTGTAGTTGTGACTGACTGGTTTTATACATGATATTAACACACAGTACAAGATTGTTCTGTTTGTAGTTGTGACTGACTGGTTTTATACATGATATTAACACACAGTACAAGATTGTTCTGTTTGTAGTTGTGACTGACTGGTTTTATACATGATATTAACACACAGTACAAGATTGTTCTGTTTGTAGTTGTGACTGACTGGTTTTATACATGATATTAACACACAGTACAAGATTGTTCTGTTTGTAGTTGTGACTGACTGGTTTTATACATGATATTAACACACAGTACAAGATTGTTCTGTTTGTAGTTGTGACTGACTGGTTTTATACATGATATTAACACACAGTACAAGATTGTTCTGTTTGTAGTTGTGACTGACTGGTTTTATACATGATATTAACACACAGTACAAGATTGTTCTGTTTGTAGTTGTGACTGACTGGTTTTATACATGATATTAACACACAGTACAAGATTGTTCTGTTTGTAGTTGTGACTGACTGGTTTTATACATGATATTAACACACAGTACAAGATTGTTCTGTTTGTAGTTGTGACTGACTGGTTTTATACATGATATTAACACACAGTACAAGATTGTTCTGTTTGTAGTTGTGACTGACTGGTTTTATACATGATATTAACACACAGTACAAGATTGTTCTGTTTGTAGTTGTGACTGACTGGTTTTATACATGATATTAACACACAGTACAAGATTGTTCTGTTTGTAGTTGTGACTGACTGGTTTTATACATGATATTAACACACAGTACAAGATTGTTCTGTTTGTAGTTGTGACTGACTGGTTTTATACATGATATTAACACACAGTACAAGATTGTTCTGTTTGTAGTTGTGACTGACTGGTTTTATACATGATATTAACACACAGTACAAGATTGTTCTGTTTGTAGTTGTGACTGACTGGTTTTATACATGATATTAACACACAGTACAAGATTGTTCTGTTTGTAGTTGTGACTGACTGGTTTTATACATGATATTAACACACAGTACAAGATTGTTCTGTTTGTAGTTGTGACTGACTGGTTTTATACATGATATTAACACACAGTACAAGATTGTTCTGTTTGTAGTTGTGACTGACTGGTTTTATACATGATATTAACACACAGTACAAGATTGTTCTGTTTGTAGTTGTGACTGACTGGTTTTATACATGATATTAACACACAGTACAAGATTGTTCTGTTTGTAGTTGTGACTGACTGGTTTTATACATGATATTAACACACAGTACAAGATTGTTCTGTTTGTAGTTGTGACTGACTGGTTTTATACATGATATTAACACACAGTACAAGATTGTTCTGTTTGTAGTTGTGACTGACTGGTTTTATACATGATATTAACACACAGTACAAGATTGTTCTGTTTGTAGTTGTGACTGACTGGTTTTATACATGATATTAACACACAGTACAAGATTGTTCTGTTTGTAGTTGTGACTGACTGGTTTTATACATGATATATTACACACAAGATTGTTCTGTTTGTAGTTGTGACTGACTGGTTTTATACAGTTGTGACTGACTGTTTGTTTATGACTGACTGGATGATTAACACACAGTACAAGATTGTTCTGTTTGTAGTTGTGACTGACTGGTTTTATACATGATATTAACACACAGTACAAGATTGTTCTGTTTGTAGTTGTGACTGACTGGTTTTATACATGATATTAACACACAGTACAAGATTGTTCTGTTTGTAGTTGTGACTGACTGGTTTTATACATGATATTAACACACAGTACAAGATTGTTCTGTTTGTAGTTGTGACTGACTGGTTTTATACATGATATTAACACACAGTACAAGATTGTTCTGTTTGTAGTTGTGACTGACTGGTTTTATACATGATATTAACACACAGTACAAGATTGTTCTGTTTGTAGTTGTGACTGACTGGTTTTATACATGATATTAACACACAGTACAAGATTGTTCTGTTTGTAGTTGTGACTGACTGGTTTTATACATGATATTAACACACAGTACAAGATTGTTCTGTTTGTAGTTGTGACTGACTGGTTTTATACATGATATTAACACACAGTACAAGATTGTTCTGTTTGTAGTTGTGACTGACTGGTTTTATACATGATATTAACACACAGTACAAGATTGTTCTGTTTGTAGTTGTGACTGACTGGTTTTATACATGATATTAACACACAGTACAAGATTGTTCTGTTTGTAGTTGTGACTGACTGGTTTTATACATGATATTAACACACAGTACAAGATTGTTCTGTTTGTAGTTGTGACTGACTGGTTTTATACATGATATTAACACACAGTACAAGATTGTTCTGTTTGTAGTTGTGACTGACTGGTTTTATACATGATATTAACACACAGTACAAGATTGTTCTGTTTGTAGTTGTGACTGACTGGTTTTATACATGATATTAACACACAGTACAAGATTGTTCTGTTTGTAGTTGTGACTGACTGGTTTTATACATGATATTAACACACAGTACAAGATTGTTCTGTTTGTAGTTGTGACTGACTGGTTTTATACATGATATTAACACACAGTACAAGATTGTTCTGTTTGTAGTTGTGACTGACTGGTTTTATACATGATATTAACACACAGTACAAGATTGTTCTGTTTGTAGTTGTGACTGACTGGTTTTATACATGATATTAACACACAGTACAAGATTGTTCTGTTTGTAGTTGTGACTGACTGGTTTTATACATGATATTAACACACAGTACAAGATTGTTCTGTTTGTAGTTGTGACTGACTGGTTTTATACATGATATTAACACACAGTACAAGATTGTTCTGTTTGTAGTTGTGACTGACTGGTTTTATACATGATATTAACACACAGTACAAGATTGTTCTGTTTGTAGTTGTGACTGACTGGTTTTATACATGATATTAACACACAGTACAAGATTGTTCTGTTTGTAGTTGTGACTGACTGGTTTTATACATGATATTAACACACAGTACAAGATTGTTCTGTTTGTAGTTGTGACTGACTGGTTTTATACATGATATTAACACACAGTACAAGATTGTTCTGTTTGTAGTTGTGACTGACTGGTTTTATACATGATATTAACACACAGTACAAGATTGTTCTGTTTGTAGTTGTGACTGACTGGTTTTATACATGATATTAACACACAGTACAAGATTGTTCTGTTTGTAGTTGTGACTGACTGGTTTTATACATGATATTAACACACAGTACAAGATTGTTCTGTTTGTAGTTGTGACTGACTGGTTTTATACATGATATTAACACACAGTACAAGATTGTTCTGTTTGTAGTTGTGACTGACTGGTTTTATACATGATATTAACACACAGTACAAGATTGTTCTGTTTGTAGTTGTGACTGACTGGTTTTATACATGATATTAACACACAGTACAAGATTGTTCTGTTTGTAGTTGTGACTGACTGGTTTTATACATGATATTAACACACAGTACAAGATTGTTCTGTTTGTAGTTGTGACTGACTGGTTTTATACATGATATTAACACACAGTACAAGATTGTTCTGTTTGTAGTTGTGACTGACTGGTTTTATACATGATATTAACACACAGTACAAGATTGTTCTGTTTGTAGTTGTGACTGACTGGTTTTATACATGATATTAACACACAGTACAAGATTGTTCTGTTTGTAGTTGTGACTGACTGGTTTTATACATGATATTAACACACAGTACAAGATTGTTCTGTTTGTAGTTGTGACTGACTGGTTTTATACATGATATTAACACACAGTACAAGATTGTTCTGTTTGTAGTTGTGACTGACTGGTTTTATACATGATATTAACACACAGTACAAGATTGTTCTGTTTGTAGTTGTGACTGACTGGTTTTATACATGATATTAACACACAGTACAAGATTGTTCTGTTTGTAGTTGTGACTGACTGGTTTTATACATGATATTAACACACAGTACAAGATTGTTCTGTTTGTAGTTGTGACTGACTGGTTTTATACATGATATTAACACACAGTACAAGATTGTTCTGTTTGTAGTTGTGACTGACTGGTTTTATACATGATATAACACACAGTACAAGATTGTTCTGTTTGTAGTTGTGACTGACTGGTTTTATACATGATATTAACACACAGTACAAGATTGTTCTGTTTGTAGTTGTGACTGACTGGTTTTATACATGATATTAACACACAGTACAAGATTGTTCTGTTTGTAGTTGTGACTGACTGGTTTTATACATGATATTAACACACAGTACAAGATTGTTCTGTTTGTAGTTGTGACTGACTGGTTTTATACATGATATTAACACACAGTACAAGATTGTTCTGTTTGTAGTTGTGACTGACTGGTTTTATACATGATATTAACACACAGTACAAGATTGTTCTGTTTGTAGTTGTGACTGACTGGTTTTATACATGATATTAACACACAGTACAAGATTGTTCTGTTTGTAGTTGTGACTGACTGGTTTTATACATGATATTAACACACAGTACAAGATTGTTCTGTTTGTAGTTGTGACTGACTGGTTTTATACATGATATTAACACACAGTACAAGATTGTTCTGTTTGTAGTTGTGACTGACTGGTTTTATACATGATATTAACACACAGTACAAGATTGTTCTGTTTGTAGTTGTGACTGACTGGTTTTATACATGATATTAACACACAGTACAAGATTGTTCTGTTTGTAGTTGTGACTGACTGGTTTTATACATGATATTAACACACAGTACAAGATTGTTCTGTTTGTAGTTGTGACTGACTGGTTTTATACATGATATTAACACACAGTACAAGATTGTTCTGTTTGTAGTTGTGACTGACTGGTTTTATACATGATATTAACACACAGTACAAGATTGTTCTGTTTGTAGTTGTGACTGACTGGTTTTATACATGATATTAACACACAGTACAAGATTGTTCTGTTTGTAGTTGTGACTGACTGGTTTTATACATGATATTAACACACAGTACAAGATTGTTCTGTTTGTAGTTGTGACTGACTGGTTTTATACATGATATTAACACACAGTACAAGATTGTTCTGTTTGTAGTTGTGACTGACTGGTTTTATACATGATATTAACACACAGTACAAGATTGTTCTGTTTGTAGTTGTGACTGACTGGTTTTATACATGATATTAACACACAGTACAAGATTGTTCTGTTTGTAGTTGTGACTGACTGGTTTTATACATGATATTAACACACAGTACAAGATTGTTCTGTTTGTAGTTGTGACTGACTGGTTTTATACATGATATTAACACACAGTACAAGATTGTTCTGTTTGTAGTTGTGACTGACTGGTTTTATACATGATATTAACACACAGTACAAGATTGTTCTGTTTGTAGTTGTGACTGACTGGTTTTATACATGATATTAACACACAGTACAAGATTGTTCTGTTTGTAGTTGTGACTGACTGGTTTTATACATGATATTAACACACAGTACAAGATTGTTCTGTTTGTAGTTGTGACTGACTGGTTTTATACATGATATTAACACACAGTACAAGATTGTTCTGTTTGTAGTTGTGACTGACTGGTTTTATACATGATATTAACACACAGTACAAGATTGTTCTGTTTGTAGTTGTGACTGACTGGTTTTATACATGATATTAACACACAGTACAAGATTGTTCTGTTTGTAGTTGTGACTGACTGGTTTTATACATGATATTAACACAGTACAAGATTGTTCTGTTTGTAGTTGTGACTGACTGGTTTTATACATGATATTAACACACAGTACAAGATTGTTCTGTTTGTAGTTGTGACTGACTGGTTTTATACATGATATTAACACACAGTACAAGATTGTTCTGTTTGTAGTTGTGACTGACTGGTTTTATACATGATATTAACACACAGTACAAGATTGTTCTGTTTGTAGTTGTGACTGACTGGTTTTATACATGATATTAACACACAGTACAAGATTGTTCTGTTTGTAGTTGTGACTGACTGGTTTTATACATGATATTAACACACAGTACAAGATTGTTCTGTTTGTAGTTGTGACTGACTGGTTTTATACATGATATTAACACACAGTACAAGATTGTTCTGTTTGTAGTTGTGACTGACTGGTTTTATACATGATATTAACACACAGTACAAGATTGTTCTGTTTGTAGTTGTGACTGACTGGTTTTATACATGATATTAACACACAGTACAAGATTGTTCTGTTTGTAGTTGTGACTGACTGGTTTTATACATGATATTAACACACAGTACAAGATTGTTCTGTTTGTAGTTGTGACTGACTGGTTTTATACATGATATTAACACACAGTACAAGATTGTTCTGTTTGTAGTTGTGACTGACTGGTTTTATACATGATATTAACACACAGTACAAGATTGTTCTGTTTGTAGTTGTGACTGACTGGTTTTATACATGATATTAACACACAGTACAAGATTGTTCTGTTTGTAGTTGTGACTGACTGGTTTTATACATGATATTAACACACAGTACAAGATTGTTCTGTTTGTAGTTGTGACTGACTGGTTTTATACATGATATTAACACACAGTACAAGATTGTTCTGTTTGTAGTTGTGACTGACTGGTTTTATACATGATATTAACACACAGTACAAGATTGTTCTGTTTGTAGTTGTGACTGACTGGTTTTATACATGATATTAACACACAGTACAAGATTGTTCTGTTTGTAGTTGTGACTGACTGGTTTTATACATGATATTAACACACAGTACAAGATTGTTCTGTTTGTAGTTGTGACTGACTGGTTTTATACATGATATTAACACACAGTACAAGATTGTTCTGTTTGTAGTTGTGACTGACTGGTTTTATACATGATATTAACACACAGTACAAGATTGTTCTGTTTGTAGTTGTGACTGACTGGTTTTATACATGATATTAACACACAGTACAAGATTGTTCTGTTTGTAGTTGTGACTGACTGGTTTTATACATGATATTAACACACAGTACAAGATTGTTCTGTTTGTAGTTGTGACTGACTGGTTTTATACATGATATTAACACACAGTACAAGATTGTTCTGTTTGTAGTTGTGACTGACTGGTTTTATACATGATATTAACACACAGTACAAGATTGTTCTGTTTGTAGTTGTGACTGACTGGTTTTATACATGATATTAACACACAGTACAAGATTGTTCTGTTTGTAGTTGTGACTGACTGGTTTTATACATGATATTAACACACAGTACAAGATTGTTCTGTTTGTAGTTGTGACTGACTGGTTTTATACATGATATTAACACACAGTACAAGATTGTTCTGTTTGTAGTTGTGACTGACTGGTTTTATACATGATATTAACACACAGTACAAGATTGTTCTGTTTGTAGTTGTGACTGACTGGTTTTATACATGATATTAACACACAGTACAAGATTGTTCTGTTTGTAGTTGTGACTGACTGGTTTTATACATGATATTAACACACAGTACAAGATTGTTCTGTTTGTAGTTGTGACTGACTGGTTTTATACATGATATTAACACACAGTACAAGATTGTTCTGTTTGTAGTTGTGACTGACTGGTTTTATACATGATATTAACACACAGTACAAGATTGTTCTGTTTGTAGTTGTGACTGACTGGTTTTATACATGATATTAACACACAGTACAAGATTGTTCTGTTTGTAGTTGTGACTGACTGGTTTTATACATGATATTAACACACAGTACAAGATTGTTCTGTTTGTAGTTGTGACTGACTGGTTTTATACATGATATTAACACACAGTACAAGATTGTTCTGTTTGTAGTTGTGACTGACTGGTTTTATACATGATATTAACACACAGTACAAGATTGTTCTGTTTGTAGTTGTGACTGACTGGTTTTATACATGATATTAACACACAGTACAAGATTGTTCTGTTTGTAGTTGTGACTGACTGGTTTTATACATGATATTAACACACAGTACAAGATTGTTCTGTTTGTAGTTGTGACTGACTGGTTTTATACATGATATTAACACACAGTACAAGATTGTTCTGTTTGTAGTTGTGACTGACTGGTTTTATACATGATATTAACACACAGTACAAGATTGTTCTGTTTGTAGTTGTGACTGACTGGTTTTATACATGATATTAACACACACAGTACAAGATTGTTCTGTTTGTAGTTGTGACTGACTGGTTTTATACATGATATTAACACACAGTACAAGATTGTTCTGTTTGTAGTTGTGACTGACTGGTTTTATACATGATATTAACACACAGTACAAGATTGTTCTGTTTGTAGTTGTGACTGACTGGTTTTATACATGATATTAACACACAGTACAAGATTGTTCTGTTTGTAGTTGTGACTGACTGGTTTTATACATGATATTAACACACAGTACAAGATTGTTCTGTTTGTAGTTGTGACTGACTGGTTTTATACATGATATTAACACACAGTACAAGATTGTTCTGTTTGTAGTTGTGACTGACTGGTTTTATACATGATATTAACACACAGTACAAGATTGTTCTGTTTGTAGTTGTGACTGACTGGTTTTATACATGATATTAACACACAGTACAAGATTGTTCTGTTTGTAGTTGTGACTGACTGGTTTTATACATGATATTAACACACAGTACAAGATTGTTCTGTTTGTAGTTGTGACTGACTGGTTTTATACATGATATTAACACACAGTACAAGATTGTTCTGTTTGTAGTTGTGACTGACTGGTTTTATACATGATATTAACACACAGTACAAGATTGTTCTGTTTGTAGTTGTGACTGACTGGTTTTATACATGATATTAACACACAGTACAAGATTGTTCTGTTTGTAGTTGTGACTGACTGGTTTTATACATGATATTAACACACAGTACAAGATTGTTCTGTTTGTAGTTGTGACTGACTGGTTTTATACATGATATTAACACACAGTACAAGATTGTTCTGTTTGTAGTTGTGACTGACTGGTTTTATACATGATATTAACACACAGTACAAGATTGTTCTGTTTGTAGTTGTGACTGACTGGTTTTATACATGATATTAACACACAGTACAAGATTGTTCTGTTTGTAGTTGTGACTGACTGGTTTTATACATGATATTAACACACAGTACAAGATTGTTCTGTTTGTAGTTGTGACTGACTGGTTTTAT
Organism: Tachypleus tridentatus; assembly: GCF_004210375.1. Lineage (NCBI taxonomy): Eukaryota > Metazoa > Arthropoda > Merostomata > Xiphosura > Limulidae > Tachypleus > Tachypleus tridentatus. Next base: position 109,966,031 of record NC_134825.1, on the reverse strand, counting down.
ACATGATATTAACACACAGTACAAGATTGTTCTGTTTGTAGTTGTGACTGACTGGTTTTATACATGATATTAACACACAGTACAAGATTGTTCTGTTTGTAGTTGTGACTGACTGGTTTTATACATGATATTAACACACAGTACAAGATTGTTCTGTTTGTAGTTGTGACTGACTGGTTTTATACATGATATTAACACACAGTACAAGATTGTTCTGTTTGTAGTTGTGACTGACTGGTTTTATACATGATATTAACACACAGTACAAGATTGTTCTGTTTGTAGTTGTGACTGACTGGTTTTATACATGATATTAACACACAGTACAAGATTGTTCTGTTTGTAGTTGTGACTGACTGGTTTTATACATGATATTAACACACAGTACAAGATTGTTCTGTTTGTAGTTGTGACTGACTGGTTTTATACATGATATTAACACACAGTACAAGATTGTTCTGTTTGTAGTTGTGACTGACTGGTTTTATACATGATATTAACACACAGTACAAGATTGTTCTGTTTGTAGTTGTGACTGACTGGTTTTATACATGATATTAACACACAGTACAAGATTGTTCTGTTTGTAGTTGTGACTGACTGGTTTTATACATGATATTAACACACAGTACAAGATTGTTCTGTTTGTAGTTGTGACTGACTGGTTTTATACATGATATTAACACACAGTACAAGATTGTTCTGTTTGTAGTTGTGACTGACTGGTTTTATACATGATATTAACACACAGTACAAGATTGTTCTGTTTGTAGTTGTGACTGACTGGTTTTATACATGATATTAACACACAGTACAAGATTGTTCTGTTTGTAGTTGTGACTGACTGGTTTTATACATGATATTAACACACAGTACAAGATTGTTCTGTTTGTAGTTGTGACTGACTGGTTTTATACATGATATTAACACACAGTACAAGATTGTTCTGTTTGTAGTTGTGACTGACTGGTTTTATACATGATATTAACACACAGTACAAGATTGTTCTGTTTGTAGTTGTGACTGACTGGTTTTATACATGATATTAACACACAGTACAAGATTGTTCTGTTTGTAGTTGTGACTGACTGGTTTTATACATGATATTAACACACAGTACAAGATTGTTCTGTTTGTAGTTGTGACTGACTGGTTTTATACATGATATTAACACACAGTACAAGATTGTTCTGTTTGTAGTTGTGACTGACTGGTTTTATACATGATATTAACACACAGTACAAGATTGTTCTGTTTGTAGTTGTGACTGACTGGTTTTATACATGATATTAACACACAGTACAAGATTGTTCTGTTTGTAGTTGTGACTGACTGGTTTTATACATGATATTAACACACAGTACAAGATTGTTCTGTTTGTAGTTGTGACTGACTGGTTTTATACATGATATTAACACACAGTACAAGATTGTTCTGTTTGTAGTTGTGACTGACTGGTTTTATACATGATATTAACACACAGTACAAGATTGTTCTGTTTGTAGTTGTGACTGACTGGTTTTATACATGATATTAACACACAGTACAAGATTGTTCTGTTTGTAGTTGTGACTGACTGGTTTTATACATGATATTAACACACAGTACAAGATTGTTCTGTTTGTAGTTGTGACTGACTGGTTTTATACATGATATTAACACACAGTACAAGATTGTTCTGTTTGTAGTTGTGACTGACTGGTTTTATACATGATATTAACACACAGTACAAGATTGTTCTGTTTGTAGTTGTGACTGACTGGTTTTATACATGATATTAACACACAGTACAAGATTGTTCTGTTTGTAGTTGTGACTGACTGGTTTTATACATGATATTAACACACAGTACAAGATTGTTCTGTTTGTAGTTGTGACTGACTGGTTTTATACATGATATTAACACACAGTACAAGATTGTTCTGTTTGTAGTTGTGACTGACTGGTTTTATACATGATATTAACACACAGTACAAGATTGTTCTGTTTGTAGTTGTGACTGACTGGTTTTATACATGATATTAACACACAGTACAAGATTGTTCTGTTTGTAGTTGTGACTGACTGGTTTTATACATGATATTAACACACAGTACAAGATTGTTCTGTTTGTAGTTGTGACTGACTGGTTTTATACATGATATTAACACACAGTACAAGATTGTTCTGTTTGTAGTTGTGACTGACTGGTTTTATACATGATATTAACACACAGTACAAGATTGTTCTGTTTGTAGTTGTGACTGACTGGTTTTATACATGATATTAACACACAGTACAAGATTGTTCTGTTTGTAGTTGTGACTGACTGGTTTTATACATGATATTAACACACAGTACAAGATTGTTCTGTTTGTAGTTGTGACTGACTGGTTTTATACATGATATTAACACACAGTACAAGATTGTTCTGTTTGTAGTTGTGACTGACTGGTTTTATACATGATATTAACACACAGTACAAGATTGTTCTGTTTGTAGTTGTGACTGACTGGTTTTATACATGATATTAACACACAGTACAAGATTGTTCTGTTTGTAGTTGTGACTGACTGGTTTTATACATGATATTAACACACAGTACAAGATTGTTCTGTTTGTAGTTGTGACTGACTGGTTTTATACATGATATTAACACACAGTACAAGATTGTTCTGTTTGTAGTTGTGACTGACTGGTTTTATACATGATATTAACACACAGTACAAGATTGTTCTGTTTGTAGTTGTGACTGACTGGTTTTATACATGATATTAACACACAGTACAAGATTGTTCTGTTTGTAGTTGTGACTGACTGGTTTTATACATGATATTAACACACAGTACAAGATTGTTCTGTTTGTAGTTGTGACTGACTGGTTTTATACATGATATTAACACACAGTACAAGATTGTTCTGTTTGTAGTTGTGACTGACTGGTTTTATACATGATATTAACACACAGTACAAGATTGTTCTGTTTGTAGTTGTGACTGACTGGTTTTATACATGATATTAACACACAGTACAAGATTGTTCTGTTTGTAGTTGTGACTGACTGGTTTTATACATGATATTAACACACAGTACAAGATTGTTCTGTTTGTAGTTGTGACTGACTGGTTTTATACATGATATTAACACACAGTACAAGATTGTTCTGTTTGTAGTTGTGACTGACTGGTTTTATACATGATATTAACACACAGTACAAGATTGTTCTGTTTGTAGTTGTGACTGACTGGTTTTATACATGATATTAACACACAGTACAAGATTGTTCTGTTTGTAGTTGTGACTGACTGGTTTTATACATGATATTAACACACAGTACAAGATTGTTCTGTTTGTAGTTGTGACTGACTGGTTTTATACATGATATTAACACACAGTACAAGATTGTTCTGTTTGTAGTTGTGACTGACTGGTTTTATACATGATATTAACACACAGTACAAGATTGTTCTGTTTGTAGTTGTGACTGACTGGTTTTATACATGATATTAACACACAGTACAAGATTGTTCTGTTTGTAGTTGTGACTGACTGGTTTTATACATGATATTAACACACAGTACAAGATTGTTCTGTTTGTAGTTGTGACTGACTGGTTTTATACATGATATTAACACACAGTACAAGATTGTTCTGTTTGTAGTTGTGACTGACTGGTTTTATACATGATATTAACACACAGTACAAGATTGTTCTGTTTGTAGTTGTGACTGACTGGTTTTATACATGATATTAACACACAGTACAAGATTGTTCTGTTTGTAGTTGTGACTGACTGGTTTTATACATGATATTAACACACAGTACAAGATTGTTCTGTTTGTAGTTGTGACTGACTGGTTTTATACATGATATTAACACACAGTACAAGATTGTTCTGTTTGTAGTTGTGACTGACTGGTTTTATACATGATATTAACACACAGTACAAGATTGTTCTGTTTGTAGTTGTGACTGACTGGTTTTATACATGATATTAACACACAGTACAAGATTGTTCTGTTTGTAGTTGTGACTGACTGGTTTTATACATGATATTAACACACAGTACAAGATTGTTCTGTTTGTAGTTGTGACTGACTGGTTTTATACATGATATTAACACACAGTACAAGATTGTTCTGTTTGTAGTTGTGACTGACTGGTTTTATACATGATATTAACACACAGTACAAGATTGTTCTGTTTGTAGTTGTGACTGACTGGTTTTATACATGATATTAACACACAGTACAAGATTGTTCTGTTTGTAGTTGTGACTGACTGGTTTTATACATGATATTAACACACAGTACAAGATTGTTCTGTTTGTAGTTGTGACTGACTGGTTTTATACATGATATTAACACACAGTACAAGATTGTTCTGTTTGTAGTTGTGACTGACTGGTTTTATACATGATATTAACACACAGTACAAGATTGTTCTGTTTGTAGTTGTGACTGACTGGTTTTATACATGATATTAACACACAGTACAAGATTGTTCTGTTTGTAGTTGTGACTGACTGGTTTTATACATGATATTAACACACAGTACAAGATTGTTCTGTTTGTAGTTGTGACTGACTGGTTTTATACATGATATAAACACACAGTACAAGATTGTTCTGTTTGTAGTTGTGACTGACTGGTTTTATACATGATATTAACACACAGTACAAGATTGTTCTGTTTGTAGTTGTGACTGACTGGTTTTATACATGATATTAACACACAGTACAAGATTGTTCTGTTTGTAGTTGTGACTGACTGGTTTTATACATGATATTAACACACAGTACAAGATTGTTCTGTTTGTAGTTGTGACTGACTGGTTTTATACATGATATTAACACACAGTACAAGATTGTTCTGTTTGTAGTTGTGACTGACTGGTTTTATACATGATATTAACACACAGTACAAGATTGTTCTGTTTGTAGTTGTGACTGACTGGTTTTATACATGATATTAACACACAGTACAAGATTGTTCTGTTTGTAGTTGTGACTGACTGGTTTTATACATGATATTAACACACAGTACAAGATTGTTCTGTTTGTAGTTGTGACTGACTGGTTTTATACATGATATTAACACACAGTACAAGATTGTTCTGTTTGTAGTTGTGACTGACTGGTTTTATACATGATATTAACACACAGTACAAGATTGTTCTGTTTGTAGTTGTGACTGACTGGTTTTATACATGATATTAACACACAGTACAAGATTGTTCTGTTTGTAGTTGTGACTGACTGGTTTTATACATGATATTAACACACAGTACAAGATTGTTCTGTTTGTAGTTGTGACTGACTGGTTTTATACATGATATTAACACACAGTACAAGATTGTTCTGTTTGTAGTTGTGACTGACTGGTTTTATACATGATATTAACACACAGTACAAGATTGTTCTGTTTGTAGTTGTGACTGACTGGTTTTATACATGATATTAACACACAGTACAAGATTGTTCTGTTTGTAGTTGTGACTGACTGGTTTTATACATGATATTAACACACAGTACAAGATTGTTCTGTTTGTAGTTGTGACTGACTGGTTTTATACATGATATTAACACACAGTACAAGATTGTTCTGTTTGTAGTTGTGACTGACTGGTTTTATACATGATATTAACACACAGTACAAGATTGTTCTGTTTGTAGTTGTGACTGACTGGTTTTATACATGATATTAACACACAGTACAAGATTGTTCTGTTTGTAGTTGTGACTGACTGGTTTTATACATGATATTAACACACAGTACAAGATTGTTCTGTTTGTAGTTGTGACTGACTGGTTTTATACATGATATTAACACACAGTACAAGATTGTTCTGTTTGTAGTTGTGACTGACTGGTTTTATACATGATATTAACACACAGTACAAGATTGTTCTGTTTGTAGTTGTGACTGACTGGTTTTATACATGATATTAACACACAGTACAAGATTGTTCTGTTTGTAGTTGTGACTGACTGGTTTTATACATGATATTAACACACAGTACAAGATTGTTCTGTTTGTAGTTGTGACTGACTGGTTTTATACATGATATTAACACACAGTACAAGATTGTTCTGTTTGTAGTTGTGACTGACTGGTTTTATACATGATATTAACACACAGTACAAGATTGTTCTGTTTGTAGTTGTGACTGACTGGTTTTATACATGATATTAACACACAGTACAAGATTGTTCTGTTTGTAGTTGTGACTGACTGGTTTTATACATGATATTAACACACAGTACAAGATTGTTCTGTTTGTAGTTGTGACTGACTGGTTTTATACATGATATTAACACACAGTACAAGATTGTTCTGTTTGTAGTTGTGACTGACTGGTTTTATACATGATATTAACACACAGTACAAGATTGTTCTGTTTGTAGTTGTGACTGACTGGTTTTATACATGATATTAACACACAGTACAAGATTGTTCTGTTTGTAGTTGTGACTGACTGGTTTTATACATGATATTAACACACAGTACAAGATTGTTCTGTTTGTAGTTGTGACTGACTGGTTTTATACATGATATTAACACACAGTACAAGATTGTTCTGTTTGTAGTTGTGACTGACTGGTTTTATACATGATATTAACACACAGTACAAGATTGTTCTGTTTGTAGTTGTGACTGACTGGTTTTATACATGATATTAACACACAGTACAAGATTGTTCTGTTTGTAGTTGTGACTGACTGGTTTTATACATGATATTAACACACAGTACAAGATTGTTCTGTTTGTAGTTGTGACTGACTGGTTTTATACATGATATTAACACACAGTACAAGATTGTTCTGTTTGTAGTTGTGACTGACTGGTTTTATACATGATATTAACACACAGTACAAGATTGTTCTGTTTGTAGTTGTGACTGACTGGTTTTATACATGATATTAACACACAGTACAAGATTGTTCTGTTTGTAGTTGTGACTGACTGGTTTTATACATGATATTAACACACAGTACAAGATTGTTCTGTTTGTAGTTGTGACTGACTGGTTTTATACATGATATTAACACACAGTACAAGATTGTTCTGTTTGTAGTTGTGACTGACTGGTTTTATACATGATATTAACACACAGTACAAGATTGTTCTGTTTGTAGTTGTGACTGACTGGTTTTATACATGATATTAACACACAGTACAAGATTGTTCTGTTTGTAGTTGTGACTGACTGGTTTTATACATGATATTAACACACAGTACAAGATTGTTCTGTTTGTAGTTGTGACTGACTGGTTTTATACATGATATTAACACACAGTACAAGATTGTTCTGTTTGTAGTTGTGACTGACTGGTTTTATACATGATATTAACACACAGTACAAGATTGTTCTGTTTGTAGTTGTGACTGACTGGTTTTATACATGATATTAACACACAGTACAAGATTGTTCTGTTTGTAGTTGTGACTGACTGGTTTTATACATGATATTAACACACAGTACAAGATTGTTCTGTTTGTAGTTGTGACTGACTGGTTTTATACATGATATTAACACACAGTACAAGATTGTTCTGTTTGTAGTTGTGACTGACTGGTTTTATACATGATATTAACACACAGTACAAGATTGTTCTGTTTGTAGTTGTGACTGACTGGTTTTATACATGATATTAACACACAGTACAAGATTGTTCTGTTTGTAGTTGTGACTGACTGGTTTTATACATGATATTAACACACAGTACAAGATTGTTCTGTTTGTAGTTGTGACTGACTGGTTTTATACATGATATTAACACACAGTACAAGATTGTTCTGTTTGTAGTTGTGACTGACTGGTTTTATACATGATATTAACACACAGTACAAGATTGTTCTGTTTGTAGTTGTGACTGACTGGTTTTATACATGATATTAACACACAGTACAAGATTGTTCTGTTTGTAGTTGTGACTGACTGGTTTTATACATGATATTAACACACAGTACAAGATTGTTCTGTTTGTAGTTGTGACTGACTGGTTTTATACATGATATTAACACACAGTACAAGATTGTTCTGTTTGTAGTTGTGACTGACTGGTTTTATACATGATATTAACACACAGTACAAGATTGTTCTGTTTGTAGTTGTGACTGACTGGTTTTATACATGATATTAACACACAGTACAAGATTGTTCTGTTTGTAGTTGTGACTGACTGGTTTTATACATGATATTAACACACAGTACAAGATTGTTCTGTTTGTAGTTGTGACTGACTGGTTTTATACATGATATTAACACACAGTACAAGATTGTTCTGTTTGTAGTTGTGACTGACTGGTTTTATACATGATATTAACACACAGTACAAGATTGTTCTGTTTGTAGTTGTGACTGACTGGTTTTATACATGATATTAACACACAGTACAAGATTGTTCTGTTTGTAGTTGTGACTGACTGGTTTTATACATGATATTAACACACAGTACAAGATTGTTCTGTTTGTAGTTGTGACTGACTGGTTTTATACATGATATTAACACACAGTACAAGATTGTTCTGTTTGTAGTTGTGACTGACTGGTTTTATACATGATATTAACACACAGTACAAGATTGTTCTGTTTGTAGTTGTGACTGACTGGTTTTATACATGATATTAACACACAGTACAAGATTGTTCTGTTTGTAGTTGTGACTGACTGGTTTTATACATGATATTAACACACAGTACAAGATTGTTCTGTTTGTAGTTGTGACTGACTGGTTTTATACATGATATTAACACACAGTACAAGATTGTTCTGTTTGTAGTTGTGACTGACTGGTTTTATACATGATATTAACACACAGTACAAGATTGTTCTGTTTGTAGTTGTGACTGACTGGTTTTATACATGATATTAACACACAGTACAAGATTGTTCTGTTTGTAGTTGTGACTGACTGGTTTTATACATGATATTAACACACAGTACAAGATTGTTCTGTTTGTAGTTGTGACTGACTGGTTTTATACATGATATTAACACACAGTACAAGATTGTTCTGTTTGTAGTTGTGACTGACTGGTTTTATACATGATATTAACACACAGTACAAGATTGTTCTGTTTGTAGTTGTGACTGACTGGTTTTATACATGATATTAACACACAGTACAAGATTGTTCTGTTTGTAGTTGTGACTGACTGGTTTTATACATGATATTAACACACAGTACAAGATTGTTCTGTTTGTAGTTGTGACTGACTGGTTTTATACATGATATTAACACACAGTACAAGATTGTTCTGTTTGTAGTTGTGACTGACTGGTTTTATACATGATATTAACACACAGTACAAGATTGTTCTGTTTGTAGTTGTGACTGACTGGTTTTATACATGATATTAACACACAGTACAAGATTGTTCTGTTTGTAGTTGTGACTGACTGGTTTTATACATGATATTAACACACAGTACAAGATTGTTCTGTTTGTAGTTGTGACTGACTGGTTTTATACATGATATTAACACACAGTACAAGATTGTTCTGTTTGTAGTTGTGACTGACTGGTTTTATACATGATATTAACACACAGTACAAGATTGTTCTGTTTGTAGTTGTGACTGACTGGTTTTATACATGATATTAACACACAGTACAAGATTGTTCTGTTTGTAGTTGTGACTGACTGGTTTTATACATGATATTAACACACAGTACAAGATTGTTCTGTTTGTAGTTGTGACTGACTGGTTTTATACATGATATTAACACACAGTACAAGATTGTTCTGTTTGTAGTTGTGACTGACTGGTTTTATACATGATATTAACACACAGTACAAGATTGTTCTGTTTGTAGTTGTGACTGACTGGTTTTATACATGATATTAACACACAGTACAAGATTGTTCTGTTTGTAGTTGTGACTGACTGGTTTTATACATGATATTAACACACAGTACAAGATTGTTCTGTTTGTAGTTGTGACTGACTGGTTTTATACATGATATTAACACACAGTACAAGATTGTTCTGTTTGTAGTTGTGACTGACTGGTTTTATACATGATATTAACACACAGTACAAGATTGTTCTGTTTGTAGTTGTGACTGACTGGTTTTATACATGATATTAACACACAGTACAAGATTGTTCTGTTTGTAGTTGTGACTGACTGGTTTTATACATGATATTAACACACAGTACAAGATTGTTCTGTTTGTAGTTGTGACTGACTGGTTTTATACATGATATTAACACACAGTACAAGATTGTTCTGTTTGTAGTTGTGACTGACTGGTTTTATACATGATATTAACACACAGTACAAGATTGTTCTGTTTGTAGTTGTGACTGACTGGTTTTATACATGATATTAACACACAGTACAAGATTGTTCTGTTTGTAGTTGTGACTGACTGGTTTTATACATGATATTAACACACAGTACAAGATTGTTCTGTTTGTAGTTGTGACTGACTGGTTTTATACATGATATTAACACACAGTACAAGATTGTTCTGTTTGTAGTTGTGACTGACTGGTTTTATACATGATATTAACACACAGTACAAGATTGTTCTGTTTGTAGTTGTGACTGACTGGTTTTATACATGATATTAACACACAGTACAAGATTGTTCTGTTTGTAGTTGTGACTGACTGGTTTTATACATGATATTAACACACAGTACAAGATTGTTCTGTTTGTAGTTGTGACTGACTGGTTTTATACATGATATTAACACACAGTACAAGATTGTTCTGTTTGTAGTTGTGACTGACTGGTTTTATACATGATATTAACACACAGTACAAGATTGTTCTGTTTGTAGTTGTGACTGACTGGTTTTATACATGATATTAACACACAGTACAAGATTGTTCTGTTTGTAGTTGTGACTGACTGGTTTTATACATGATATTAACACACAGTACAAGATTGTTCTGTTTGTAGTTGTGACTGACTGGTTTTATACATGATATTAACACACAGTACAAGATTGTTCTGTTTGTAGTTGTGACTGACTGGTTTTATACATGATATTAACACACAGTACAAGATTGTTCTGTTTGTAGTTGTGACTGACTGGTTTTATACATGATATTAACACACAGTACAAGATTGTTCTGTTTGTAGTTGTGACTGACTGGTTTTATACATGATATTAACACACAGTACAAGATTGTTCTGTTTGTAGTTGTGACTGACTGGTTTTATACATGATATTAACACACAGTACAAGATTGTTCTGTTTGTAGTTGTGACTGACTGGTTTTATACATGATATTAACACACAGTACAAGATTGTTCTGTTTGTAGTTGTGACTGACTGGTTTTATACATGATATTAACACACAGTACAAGATTGTTCTGTTTGTAGTTGTGACTGACTGGTTTTATACATGATATTAACACACAGTACAAGATTGTTCTGTTTGTAGTTGTGACTGACTGGTTTTATACATGATATTAACACACAGTACAAGATTGTTCTGTTTGTAGTTGTGACTGACTGGTTTTATACATGATATTAACACACAGTACAAGATTGTTCTGTTTGTAGTTGTGACTGACTGGTTTTATACATGATATTAACACACAGTACAAGATTGTTCTGTTTGTAGTTGTGACTGACTGGTTTTATACATGATATTAACACACAGTACAAGATTGTTCTGTTTGTAGTTGTGACTGACTGGTTTTATACATGATATTAACACACAGTACAAGATTGTTCTGTTTGTAGTTGTGACTGACTGGTTTTATACATGATATTAACACACAGTACAAGATTGTTCTGTTTGTAGTTGTGACTGACTGGTTTTATACATGATATTAACACACAGTACAAGATTGTTCTGTTTGTAGTTGTGACTGACTGGTTTTATACATGATATTAACACACAGTACAAGATTGTTCTGTTTGTAGTTGTGACTGACTGGTTTTATACATGATATTAACACACAGTACAAGATTGTTCTGTTTGTAGTTGTGACTGACTGGTTTTATACATGATATAAACACACAGTACAAGATTGTTCTGTTTGTAGTTGTGACTGACTGGTTTTATACATGATATTAACACACAGTACAAGATTGTTCTGTTTGTAGTTGTGACTGACTGGTTTTATACATGATATTAACACACAGTACAAGATTGTTCTGTTTGTAGTTGTGACTGACTGGTTTTATACATGATATTAACACACAGTACAAGATTGTTCTGTTTGTAGTTGTGACTGACTGGTTTTATACATGATATTAACACACAGTACAAGATTGTTCTGTTTGTAGTTGTGACTGACTGGTTTTATACATGATATTAACACACAGTACAAGATTGTTCTGTTTGTAGTTGTGACTGACTGGTTTTATACATGATATTAACACACAGTACAAGATTGTTCTGTTTGTAGTTGTGACTGACTGGTTTTATACATGATATTAACACACAGTACAAGATTGTTCTGTTTGTAGTTGTGACTGACTGGTTTTATACATGATATTAACACACAGTACAAGATTGTTCTGTTTGTAGTTGTGACTGACTGGTTTTATACATGATATTAACACACAGTACAAGATTGTTCTGTTTGTAGTTGTGACTGACTGGTTTTATACATGATATTAACACACAGTACAAGATTGTTCTGTTTGTAGTTGTGACTGACTGGTTTTATACATGATATTAACACACAGTACAAGATTGTTCTGTTTGTAGTTGTGACTGACTGGTTTTATACATGATATTAACACACAGTACAAGATTGTTCTGTTTGTAGTTGTGACTGACTGGTTTTATACATGATATTAACACACAGTACAAGATTGTTCTGTTTGTAGTTGTGACTGACTGGTTTTATACATGATATTAACACACAGTACAAGATTGTTCTGTTTGTAGTTGTGACTGACTGGTTTTATACATGATATTAACACACAGTACAAGATTGTTCTGTTTGTAGTTGTGACTGACTGGTTTTATACATGATATTAACACACAGTACAAGATTGTTCTGTTTGTAGTTGTGACTGACTGGTTTTATACATGATATTAACACACAGTACAAGATTGTTCTGTTTGTAGTTGTGACTGACTGGTTTTATACATGATATTAACACACAGTACAAGATTGTTCTGTTTGTAGTTGTGACTGACTGGTTTTATACATGATATTAACACACAGTACAAGATTGTTCTGTTTGTAGTTGTGACTGACTGGTTTTATACATGATATTAACACACAGTACAAGATTGTTCTGTTTGTAGTTGTGACTGACTGGTTTTATACATGATATTAACACACAGTACAAGATTGTTCTGTTTGTAGTTGTGACTGACTGGTTTTATACATGATATTAACACACAGTACAAGATTGTTCTGTTTGTAGTTGTGACTGACTGGTTTTATACATGATATTAACACACAGTACAAGATTGTTCTGTTTGTAGTTGTGACTGACTGGTTTTATACATGATATTAACACACAGTACAAGATTGTTCTGTTTGTAGTTGTGACTGACTGGTTTTATACATGATATTAACACACAGTACAAGATTGTTCTGTTTGTAGTTGTGACTGACTGGTTTTATACATGATATTAACACACAGTACAAGATTGTTCTGTTTGTAGTTGTGACTGACTGGTTTTATACATGATATTAACACACAGTACAAGATTGTTCTGTTTGTAGTTGTGACTGACTGGTTTTATACATGATATTAACACACAGTACAAGATTGTTCTGTTTGTAGTTGTGACTGACTGGTTTTATACATGATATTAACACACAGTACAAGATTGTTCTGTTTGTAGTTGTGACTGACTGGTTTTATACATGATATTAACACACAGTACAAGATTGTTCTGTTTGTAGTTGTGACTGACTGGTTTTATACATGATATTAACACACAGTACAAGATTGTTCTGTTTGTAGTTGTGACTGACTGGTTTTATACATGATATTAACACACAGTACAAGATTGTTCTGTTTGTAGTTGTGACTGACTGGTTTTATACATGATATTAACACACAGTACAAGATTGTTCTGTTTGTAGTTGTGACTGACTGGTTTTATACACGATATTAACATACAGTACAAGATTGTTCTGCTTGTAGTTGTGACTGACTGGTTTTATACATGATATTAACACACAATACAAAATTGTTCTGTTTGTAGTTGTGACTGACTGGTTTTATACATGATATTAACACACAGTACAAGATTGTTCTGTTTGTAGTTGTGACTGACTGGTTTTATACATGATATTAACACACAGTACAAGATTGTTCTGTTTGTAGTTGTGACTGACTCGTTTTATACATGTTATAAACACACAGTACAAGATTCTTCTGTTTCTAGTTGTGACTGACTGGTTTTATACATGATATTAACACACAGTACAAGATTGTTCTGTTTGTAGTTGTGACTGACTGGTTTTATACATGATATTAAACACACAGTACAAGATTGTTCTGTTTGTAGTTGTGACTGACTGGTTTTATACATGATATTAACACACAGTACAAGATTGTTCTGTTTGTAGTTGTGACTGACTGGTTTTATACATGATATTAACATACAGTACAAGATTGTTCTGTTTGTAGTTGTGACTGACTGGTTTTATACATGATGTAAACACACAGTACAAGATTGTTCTGTTTGTAGTTGTGACTGACTGGTTTTATACATGATATTAACACACAGTACAAGATTGTTCTGTTTGTAGTTGTGACTGACTGGTTTTATACATGATAATAACACACAGTACAAGATTGTTCTGTTTGTAGTTGTGACTGACTGGTTTTATACATGATACTAACACACAGTACAAGATTGTTCTGTTTGTAGTTGTGACTGACTGGTTTTATACACGATATAGACACACAGTACAAGATTGTTCTGTTTGTACTTGTGACTGACTGGTTTTATATACGATATCGACACACAATACCAGATTGATCTGATTGTAGTTTTGACTGACTGGTTTTATACATGATATTTACACACAGTACAAGATTGTTCTGTTTGTAGTTTGACTGACTGGTTTTATACATGATATTAACACACAGTACAAGATTGTTCTGTTTGTAGTTGTGACTGACTGGTTTTATACATGATATTAACACACAGTACAAGATTGTTCTGTTTGTAGTTGTGACTGACTGGTTTTATACACGATATAAACACACAGTACAAGATTGTTCTGTTTGTAGTTGTGACTGACTGGTTTTATACATGATATTAACACACAGTACAAGATTGTTCTGTTTGTAGTTGTGACTGACTGGTTTTATACATGATATTAACACACAGTACAAGATTGTTCTGTTTGTAGTTGTGACTGACTGGTTTTATATACGATGTAACACACAGTACAAGATTGTTCTGTTTGTAGTTGTGACTGACTGGTTTTATACATGATATTAACACACAGTACAAGATTGTTCTGTTTGTAGTTGTGACTGACTGGTTTTATACATGATATTAACACACAGCACAAGATTGTTCTGTTTGTAGTTGTGACTGACTGGTTTTATACATGATATTAACACACAGTACAAGATTGTTCTGTTTGTAGTTGTGACTGACTGGTTTTATACATGATAATAACACACAGTACAAGATTGTTCTGTTTGTAGTTGTGACTGACTGGTTTTATACATGATACTAACACACAGTACAAGATTGTTCTGTTTGTAGTTGTGACTGACTGGTTTTATACATGATATTAACACACAGTACAAGATTGTTCTGTTTGTAGTTGTGACTGACTGGTTTTATACATGATATTTACACACAGTACAAGATTGTTCTGTTTGTAGTTGTGACTGACTGGTTTTATACATGATGTTGACACACAGTACAAGATTGTTCTGTTTGTAGTTGTGACTGACTGGTTTTATACACGATATAAACACACAGTACAAGATTGTTCTGTTTGTAGTTGTGACTGACTGGTTTTATACATGATATTAACACACAATACAAGATTGTTCTGTTTGTAGTTGTGACTGACTGGTTTTATACATGATGTTGACACAGTACAAGATTGTTCTGTTTGTAGTTGTGACTGACTGGTTTTATACATGATATTAACACACAGTACAAGATTGTTCTGTTTGTAGTTGTGACTGACTGGTTTTATACATGATATTAACACACAGTACAAGATTGTTCTGTTTGTAGTTGTGACTGACTGGTTTTATACATGATATTAACACACAGTACAAGATTGTTCTGTTTGTAGTTGTGACTGACTGGTTTTATACATGATATAAACACACAGTACAAGATTGTTCTGTTTGTAGTTGTGACTGACTGGTTTTATACATGATATTAACACACAGTACAAGATTGTTCTGTTTGTAGTTGTGACTGACTCGTTTAATACATGTTATAAACACACAGTACAAGATTCTTCTGTTTCTAGTTGTGATTGACTGGTTTTATACATCATATTAACATAAAGTACAAGATTGTTCTGTTTGTAGTTGTGACTGACTGGTTTTATACATGATATTAACACACAGTACAAGATTGTTCTGTTTGTAGTTGTGACTGACTGGTTTTATACATGATGTAAACACACAGTACAAGATTGTTCTGTTTGTAGTTGTGACTGACTGGTTTTATACATGATAATAACACACAGTACAAGATTGTTCTGTTTGTAGTTGTGACTGACTGGTTTTATACATGATACTAACACACAGTACAAGATTGTTCTGTTTGTAGTTGTGACTGACTGGTTTTATACATGATATTAACACACAGTACAAGATTGTTCTGTTTGTAGTTGTGACTGACTGGTTTTATACACGATATTAACACACAGTACAAGATTGTTCTGTTTGTAGTTGTGACTGACTGGTTTTATACATGATATTAACACACAGTACAAGATTGTTCTGTTTGTAGTTGTGACTGACTGGTTTTTTTATACATGATGTTGACACACAGCACAAGATTGTTCTGTTTGTAGTTGTGACTGACTGGTTTTATACACGATGTAAACACACAGTACAAGATTGTTCTGTTTGTAGTTGTGACTGACTGGTTTTATACATGATATTAACACACAGTACAAGATTGTTCTGTTTGTAGTTGTGACTGACTGGTTTTATACATGATGTAACACACAGTACAAGATTGTTCTGTTTGTAGTTGTGACTGACTGGTAGTACAAGATTGTTCTGTTTGTAGTTGTGATTGACTGGTTTTATACATGATATAAACACACAGCACAAGACTGTTCTGTTTGTAGTTGTGACTGACTGGTTTTATTCATACTAACACACAGTACAAGATTGTTCTGTTTGTAGGTGTGATTGACAGGTTTATACATGATATTAACACACAGTACAAGATTGTTCTGTTTGTAGTTGTGACTGACTGGTTTTATACATGATATTAACACACAGTACAAGATTGTTCTGTTTGTAGTTGTGACTGACTGGTTTTATACATGATATTAACACACAGTACAAGATTGTTCTGTTTGTAGTTCTCATTGACTGGTTTTATACGTGATATTAACACACAGTACAAGGTTGTTCTGTTTGTAGTTGTGACTGACTGGTTTTATACATGATGTTGACACAGTACAAGATTGTTCTGTTTCTAGTTGTGACTGACTGGTTTTATACATGATATTAACACACAGCACAAGATTGTTCTGTTTGTAGTTGTGATTAACTGGTTTTATACATATTAACACAAAGTACAAGATTTTTCTGTTTGTAGTTGTGACTGACTGGTTTTATACATACTAACACACAGTACAAGATTGTTAGGCTTGTAGTTTGAGTGACTTGTTTTATACATGATATTAACACACAGTACAAGATTGTTCTGTTTGTAGTTGTGACTGACTGGTTTTATACATGATATTAACACACAGTACAAGATTGTTCTGTTTGTAGTTGTGACTGACTGGTTTTATACACGATATAAACACACAGTACAAGATTGTTCTGTTTGTAATTGTGACTCACTGGTTTTATACATGCTATTAAATAACAGAAGAAGATTCTTCTGTTTGTAGTTGTGACTGACTGGTTTTATACATGATATTAACACACAGCACAAAATTGTTCTGTTTGTAGTTGTGACTGACTGGTTTTATACACGATGTAACCACACATTACAAGATTGTTCTGTTTGTAGTTGTGACTGACTGGTTTTATACATGCTATTAACACACAGTACAAGATTGTTCTGTTTGTAGTTGTGACTGACTGGTTTCATACATGATATTAACACACAGCACAAGATTGTTCTGTTTGTAGTTGTGACTGACTGGTTTTATACATACTAACACACAGTACAAGATTGTTCTGTTTGTAGTTGTGACTGACTGGTTTTATACACGATGTAACCACACAGTACAAGATTGTTCTGTTTGTAGTTGTGACTGACTGGTTTCATACATGATATTAACACACAGCACAAGATTGTTCTGTTTGTAGTTGTGACTGACTGGTTTTATACATACTAACACACAGTACAAGATTGTTCTCTTTGTAATTGTGACTGATTGGTTTTATACATGATAATAACACACAGTACAAGATTGTTTTGTTTATAGTTGTGACTGACTGGTTTTATACATGATACTGACACACAATGCCAGATTTTTCTGTTTGTAGTTGTGACTGACAGGTTCTATACACGATATAAATACACAGTAAAAGATTGTTCTGTTTGTAGTTGTTACTGACTGGTTTTATATATGATATCGACACACAATACCAGATTCATCTGATTGTAGGTTTGACTCACTGGTTTTATACATGATATTTACACACAGTACAATATTGTTAGGCTTGTAGTTTGAGTGACTGGTTTTATACATGATATTAACACACAGTACAAAGTGTTTCTGTTTGTAGTTGTGACTGACTGGTTTTATACATGATATTAACACAGCACAAAATTGTTCTGTTTGTAGTTGTGACTGACTGGTTTTATACACGATGTAACCACACAGTACAAGATTGTTCTGTTTGTAGTTGTGACTGACTGGTTTTATACATGCTATTAACACACAGTACAAGATTGTTCTGTTTGTAGTTGTGACTGACTGGTTTTATACATGATATTAACAAACAGTACAAGATTGTTCTCTTTGTAGTTCTGATTGACTGGTTTTATAGATGATATTAACACACAGTACAAGATTGTTCTTTTTCTACTTGTGCCTCACTGGTTCTATACACGATATCCACACACAGCAGAAGATTGTTCTGTTTGTAGTTCTGACTCACTGGTTTTATACATGATATTGACACACAGTACCAGATTCTTCTAATTGTAGTTTTGACTGACTGGTTTTATACATGATATTTACACACAGTACAATATTGTTAGATTTGTAGTTTGAGTGACTGGTTATATACATGATGTTGACACACAGCACAAGATTGTTCTGTTTGTAATTGTGACTGACTGGTTTTATACATGATGTTGACACTGTACAAGATTATTCTTTTTGTAGTTCTGATTGACTGGTTTTATACATGATATTAACACACAGTACAAGATTGTTCTGTTTGTAATTGTGACTGACTGGTTTTATACATGCTATTAACACACAGAAGAAGATTCTTCTGTTTGTAGTTGTGACTGACTGGTTTTATACATGATATTAACACACAGCACAAAATTGTTCTGTTTGTAGTTGTGACTGACTGGTTTTATACACGATGTAAACACACAGTACAAGATTGTTCTGTTTGTAGTTGTGACTGACTGGTTTTATACATGATATAAACACACAGCACAAGATTGTTCTGTTTGTAGTTGTGACTGACTGGTTTTATACATGATACTGACACACAGTACCAGATTTTTCTGTTTGTAGTTGTGACTGACTGGTTTTATACATGATATTAACACACAGTACAAGATTGTTCTGTTTGTAGTTGTGACTGACTGGTTTTATACACGATGTAGACACACAGTACAAGATTGTTCTGTTTGTAGTTGTGACTGACTGGTTTTATACACGATATAGACACACAGAACAAGATTGTTCTGTTTGTAGTTGTGACTGACTGGTTTTATACATGATATTAACACACAGTACAAGATTGTTCTGTTTGTAGTTGTGACTGCCTGGTTTTATACACGTTATAAACACACTGTACAAGATTGTTCTGTTTGTAGTTGTGACTGACTGGTTTTATACACGATATAAACACACAGTACAAGATTGTTCTGTTTGTACTTGTGACTGATTTTATACATGATATTAACACTCAGTACAAGATTATTCTGTTTCTAGTTGTAACTGACTGGTTTTATACATGATATTAACACAGAATACAAGATTGTTCTGTTTGTAGTTGCAACTAACAGGTTTTATACATGATATTAACACACAGTACAAGATTGTTCTCTTCGTAATTCTGATTGACTGGTTTTATACATGACATTATCACACAATACAAGATTGTTCTGTATGTAGCTGTAACTGACTGGTTTTTTACACGATGTATACACACAGCACAAGATTGTTCTGTTTGTAGTTCTGACTCACTGGTTTTCTACATGGTATTAACACACAGTACAAGATTGTTCTGTTTGTAGTTGTGACTGACTGGTTTTATACATGATATTAACACACAGTACAAGATTGTTCTCTTAGTAGTTCTGATTGACTGGTTTTATACGTGATATTAACACACAGTACAAGGTTGTTCTGTTTGTACTTGTGACTGACTGGTTTTATACATGATGTTGACACAGTAAGAGATTGTTCTGTTTGTAGTATTGCTTGACTGGTTTTGTACATGATATTAACACACAGCACAAGATTGTTGTGTTTGTAGTTCTGATTAACTGGTTTTTAACATATTAACACAAAGTACAAGATTTTTCTGTTTGTAGTTGTGACTGACTGGTTTTATACATGATATGAACACACAATACAAGATTGTTCTGTTTGTAGTTGTGACTTACTGGTTTAATACATGCTATTAACACACAGCACAAGATTGTTCGGTGTGTAGTTGTGACTGACTGGTTTTATACACGATGTAAACACACGGAACCAGATTGTTCTGATTGTAGTTTTGACTGACTGGTTTTATACATGATATAAACACACAGTACAATATTGTTAGATTTGTAGTTTGAGTGACTCGTTGTATACATGATGTTGAAACACAGCACAAGATTATTCTGTTTGTAGTTCTAACTGACTGGTTTTATACACGATGTAAACACACAGTACAAGATTCTTCTCTTTGTAGCTGTGACTGACTGGTTTTATACATGATATTAACACACAGTACAAGGTTGTTCTGTTTGTAGATGTGACTGACTGGTTTTATATATGATATTAACACACAGCACAAAATTGTTCTGTTTGTAGTTGTGACTGACTGGTTTTATACACGATGTAACCACACAGTACAAGATTGTTCTGTTTGTAGTTGTGACTGACTGGTTTTATACATGCTATTAACACACAGTACAAGATTGTTCTGTTTGTAGTTGTGACTGACTGGTTTTATACATGATAATAACACACAGTACAAGATTGTTTTGTTTGTAGTTGTGACTGACTGGTTTTATACATGATACTGACACACAGTGCCAGATTTTTCTGTTTGTAGTTGTGACTGACAGGTTCTATACACGATATAAACACACAGTAAAAGATTGTTCTGTTTGTAGTTGTCACTGACTGGTTTTATATATGATATCGACACACAATACCAGATTCATCTGATTGTAGGTTTGACTCACTGGTTTTATACATGATATTTACACACAGTACAATATTGTTAGGCTTGTTGTTTGAGTGACTGGTTTTATACATGATATTAACACACAGAACAAGGTTGTTCTGTTTGTAGTTGTGACTGACTGGTTTTATACATGATATTAACACACAGTACAAGATTGTTCTGTTTGTAGTTGTGACTGACTGGTTTGATACACGATATTGACACACAGTACCAGATTGTTCTGATTGTAGTTTTGACTGACTGGTTTTATACATGATATTTACACACAGTACAATATTGTTAGATTTGTAGTTTGAGTGACTGGTTGTATACATGATGTTGACACACAGCACAAGATTATTCTGTTTGTAGTTATAAATGACTGGTTTTATACACGATGTAAACACACAGTACAAGATTCATCTGTTTCTAGCTGTGACTGACTGGTTTTATACATGATATTAACACACAGTACAAGGTTGTTCTGTTTGTAATTGTGACTGACTGGTTTTATACATGATGTTGACACTGTACAAGATTGTTCTGTTTGTAGTTGTGATTGACTGGTTTTATACATGATATTAACACACAGTACAAGATTGTTCTGTTTGTAATTGTGACTGACTGGTTTTATACATGCTATTAACACACAGAAGAAGATTCTTTGTTTGTAGTTGTGACTGACTGGTTTTATACATGATATTAACACACAGCACAAAATTGTTCTGTTTGTAGTTGTGACTGACTGGTTTTATACACGATGTAAACACACAGTACAAGATTGTTCTGTTTGTAGTTGTGACTGACTGGTTTTGTACATGCTATTAACACACAGTACAAGATTGTTCTGTTTGTAGTTGTGACTGACTGATTTTATACATGATATAAACACACAGCACAAGACTGTTCTGTTTGTAGTTGTGACTGACTGGTTTTATTCATACTAACACACAGTACAAGATTGTTCTGTTTGTAGTTGTGATTGACTGGTTTTTACATGTAACACACAGTACAAGATTGTTCTGTTTGTAGTTGTGACTGACTGGTTTTATACACGATGTAAACACACAGTACAAGATTGTTCTGTTTGTAGTTGTGACTGACTGGTTTTATACATGATATTAACACACAGTACAAGATTGTTCTTTTTGTAGTTGTGACTGACTGGTTTTATACATGATATTAACACACAGCACAAAATTGTTCTTTTTGTAGTTGTGACTGACTGGTTTTATACACGATGTAAACACACAGTACAAGATTGTTCTGTTTGTAGTTGTGACTGACTGGTTTTATACATGCTATTAACACACAGTACAAGATTGTTCTGTTTGTAGTTGTGACTGACTGGTTTTATACATGATAATAACACACAGTACAAGATTGTTTTGTTTGTAGTTGTGACTGACTGGTTTTATACATGATACTGACACACAGTACAAGATTGTTTTGTTTGTAGTTGTGACTGACTGGTTTTATACATGATACTGACACACAATACAAGATTGTTCTTTTTGTAGTTGTGACTGACTGGTTTTATACACGATGTAAACACACAGTACAAGATTGTTCTGTTTGTAGTTGTGACTGACTGGTTTTATACATGCTATTAACACCCAGTACAAGATTGTTCTGTTTGTAGTTGTGACTGACTGGTTTTATACATGATATTAACACACAGCACAAGATTGTTCTCTTTGTAGTTGTGACTGACTGGTTTTATACATGCTATTAACACACAGTACAAGATTGTTCTGTTTGTAGTTGTGACTGACTGGTTTGATACATGATACTGACACACAGTACAAGATTGTTCTGTTTGTAGTTGTGACTGACTGGTTTTATACATGATATTAAAACACAGTACAAGATTGTTCTGTTTGTAGTTGTGACTGACTGGTTTGATACACGATATTGACACACAGTATCAGATTGTTCTGATTGTAGTTTTGACTGACTGGTTTTATACATGATATTTACACACAGTACAATATTGCCAGATTTGTAGTTTGAGTGATTGGTTGTATACATGATGTTGACACACAGCACAAGATTATTCTGTTTGTAGTTATAACTGACTGGTTTTATACACGATGTAAACACACAGTACAAGATTCTTCTGTTTGTAGCTGTGACTGACTGGTTTTATACATGATATTAACACACAGTACAAGGTTGTTCTGTTTGTAATTGTGACTGACTGGTTTTATACATGATGTTGACACTGTACAAGATTGTTCTGTTTGTAGTTGTGATTGACTGGTTTTATACATGATATTAACACACAGTACAAGATTGTTCTGTTTGTAATTGTGACTGACTGGTTTTATACATGCTATTAACACACAGAAGAAGATTCTTTGTAGTTGTGACTGACTGGTTTTATACATGATATTAACACACAGTACAAGATTTTTCTGTTTGTAGTTGTAACTGACTGGTTTTATACACGATATAGACACACAGCACAAGATTGTTCTGTTTGTAATTGTGACTGACTGGTTTGATACATGATGTTGACACAGTACAAAATTGTTCTGTTTGTAGTTGTGACTGACTGGTTTTATACACAATACTGACGCACAGTGAAATGTTGTTTTGTTTGTAGTTGTGACTGACTGGTTTTATAGGACATACATTCAGGATTCGTAGCTAGCTGTCACAAGAACACGCTTGGAGTAGAGAGTGCGTTATAATAGCGACAGTCAAATCCTTGTATTCTGTGAGACTAGCGGTAAACAATGCTTGTTAAACAAATCAGTTGTCACGAAAACTGGCTGTTCTTACCAATTTTGACAGTTAGAGGTTCACACATTTGTGTGGATACAGTTTTCATATGTGTATAAACAGTATGCCAGATTTAAAGAGGTGAGATACAACTACAAGCCACTGCATGGTGTCCTTGAACTCCAAAGAAGGCAACAATTTTCAATCACCGTAGGAAGGAGGAGTCATTTGGCATCACAGTACTGCACGAGGACCTCAGAGGGTCTAATTGTTACCACTTAGGTATATATAAATAAGTGAATACGACCAATCGAAGAGATTCATCTTGACATCGTTTCTTTGTGTTTTTTTCGATTACGCTGATTTATATTTGATGTAAAAACAACACATAACCATTCGCTGCTTGGCCACGAGATGTGCTGTGGCTTCGTGCTTACGCAAACGAACTCTAAACACGAGACCATTGTTGTCACTGTTAGCACGTGGAAACAAACAAAGAAGAAAAGAAATTCGCACTTTCTTACACACACACACACACACGATATCGTGACGCGAGGCACTTTTCAGAGAAAAGTATCGTATCTCACAACACATTATCCAGATGGTTTGATCTCAGAAGCTGAAATGTTCTTCCCTAAGCCAGCGCAGGTCGTGCATTACAAAGAATAGATACTAGTTAATGTAAAAAAGAAATAAGGGTTCCGTGCTTTAACCATGGTCTACACAAACGTAAAGTTTTCGTTACATGTGTTATTATCATTGAATAAGCGGTTTTCAGAATTCGTCGTTACAACCAAGTCCTACTTCCAAAGTTATTTCTTACAGAAAAATGTTTATTAGACGAGTAAATCTTTACAGAGTGCGGTTCAGTAGCCCTTGTTCCTAATTTCTATATTCATTGAAAGATCATTATAAAGTGTACCATGAGCCAAAGTCACAATATACGAGTTTTTAATGATGTTCGTTGACCACCGTTGTAAGCTTGATTCTAAGCAGTCAAATGAGTGTGTGTTGTGATAGTAGTAAACGACCTTACAACAGCACGTGCCATTTTATTTAAATGGACGCTTAACGTTTCGCTTTGCAACTTCTACAGGATTGTTTAACTGAAACGTGGTTTATCAGATATTTTCTGAAGAAGATCTAAAGCGAAACGTTGAGCGTCCACTTGAAGATAATTCACACTTGGTGTTGTACGGCGTTCATCGATTGTCTTAAGATTTCCTTTATTCAACAATATGCATTACAGAAATTGAATAATGAATGTTGACAGCACGTACAGTAATATTATGAATAATATTCTTAACATTTTAGGGTAATGTCTAATACCCACGAGTTAGTCACACCCACCTCCCTCCAACTGTACCAAACATACAAGTACCTTAATTATTATTATGAACAAATACTATGAAAGGAATCAATCGGTTCAAATCCTTGTATTGACAACCACATGGACCACGTGATCTAAAGAAATGGTTTCGCTGATGTTGTACAAACGAGGTTCACGTTACCCGTGAGATGATAGTATATTATACACACACGAATAAGGGTACGTGTACATTAGATCTGTAGTTTACAGGTGTTACTACATCATATTTACGTACATCGTTATAAATATTGATAGTGTTAGCAGTGACCCTAATTATGTGTACTTAGGTTGATGGTTATAAATATTGATACTGTCAGCAGTAAGCCTGTTTATGTGTACTTAGGTTGATGGTTATAAATATTGATACTGTCAGCAGGAACCCTATTTATGTGTACTTAGATTGATGGTTATAAAATTGATAGTGTTAGCAGTAAGCCTTTTTATGAGTACTTAGGTTGATGGTTATAAATATTGATACTGTCAGCAGTAAGCCTATTTATGTGTACTTAGATTGATGGTTATAAATATTGATACTGTCAGCAGTAAGCCTATTTATGTGTACTTAGATAGATGGTTGGTTATAAATATTGATACTGTCAGCAGTAACCTTATTTATGTGTACTTAGATTGATGGTTATAAAATTGATAGTGTCAGCAGTAACCCTATTTATGTGTACTAAGGTAGATGGTTATAAATATTGATACTGTCAGCAGTAACCCTATTTATGTGTACTTAGATTGATGGTTATAAAATTGATAGTGTTAGCAGTAAGCCTATTTATGTGTACTTAGGTAGATGGTTATAAAATTGATAATGTTAGCAGTAAACCTGTTTATGTGTACTTAGGTAGATGGTTATAAAATTGATAGTGTTAGCAGTAAGCCTATTTATGTGTACTTAGGTAGATGGTTATAAAATTGATAATGTTAGCAGTAAGCCTATTTATGAGTACTTAGGTTGATGGTTATAAATATTGATACTGTCAGCAGTAAGCCTATTTATGTGTACTTAGGTTGATGGTTATAAATATTGATACTGTCAGCAGTAAGCCTATTTATGTGTACTTAGGTTGATGGTTATAAATATTGATAGTGTTAGCAGTAAGCCTGTTTATGTGTACTTAGGTTGATGGTTATAAAATTGATAGTGTTAGCAGTAAGCCTATTTATGTGTACTTAGGTAGATGGTTATAAAATTGATAGTGTTAGCAGTAAGCCTATTTATGTGTACTTAGGTAGATGGTTATAAAATTGATAATGTTAGCAGTAAACCTGTTTATGTGTACTTAGGTAGATGGTTATAAAATTGATAGTGTTAGCAGTAAGCCTATTTATGTGTACTTAGGTAGATGGTTATAAAATTGATAATGTTAGCAGTAAGCCTATTTATGAATACTTAGGTTGATGGTTATAAATATTGATACTGTCAGCAGTAAGCCTATTTATGTGTACTTAGGTAGATGGTTATAAATATTGATGCTGTCAGCAGTAAGCCTATTTATGTGTACTTAGGTAGATGGTTATAAAATTGATAATGTTAGCAGTAAACCTGTTTATGTGTACTTAGGTAGATGGTTATAAAATTGATAGTGTTAGCAGTAAGCCTATTTATGTGTACTTAGGTAGATGGTTATAAAATTGATAATGTTAGCAGTAACCCTATTTATGAGTACTTAGGTTGATGGTTATAAATATTGATACTGTCAGCAGTAAGCCTATTTATGTGTACTTAGGTAGATGGTTATAAATATTGATACTGTCAGCAGTAAGCCTATTTATGTGTACTTAGGTTGATGGTTATAAACATTGATACTGTCAGCAGTAACCCTATTTATGTGTACTTAGATTGATGGTTATAAAATTGATAGTGTTAGCAGTAAACCTGTTTATGTGTACTTAGGTAGATGGTTATAAAATTGATAATGTTAGCAGTAAACCTGTTTATGTGTACTTAGGTAGATGGTTATAAAATTGATAATGTTAGCAGTAAACCTGTTTATGTGTACTTAGGTAGATGGTTATAAAATTGATAGTGTTAGCAGTAAGCCTATTTATGTGTACTTAGGTAGATGGTTATAAAATTGATAATGTTAGCAGTAAGCCTGTTTATGAGTACTTAGGTTGATGGTTATAAATATTGATACTGTCAGCAGTAAGCCTATTTATGTGTACTTAGATTGATGGTTATAAATATTGATACTGTCAGCAGTAAGCCTATTTATGTGTACTTAGATAGATGGTTGGTTATAAATATTGATACTGTCAGCAGTAACCCTATTTATGTGTACTTAGATTGATGGTTATAAAATTGATAGTGTCAGCAGTAACCCTATTTATGTGTACTTAGGTAGATGGTTATAAATATTGATACTGTCAGTAGTAAGCCTATTTATGTGTACTTAGGTAGATGGTTATAAATATTGATACTGTCAGCAGTAAGCCTATTTATGTGTACTTTGGTAGTTG
This sequence comes from Tachypleus tridentatus, assembly GCF_004210375.1. Taxonomy (NCBI): domain Eukaryota; kingdom Metazoa; phylum Arthropoda; class Merostomata; order Xiphosura; family Limulidae; genus Tachypleus; species Tachypleus tridentatus. The sequence continues at coordinate 109,937,778 of NC_134825.1, read as the reverse complement.
AGTTATAGAGACCAAATAAATTATATGTGTTTATGAGAAAGAAAAGCAAGTTTTATACTACAGTGGATGGATTGTGTTTATAATATTTATGTTTACCCATTGTGTTAGTTAAACATTTATATGTAATTGAGAAAAATGGAAAAGAAATCTATAAATATATATATCTTCAATATCAATATACAAGAGGGTATTATATAAATACAAGTTGTGATGGTCTCTTCTGATGAAATACCCGTCTAGGTGTTTTCCTCTTTTGATTTTTTGAATGAATCAATACTAAACTCAACCCTCAATGTTTCCACGTAGCCAGGCCAATGCCCTTGATGGTGGGCCCTGGCTTTTCGCCTCTATTTTTTGTATTTTTTCGTATGGCCGATGAGCTTAGCGATAAGTGGTTAGGTCAGTTGGCAGGCGAACTGCATGAAAAGAATTCGACATTTTGTTTTTACTTGATTTCCTTACGTGGCCGCGCGTGAGACGGCTTCCTCACAACGCCAGGTGGCAGGGCAATGATCGCACATTGGTCTTACTGTTGTTTTCTGGCCCGTTTGCACGTGCGTGATACTTAATACTTTGATTTCAGAATGCATATCTATTCTTCTCATTGGTTGAAACAATCTTTAACCGTCATCACATTCATCCAATCAAAGAGGTAGTTAGTTTGAAGTCTCTTAGAGGTTCATTTATTGTAGCAAATTTATTTTATCTCATTTGCATGTTTGTTTTACCCTCATGTGTATTATAATATCCAGTAACTGTTCGTCCGGCGATTCTAGCACAGGATGTCCCATTTTCCAGCCGAGGTTCTGAACCAACGAGGCTGTTTACTGCCGGAACGTTTCTCACTTGATGTGTATTCTGTGCAGGTGGCGCTGACGGGTTGGCTCCTCACCTTTCACAAATAAGGCCTTATCTCTCCGGCTGAATATTTGGTCCAGTTATTCAAATGCACGTGACTGAGGTATGCGTTTGCTTTGTATCGTTCAATAAATAAAGTTTAACTAATTGAATATATTAACACAATACTGTTTATGAACGTTTTTATTTCAAAATTATAGATTATATTTATAAAATGAAATAGAATTGGGAATTTGGGTTTCCAAACAATTATTCTTTATTGAATATCGTACAAAGCTAACCGAGGGCTATCTGCGCTATCCCTAATTAACCAGTTTAAGAATAGAGGAAAGGCAGCTAGACATTATCACCTACCGCCAACTCTTTTAACAACGAAGAGTGGGATTGATCGAAACATTATAACGCCTCCACGGCTAAGAGGGTGAACATATTTGGGACGATGGGGGATTTGAACCGCGAACCTTAGATCACGAGTCGAGCGTCCTAACCACCTGACCATGCCGTGCCGTTTCCAAACAAACTGAACATTTTTGATGTGTAAAAACATACCACAAAAATTCTTAACAGAATAAAATTACATCTATATTTCTGAGACATTATCAAAGTGTCTCTAATGTCGAAACAGTTTTCAATTTAATAGCATAACAAGCTTCAACAAACTGGTTTTGCAAACATCCTGCGTTTGTTGTCCGTTAGGTGGCGAGTATATAATTTTTGCACTGTACATTTACAAGGTGCAATTTGCATGAGTTTTAAGTGCTTAAGACCCGTAATTAGCTGTCTGCAATACAACACGAAAATCCACAGTGACACAGCGGTAACTCTGAAGGAATATGACGCTAAGAACCGGGTTTCGATACCTGTGGTTGGCATAGCACATATAGTTCATTGCATAGCTTTGAGCTTAGCAACAAACAGAAACTCACGTTACAATGATTTCCAACGATCAAAGTCCAAAACTTGGAATAAAATGGCTAATTGTGATTGAATGTTCTGTGGTTTGCGAAACGTTGTACTCGGGCACAGATTATAAAGACAGCATTCTGTTGTTTTTTCACAGCTTGTTTTAGCAAGTTACGTATATTAGTTTCAGTGGACAATGACATAGTCTTGTAATTTGTAATTACTTTTTAACAAGTTTGTTTCTGTGTAAATTTAATCCTATAATTTTGAAACTCATTTTTAATAAGTTATTTATATTAGTTTCAGTGAAAATTTAGACTGTCCTTATACTACTGATGGTACTTTAGTTTACTTCTTTAATAACTCCACCACTGATGGTACTTTAGTTTACTTCTTTAATAACTCCACCACTGATGGTACTTTAGTTTACTTCTTTAATAACTCCACCACTGATGGTACTTTAGTTTACTTCTTTAATAACTCCACCACTGATGGTACTTTAGTTTACTTCTTTAATAACTCCACTACTGATGGTACTTTTGATTACTTCTTTAATAACTACACCACTGATGGTACTTTTGTTTACTTCTTTAATAACTCCACCACTGATGGTACTTTAGTTTACTTCTTTAATAACTCCACTACTGATGGTACTTTTGTTTACTTCTTTAATAACTCCACCACTGATGGTACTTTAGTTTACTTCTTTAATAACTCCACCACTGATGGTACTTTAGTTTACTTCTTTAATAACTCCACCACTGATGGTACTTTAGTTTACTTCTTTAATAACTCCACCACTGATGGTACTTTAGTTTACTTCTTTAATAACTCCACCACTGATGGTACTTTAGTTTACTTCTTTAATAACTCCACTACTGATGGTACTTTTGTTTACTTCTTTAATAACTCCACTACTGATGGTACTTTTGATTACTTCTTTAATAACTACACCACTGATGGTACTTTTGTTTACTTCTTTAATAACTCCACCACTGATGGTACTTTAGTTTACGTTTTTAATAACTCCACTACTGATGGTACTTTAGTTTACTTCTTTAATAACTCCACTACTGATGGTACTTTTGTTTACTTCTTTAATAACTACACCACTGATGGTACTTTTGTTTACTTCTTTAATAACTCCACCACTGATGGTACTTTTGTTTACTTCTTTAATAACTCCACCACTGATGGTACTTTTGTTTACGTTTTCAATAACTCCATCACTGATGGTGCTTTAGTTTACTTCTTTAATAACTACACCACTGATGGTACTTTTGTTTACTTCTTTAATAACTCCACTACTGATGGTACTTTTGTTTCCTTCTTTAATAACTACACCACTGATGGTACTTTTGTTTACTTCTTTAATAACTCCACCACTGATGGTACTTTTGTTTACTTCTTTAATAACTCCACCACTGATGGTACTTTTGTTTACGTTTTTAATAACTCCACCACTGATGGTACTTTTGTTTACTTCTTTAATAACTACACCACTGATGGTACTTTTGTTTACTTCTTTAATAACTCCACCACTGATGGTACTTTTGTTTACGTTTTCAATAACTCCACCACTGATGGTACTTTAGTTTACTTCTTTAATAACTCCACTACTGATGGTACTTTAGTTTACTTCTTTAATAACTACACCACTGATGGTACTTTTGTTTACTTCTTTAATAACTCCACCACTGATGGTACTTTAGTTTACTTCTTTAATAACTCCACCACTGATGGTACTTTAGTGTACTTCTTTAATAACTCCACCACTGACGGTACTTTAGTTTACTTCTTTAATAACTCCACCACTGATGGTACTTTAGTTTACGTTTTTAATAACTCCACCACTGATGGTACCTTTGTTTACTTCTTTAATAACTCCACCACTGATGGTACCTTTGTTTACTTCTTTAATAACTCCACCACTGATGGTACTGTAGTAAATAACTCCACTACTGATGGCACTATCAGCAGATAGCCCGAGGTGGCTTTGCTGTAAGAAAAACGCACACACACCCACTACTGTCGACAGTAATTCTACAGCTAACTTTGGTCTTTCGAGTGCTACAACACCGATGTGTTTATAATATATAATATGAGTAGTATATATGTAATAACACATCGATAATATACAGACTATATATATAGTCTGAAAACATTATACACACACACCTAGACAAAAAGCAAAATCAACCAACAGAAGTAAATATATCTCACGAATCAAAATATAACGAAACCATATAATGCTGCATACCATATATTCCCAACATCAGCAAAAAAATAACCAACATTTGGCAAAAACTAGTAACAAAATATGACATTCCAGGTAATACCAAATTTATTCAAAAACCAGGCACAAAACTGAGGTCTATACAATGTAAAAACTACACTGACAAACACCACACCAACATTATTTATAAAATACAATGTGATTACTGCCACGACTTCTATATTGGAGAAACAAGTAGAAAAACGGAACCAGATTCAAAGAACACAAAAAGTGACCTTCACACGTTTTCGAACACTGCAAGTCAAATAAACACAACATAGCCATAGAAAACACTCAAATACTAAATAAAGAAATAAACATAAACAAACGCAAAATTAAAGAAGCCTTACTTATACAACAACTTAAGCCCAAAATAAACCAATACAAAGGAACACCTTTATACCTATATTAAAAATAATATAATAAAAATAAATAATATAAAATTATATGTTCAAACATCTAAGCCCACCCTCTACATTCCGACACTCAGTTACACAACCCTTTTCAAACATGTGGTCAGCTTCCGGTCAGTTTCCTCTTTCTTTCTTTATGAACCTAACAATGACCGAAGAAGGTCGAAACGTTGTTCACTCCTCTACGTAAAAAGGTTTCTCAACCCAAACGAGCTGTTTTTACATATTTATGTAATATCACATCAAGAATATACAGACTATATATGTGTAATATTACATCGATAATATACAGACTAATATATATGTAATATCACATCGATAATATACAGACTATATATATATGTGATATCACATCAAGAATATACAGACTAATATATATGTAATATCACATTAATAATACACAGACTATATATATTTAATACCACATCAAGAATATGAAGTATATACATATTTAAAGAATCGGATAACCTCATTAGACTGTTGGTTTGATTGCTAACGTTCACCAGTGTGGACATTAGAAGAACTCTGTGTCTATTTGATTTTGAAATAACTATAGTTATATAGAAAAGTAGCAAAATGTTGAACTATATCTTTAATGAAACAGTTATTTACTGGTTCAATATGTACATAGCAAAGATCAATGAACATTGCTGACAAAATTCCGTAAACAGTATTTGAATAACGTATTTTTAGCAGACCTTAATGCTGTAAACGTACAGACGTCTGTAGAACACCTTAAGTTTGGAAAAATGGTTTCTAATCAAGATAGAATCGAGAACGAAAGATTAATGACTTTAATTCTGTAAAGCGTGCGACACTTAGCGGCAAATGTATTAATGCTATGTATGAATGACGAAACACAAGTGTCTGGAAAACAAAGACACAACAACTAAAAGTTTTATAATGTTTATTAATAAAAATACCAGTTTATAGTGGATGTAGCATTTTTGACATACTTTGACAAACCAAACAACTTAGTAGCAGTTGGTAGCAAGTAACACCATAACAATGTTTTATGACAAGTCGACTGTAACAATAACTGCTTGATAGAACGTTTTATTGTGATACTAGTTTCGAAACGTTCCGTTAGTTGGTTTTAGAACAGAGCCACATTGAGTTGGTTATCTGCTGTGTCCACAGTGTGGAATCGAACCCCAGTATTAAGCTGCTTATCTGCTGTGTCCACAGTGTGGAATCGAACCCCAGTATTAAGCTGGTTATCTGCTGTGTCCACAGTGTGGAATCGAACCCCGGTATTGAGTCCGTAAATTTGTCGATGTTCCACCAGAGGACAGAAATTTGCTCTTGGTAACAGTCGATTGTAAGAGTGATGTGAGTAACTAAACATAAGAAAGTGTTAAGTAGAGTGCATTTAATGCACAAAATGTGAGCGAAAGAAAGAAAAACGTGCCAACCACGCTACCACTGTCATGTTCAGTAACGATGAGACCTCTCGTACAATACCAAAACTCTTTCATCAGACAAAAAGTTGATGAGTAATTATTTAGGAAATTATATTCAAGGTGATTTTTTTGTTTCAAATGTGAAAAGGAATAACATTTTTCAATCGAAAAACTGTAAAAAAAAAAAAGGAAAAAACAACCAGAAACAGAACGCGTTATCTGTTGGAAACACAGACGTTTCCGGCGCATGAGAGGGGAAAGAACCCCGCGTTTACGAACTATTTTGTGCCCTTGCACAAAGTCTTGGTTATCACTGTAGTGTGTCTAGAACACAGGTCGCCTACCTCCTGGGAAACCAAGCGAGAGGGGTTCATGAACGATTATAAGTCTTTTTATTTTAGGTGATTACACATTATGTCTCGTCAGTCTGCATAGGTGTATTGTTTTTGTCTAGTAGTTTCTTTGTCTTTGAATCGTAAATTAGATTAAGAGTTGCCGAAGGACATTACAGAGTGCATGTATTTTTATGGTGTTTGGGTCCACTGACATCTGCTAGCTGGTTAAAAGTATCCAGGACAACTAAAGTTCAGGAAATGTTCTGCAGAAAAGAACTTCCATCACTGACAGCAAGAGAAACACAAGTAAAACAATGTCCTTATTCAAAATATATAACTATCTTCGTCAAGAAATTGACTAAGTTCTCTCTTTATGTTATCCACACATAACAAGAACTGAGGAATCATGATATACTGCAGTTTCAAATAAAATAAAGTTCCCAAATACGATATTCCATAATCCAAAGATATATACTTAACCGACCACTGAAAATAATATACATAGGGGAGAAATCTTCAACGAATACAAGTATATGTGTTCCCCTTATGATGGGTTTCTTCTCATCCTTATAGAGTGCATGTTGACACAGGAACAAATCATACAAGCTTCCAGTTGTTTCTCTATGAAACCTTTACCTAAGTAAAAGTCCCCCAGCGGTAAGTCTTCGGATTTACAAAGCTAAAATTAGGGGTTCAACTCCCCTCAATTGACGCAGCAGATAGTCCGTTGTAGCTAAGTAAAAAGGAAAACAATTAGCAATTATTTACGACAATTTAACAGCTGGTTAACCAGAATGTCATAAATTAATAAAAAAAATGATAAAAAACTGCCCCGACTAATGATATATTCTATATTATTTATGGAGAGGTGAAATTAGTAGCAGTTTCAACTAATATTAACTCACTTGTTAATAGTGAATGCGTTAGTTATAAATGTCATTTCAGACATAAAGAAAACATAAATCAGTTGTTATTTTAGCGCAAGGCTCCACTATAGGTTATCTGAGCTTTTCTACCGCGGGGATCGAACCCTGGAAATTGGCGTTATAAGTCCGTGACCCACCGGAGAATACCTTAACCAGTGTTATTCTATAAAATAAAAGCTGTTTTAAAGAAAACTTATATTAGAATGAAGTGGATTATTCAAGAATTGTTGCTGATTACCAATATTAATACATTTTAAACACGATTTATAAGTTACACAATACTTAAACATCATGCGTGTTTGGAATAATTTATTTGTTAAACATTAGGGGATGTTTATCAAATGTAAATTGTGTTTATGGTAATAGCTTTATTACTTCCTACGGTAAATCTTACTTCTGGTTGAAGTGCACCGACGGAAAACAATAAGGTCTTGTTAATTAATCTCAGGGTGGAAAATACTGGTATGGTGGATATAGTTTCAAGTTGTTTGATGTAATGTTTTTGTTTACATGAACTGTTTTGTCACTGAAAAAGTTCAACGGACACGCGACAAGAGGTTGTATCCGTACATGCAAACAAACAGCCCGAATTTAACGCGTACGTAACGTAAGTCTAACTACATACATTGACACACTCGAGCTTGTGTCAGTATTTCAGCACTATGCACAATGTTTGTGCCGATTAAATATATTTGTGATTTTAGCCTTATGTGTTTTAGTGTTTGAATAATGCTTATAAAAGTTTGGTTTTGACTGAAGAGCTTTCAACTTAACGCAACTCGTCTGTTGAAGCGGAAGTAGCGAATCAAAGAATATACAAGGCTCTATGTCATAACTAGCGAATCAAAGAGTATGTAAGACTCCACGTCATAACAAGCGAATCAAAGAGTATATAAGGCTGTACGTCATAACTACCAAATCAAAGAGTATGTAAGGTTCTACGTCGTCTTTTATTCACCGAAATTTATTTTGTTGTAAAGCAGTGAAATTACAAACTTAATGTTCACCAGCTTTATACTGTTTTTTATCAACAAGTAACGGCTGTATTAGTTACGGTAAGATTTTTTACAACAATTTATTATATTCAATTATTTAATTACGGTTTTAACATTTCTATAGCAGCCTCGTTACCTAGTTAAGACCTGAGAGAACGTATTTCGTATTTCGCAAATACGGAAACAATTGTAATAATGGAAAATATTGTCCGTGAGAAAAACGGAAATACATTGCTGGTAGAGCAGTACTTCTGTCCATGAATGAAATAATTTTAACAAGCATCTCAGTTTATAAAGTAAAGATGAAAACAGATGTGTAGTCAGTTTCACGAAGAAGAAAAACATCTTCACGTTTTTTCCTAATTCGTCTAATTATAGCAGACTAGTTGGTCAGCTAGTGTTAAGATTTTAATAATAAGAAATATAAAATCGATTAATCAGTGATTTTAATGCTTAATAGTGAAAGAAAATGCTTTATTAAGGGTATTTGAATTTATTTACGGTTTTAATTATATAACTGCCTTTCAGTAGCCCAGACTTCAAACATGTTGAAAGTTCGCGACTTTACTAAGTCGCGATAGGTTTATAAATAATTTAAACATTATTATAGCGAAACAATTTTGATTGTTTTGGACGTGTAAAGAACTCTAAAGATGAGATAAAAAAGCGTCCCTGCAGTAAGTTAATAAGCACATTGAGACTTGTCACGAATTTTGAATAATAAATAATTAATTGTTATTGGTTTAATATAGTAATATAACATAGAATTACTTATGAACTGTGGATGAATAAGTAAGCCGCTAAATCTGTTGCTTTTACTAATCACGATTAGTTGTGTTTTTTATTTCAGATGCTGTTTAAAAGTAAATTCAAGGAACAAACGACTGTTACTTTGTTACAAGTTAACGAACACAAAGTACCAGATCAAATTAAGTTGTTGAAAAGTTGACCCAAAGCACAAAATAAATATACTCATTGAATATTATGTTTCAACTAGTAGAGACGTGCAAAAGTAATAACAATACCTGCCTGTACTTGTCTCTCTGGTGTAGTGAAAACATTAGGCCTAACATCAGTTAAGTCTTTAATACAATACAACCTATATTTGATAATTAACACTGTAACTTAGGTACGTTTTTTTCCTCTAGCTTAGTTGGGCCTAAACTTTATATTACTCATCACTATCAATAAATATACTTATAATGTCATTCTACGACATAACCTTAGACCTTTTTTTAAATCTTTGATACGTTTTTAATATGTTGTTATATAAAATGTCTTATAAAGTGTATTTACGTCCGCTTTTTCTTTACACGCGTTAAAATAAAGTGCGCGTGCATTTTCAGGACAGACAGAAACTGAATATATTATTAGATTGGTGCGCCTTATTTTAGGTCACAACTTTTCCGTTGTATTCAAGGCACACCTATTATAAGATGGAAAATTGTATTTCACACATTTTGTTTGTTGAGTTTCGTGGGAAGCTACTCGAAGCCTATCTGCGGTAGTCACCCCCTAATTTTGAACTGACTGACTAGAAGGAAGATAGAATAATCAACATCACCCACCACCAACACTTCAACTGTTCTTTATTAAAGTATAGTTATATTGGCTGTACCTTTATAATGCCCTCATGGCTGAAAAAGTGAACGTGTTAGGTAGGGAGCTTCAATCGCACGACCTGTGCGCGAGTGTTGTAGCCACGTGGTCACATATGTGTTACAGTTATTGTATCCAAGGTACTCATTATGTTTCAATTAATTCAAAATTTTAGTGTTAATTTGATATTTTTATCCAAGCCAAGTTATTAAGTAGTTATACTAGTGTTATTTAATGCGGCAACTGTTTTTTCTTTACCGTTTCAAGTACAGGAAAAACGTATGTTACTAATAATCTATTAAAACATAAAATAACAATACTGTTATCAAAACATCACCCTGACTACAGTTTGATTTTTTTCCTTGCAAATTGTGTGATATAAGCTTGTATTAATTCTCAAAACTCTCAAATATTAGTTTTTAATATAGCTTTTTGTTTTAATATATAGACAACAAAGTACATGTCAATAACAGCTAATCGTAACTTGTTGGCTGACCTAATCAAACAAGTAAAAATTGTAGAAGAAAACATTTAAGCCGGATATAAATGTAAACCTGGTATTAACAAAACGTTTTTATTTTTTATCGATTTAATTTTTACAGTACAGTGCACTTCCTAGCCCATATTCAAAGTCACTACATTTACACCCCCGCAAGAGATAGGTACGTCTCTCCCAGACAGTCGCGTGGCCTCAGACAGTTGTATTGATTAACTTCGTGTCTGGCTCGCGGCGCGTTTGTCTCGTGTCACACCTGTGAAGTGCGTGTCTAGGTACGTTGGGAGCTGTTTTCTTCCTGTTATATGTAATCATGGAAAGGTAGGTAGCTTCAGGTATTATTAATATATCGTCTGTTTTTTTTTTATAATGTTACAAAGTTCGGCTTAGTGTGGTAACCTATAAAATAATCGTTTTCCAATCAAGTTGGAAGGAAACGTTTAGAAACTACTATGGGAGATTTATCATTGAAAAACTGATATGCCAAGATGTAAGTAGGCTTAGTGAATTTGTAACCATCCTAAATTGGAAGTTACATAAAAACGTGGCGAGTTTTGATTATAAGTGTCATAACTGTTCGATATGACAGTAATATTTCTGATTATCGTTATCCTATGACAAATAATCTAGTTATTAATTAACTATACCCTTGTTAACAGATGAGTTTATCGTATGACAGATAATCTAGTTATTAATTAACTATACCGTTGTTAACAGATGAGTTTATCGTATGACAGATAGTCTAGTTATTAATTAACTATACCCTTGTTATCAGATGAGTTTATCGTATGACAGATAATCTAGTTATTAATTAACTATACCCTTGTTAACAGATGAGTTTACCTTTTCGAATAAAAACAAACAGTCAACACGGTTATTATATTTCTTAAGAACTAGAGATTACATCTAACGAGTAGTTTTGTTGTCTGGCAGATAACAATTTTACTATGCCCTTCTGATAAATCTTTCAAAAAGATGAGTCATAGAATAAAGGCCATCTTGTTATAACAACAGTAAGTACATAATGTAGTTTTGTTTCTTACAAAACGAGTTATAGTTCCTATCCTAAAATCAGGGATAAATTCAGAAGTCTTGTATTTGTAAATTATTACTATTGGTTCCAATGGTTACTACGTAAAGACGTTACGTTTAGAATTCAGGAAGTAAAGTACTATTCAAAGTGGTTTTTATACAATACCGTTAGGACGTAATATAACCGAACGTAAATAACTGACAGAAATGTGCTACAGAGAAACAAAGGTTAACACTGAAAGTTGTTAGGACACGGTTTCAGATAATATACTTGTATTTACATATTATAATGAAAAACAGGAAAGTGAGACACCTAAACGAAACAAAGTACACGTAATGAAACACTTATCCACTTGAGTTGGAGTCCAAATCAAATGGGGTGAAGCTGGATAGGCCTAATAAATTTAAGTATTGTCAACAAGAATTGAAACATACAATTTGTTTTAACTTAAGGATGGGAGGTACACTGTTCTGGTAGAGTAACATACAGTGACTGCTTCAGTTAGTAGTCCATATTATCATGGTAGAAGTTTCACTTTGTGTACCACTACGTAAACTGTCCAGCCTAAAATTTGATACATATATCATTTGAAAATAAACGCCAGATGTAATTTAAAGTAGTGTAATTTTAAATTTTCAGTTAGGTTAATGAAATCAATTAGCCAGGATCGTATTTATAATTATAAAGAAATAAACGTAGAAGGTTTGATTGAATTTCGTGTTAAACTACTCGAGGGCTATCTGCGCTAACCGTCACTAATTTGGCAGTGTAAGACTAGAGGGAAGGCAGCACCACCCACCGCCAACTCTTGAGCTACTCTTTTACCAACGAATAGTGGAAGTGATCGTCACATTATTGCGTCCCCATGGCTGAAAGGGCGAGCATATTTGGTATGACGAGGAACCCGTGACCCTCAGATTACGAGTCAAGCACCCCAACCTCCTAGCCATGCAGGGTCTGAAATATATGCTGAAGGGGACGTTTTTTGTAGTTAAACTTCTACGTATGTTGCACTGTGTATAACAGAAACTTTCTGAGGTGAAAAGAATTACAGTTCATTCATTTGGAAAGATAAGAAACTTATGATGCTAAAATTCTCGCATATCACAGCTTCAACAATAAACAAGCCGGTAAAAATATATTCGTAACGGAGAACCTGCTGGAAAGTTTATTTATTGGAGGCCACGTTTAGATCTTCAACTGATGAAAGTTAAGTGTGATTCTAAACAAGTGAACGAACCTCATTAAAACCTTTATTTGAGCTCGAGGCGTCTTCTTGAATCGTGTTTTGAATCATATTTATTTGTTTGTTTTTTCCATAAATGTCACGAGCTACGTTCGTTGCATCTGTTCATCTTATCTTTCGTTTTGCTGTTATCAGCTCAACTTGCACACTTACTTTAACCAGATTAAACTAAGAGATGCTATTAGTTTATTAACGTTCTTCATGATTGTTTCAATTCACAAGGATATGTTTTATAGTTGTTTGTTGTTGTTTTTAACAACACCATTAAACGATCTGACTACGATTTTGTTATTTATATCTTGGATGTTAAGTGTATTTTAAAAAAAAGTAGATTCGAACGTCTGGCTCGATATGTTAATTAAAAACAATTAGAGCCGATTTTGTCTTTGTTCTTGAAAAAACATTCATATAAATTCCTATATTTCGTTTTCTATGTTATCTAAACACCTGTGTGATTCAGCTTTCATGTACATTTGCTTGTGGTACTCGCGCAAAGCTACACAAGTGTAATCTAGGCTAGTCTTTCCTGACTGTAAACTGATAGGCTAAAGAGAAGGGAGCTAGCCAGCACGATCCACCGCCACCTGTGTGGATGCTCTAATCCAGTTGGGGAATTTTAACTACCTGAAAGTTCGAAGGATGATTTTGCGGTCACGAGGAACGAATCACAGACCTTCAAATTCACAGTCCACCATATAAACCACAAGGCCATGGCCAGTCCTAAAAGTTGCAAATCAGTGAAAGTTAATAATAACTTAAATTAGTTTGTCAAATATGGATCTCAAATAAGACTATTTTAAGTGTTTTTTTTTATTTGCCACATTTCAAGCCATTACCGAAGAGGCCTTTCGCTCAATACAAAAATTGGTATTGAAGATGTTTGATCAACTAGACATGATTGGAACCAAAAGATGATCCCAAATTCTGCTCTATTAGGCATAGTAACGATCATTTGTTTAGCATGACGTCACAATTTTTACCCGATCAAATGGTAAATGAGCGATTTCTTTAACACTGGCGGAAAAAAACAATTAAAATGTTAGTTATTTAGGTACCCTTATTATGGTAAATTATACAAATACCCTCAAGTTAATGTCACTGACCTAGAAGTTTCAACTCTTTCACATTGACATATATAAAGGAACCCATTAAAATTTTTCTTATTCTAAACAAATACACTGAATGACATATATTTAATTGGGAGAATTTAAAAAAAAGGAATAACATCTTTTGCAAAAAAATGATGGTAAGTGCTGTGGTTTATTAGCAAACTTTCAAACTAGACTTGTAAAATTGTCTTTTCTTTGTGCATTGACAATAAAAACTTCCTTTTTAAACATTAATTGTGGGTTTTAACAGCTTATTGTTAATAGTTTTTTTAGTAACTTTGACAGTAAAGTAATGTATACAGAGATTATTTCCCTTGACAAAAATCAAAGATGGTAAGATTTAATGTTCGTAATAAACTGATGAGTAATATTTACCCGTTTTTGTGAAACGTGTTACATAAAACTATTACAATAAAAATATGTGGCATAATACATTATGTTCTATCCTTCTGTACAAAAGTAAATTCAAAAATAAAAATATATCCTCAGAACCAGTAATTTCAAGATAAATCTAATACTTGTACATTTATAAAACACTATAACGTTATAAGCATGTGAGATTTTTTTGGTTGTGTGAAAGGCTTAAAATTAACCAAACGACTGAAATGAATGTTAAAAACAAACGTAGATCACATATTAATGTTATAATCAATGTTATTTCAAACAATAAAATGTGAAGTAACAACAACAATTTATTTTTATACTGGTAACCAAATAACTAATTTAAAAAATAACAATTTTATTGTTTTATTTTGATTTTTCTTGGCAAACATTTTAAATTAATAAATGTAGAAGTAAAATTAGTTTGTTCCTGTGAAGTAAACTGTGGATCGAGCGATAGAAAGTAATTAGTTTAATGGTTATTTGGATATAGGATGTGAATTATGCGCGAACTTAAGAAAGGGATACTATACTAGGTCTTGACATTTGTATTTTGATAAGAATAACTGCTAACATAGCAGAGACTAATGTTAGCTCTTTTACACTGTTTTTTTTTTATAATTTAAAGTATTGCTTAGTAGAGATGCTTTGATAACAATTACACTGATAACGTAGACTACGAAATTATTTTTTAACATAAGCTTAACATTAGGAGTAACAATTAAAAACAAATTTTTCTAATTTTAACTTTTAATATAGCAGCACAGTGCGCCTTAAAAATAATTATGTAGACTAAATACAGGAGTTTAAGTTCTATAGGAGGCTCATTAGTTCTGTTGGCACATTTTACATTTAAAATTAAGTTTACATCAATTAACCAAAATAAAGACTATTCTTTGCATCAAAATCTTTATTACAAGTGTTAGAATTAATTTTGATAAAAATCTCCAGATTGAACTTCTGTGTTCGATTTCATTTTTATTCAACTTTTCTAAAATAACCTTAATTTCAATGTTAATTTATAGGCCGATAATTTCGATCATGTAAAGATAAGCCATGATGTGACGATTGTACTTGTTTATATCATACGTGGTAATTGTGTGCTAGTACTACAAAATTACACTATATTTCTTGGAGTTAAAATAAATTACTAGCCTGAATTAGAGAAACCAAGAATATAAATTTTTTCTGTATATAAATATTATAAAATGAAAAACTGGTTTTTAAATTCTTCCAATAAATTGTTTAGATGATTTAGCAAAGTATAGGCCTAAGGTCTGACTATTTCAGAATATTAAACTTAGGCCTACTTAAGGCTTAGGCCAATGCATCAAATAACCAACAAAAATTAAGTTACTGACAAACTTACATTACCTTTGATGTCTTCAAAATCATTCTGTACTGACACAGAAGTTAAAATTTTAATACGAATGTTTTCTGTGCGATTTCTGTTGTATTATATTTTAACGCACACTTTTCTCAATTCTATCATCGAATTTGTTCCGAGACTAAGTCCACACTCCGGGTTATAGTGACCTAACCTTTAGATCTAACTTTCGAAATTAATAAGGTGCACTATACTAAGCTATGAATACATAATTTCTTTTTTTAAATACAAATAGTAAAAAGTTTGCAAGAGCATACAAAACACATTTGAAGAAGCTGTGCTTAGTTGTAAGGTGTATGCTTTTCTAATGTTTGAGGTGATTAAATATGGCGCCTAAGACCTGGTGCAATAGTAGTAAGTCGCTCTTGTTACTTAAATTTCGATCAGTGTTCTACAATAATTCACTCAGAAATGCTACTACATATATATATATATATATATGTATTTTTTAAAATTATTGTAATACGCTTTTTTACTTATCATTAAATGCGATATATTACTTATAAACTGTAAACAATTTATGTTGCCTTACTGGAATTTTAAATAAAAAATTAAAGAAATAAATATTAAACGTGTCAGTGTACCCAGTCTCTCTCTAACCTAATAATTTCCCTTGGTATAAGAAGCTGCAACCGATTTTACGAATAACTTTCTGTTTACTTAACACAATTCTTTTAAATATAAAGTAAAAGATAAATTGAATAAAATATTCTTTGTTCACCATATCCAGCATTTTGCTTTTGCGCTAGTTCTTTGTAAGACTTTCACAAAATATCAATGTTGACATTCGTAAGTATCGAGTCTTTGATTTAAACTTTAAATATTTCGATTTACTGTAAAATATAAGTAAGTGTATATGATTTGAGTTTAAGGATGATGTTCTTTATTAAAGAAGCATTTAAGATTTATACGGTTTGTAACAGCAGTGATTTAGATTGTGACAATAAAGCTATTGGTAACATTTGTTAGAAGTAGCATAGAATGTCACTTTGAACGTCTTAACCCTTAAAAAAAAAGACAGGGCAGATAAATTATAAACGAAAACCAAACTTGATGTTTTGTTGTTAATTGGTTCGAAAGAGATGTTTTTGTGTTTTGCAAACTACACTTTGGAGTCAATGCAGGGTTCTACATCAGTTCTGAATGGTTGATCAGGAAGAGAGATCCCAAGGAAAAGATAATAACTTTTTTTTAATCGTGATTCATGACTGACTCGAGAACGTTGAATGAATTGTTTTTCTATTTTTCCAGACTGAAAGATGAGTTTAGAAATATTCGATACCACAGCTATGAGAATTTCCCTCCACTTAGAAGACATCTTAAACCCCAAATTTAAATCTTCAGGAGGACCTGATTACGCCAAATAACCTGTTTTCAACAGACAATTTCTTGTTAGAACTTCACACAACCGTCTTACTCAAATGGGCCGGGCGCGATTTAACAGTTAGTATGTCAGATTGTGAACTCAGGGGTGTATTACTTGTGATTTATTGTTGTAAAACTGTATTCTTTACTTCTGGGCTATGGGTGCGTTATTAGAGCGACGGTCAAATCCTTTTATTTGGTTAGAGTAACCCAATAATTGAGGAAATTGCTGTCGACTATTTACCTTCCCCTTGGTATGTCGGTTCAAAATTAAGGTCGATTTGCACAAATAGCTCATGAGACGCTTGTGCTATATTGAAGTAAACGGTTCAATCCTGTACTGCTGGTCTTGAAAGAAATTACGCATTCTTTCTCTGATTAACGAATTTAAACTGCTGTTGTTTTTATATTAGTTTACTACGTTCATACTTCTCTATACGTGCCGATTTTACTTATAGTCATCGACACCAGGGCCTAGTGTGGTGTTTATAGTTTGTTTGTTTGTTTTGGAATTTCGTACAAAGCTACTCGAGGGCTATCTGTGCTAGCCGTACCTAATTTAGCAGTGTAAGACTAGAGGGAAGGCAGCTAGTCATCACCACCCACCGCCAACTCTTGGGCTACTCTTTTACCAACGAAAAGTGGGATTGACCGTCACATTATAACGCCCCCACGGCTGGGAGGGCGAGCATGTTTGGCGCGACTCGGGCGCGAACCCGCGACCCTCAGATTACGAAGCGCACGCCTTAACGCGCTAGGCCATGCCAGGCCCCGGTGTTTATGGCATTGACCCAACGGTGTGTGGCTTCTCGGATTCGAAATCGTTCATTGAAAATGCTCGACTTTTTAGCTGTCGGGAGGCTATGATGTAATGGCCAATTCTAATATTAATTGGTAAAGATTAGCTCAATAGTTGGCTGTATTTGTTGTTGACTAGCAGTCTTCTCTTTAATTGATCTTTTCAAAATTAGGGATGGCTATTGCAGATAGTCCTCGAGTAGCCCAGCGCATTATTAAATAAATAAACATTCAACTCCATACTAATATTAAAATCTATAGGAAAGTCATCCAAGTAATTTGAACATTCTTCTGACAGTGTTCCCTCCCAAGCTCAATAGTTCCTTTGTTTTTCACGTTCCTACCTACGTCTCCCGTGTCTTCTCGTTTTGCCCAGTTCGAGGTGAAAAGAATCCTTTCTTTCTGAGACCCCTTGGTTGGTTTCAACGTATAAACGCTTACCAACATTCAGTAGCTGTTGATTTCCAATCCATGGTTTCTGCCTTCTTGGTTTTGTAGCTATGAAATACTGTGAACGGATTAATTTTTTCCTAAGAAGGAGGGCCTGGCATGGCCTAGCGCGTTAAGGCGTGCGCTTCGTAATCTGAGGGTCGCGGGTTCGCGCTCGAGTCGCGCCAAACATGCTCGCCCTCCCAGCCGTGGGGGCGTTATAATGTGACGGTCAATCCCACTATTCGTTGGTAAAAGAGTAGCCCAAGAGTTGGCGGTGGGTGGTGATGACTAGCTGCCTTCCCTCTAGTCTTACACTGCTAAATTAGGGACGGCTAGCACAGATAGCCCTCGAGTAGCTTTGTGCGAATTTCCAAAAACCAAACCAAACCAAACCTAAGAAGGAACAGGATATTGTGTAAAGTTTGTTTGTTTGTTTTTCGAATTTCGTGAAAAGTTACACTAGGTCCATCCGTGCTAACCGTCCTTAATTTAGTAGTGTAAGACTAAAGGGAAGGCAGCTAATTATCACTACCCACCGCCAACTCTTTGGCTACTCTTTTACCAAGGAATAGTGGGATTAACTGTAAATTATAACGCCCCAAAGACTGAAAGGGCGAGCATATGTTAAGGACACCTGGCCATGTCGGGCCCAATTGCGTTAAGCCTAGTTTACATGTTTACACACACCTTTTAGTACTTGTAACACCTTCTCACGGTTAGACGCTGGGAACTGCCATCCTGGATGATGATAAGGCTATTGTGAAGTGCACATTCAACGATTTTCATGACGGTTTTCTTTTGTGATAAGTGAGTTGTTTATGCAGTCGGTTGCTTGTAAGAATTCTGCTCTAATCAGTGATGCACGATACTTCTATACATCCATTTAAAAACACCAGTTCTTTTCGAAGTTTCAGGAGGTATCAGTCACACCCTGTCATATTGATAATCGGAGTTACCACTCATGTGCTTATTACAGGAGTGGACAGTTTCGGCTTATGAGGTTGCAAGATTTTCTACATCAATTCTATTATTCTCTTGAAGTAGCGAACAAAATGAAGATTCTTCGTTCAGCGGTACCAGGGTGTGTCCTTCATTCAAAAAGATGGGTTATTACCGTAGTGTACGTGATCTCTGACAAAAAAACTTTCTCCCTTTTAATAAGAAGAGTGGGTATTAGTGTTGTTTTTTTCAAGAACGTTTTTAACCTTGCACTACGACACATTCGTGCTATAAAGGACCGTAGTTTGAGATGAGGTGTAACTAGGGTCATCCTTGTAATGCGTCAGGCATTTCTCAAAAATATTTGACCAAGCGAAATGGCTGAACTTCTCTTCAATGTCGTGTAGCGTGGTCGTGAATTTAAAAATATGGCGTTTGTATCGGTCTTTGTAGGCCGAATGTTAAAAAAAAAGTTATAGTGTTGCAAAAATTTTGCTGGGATATAACCAGTATCTACGTGCTTATTGATTTGTATGTTTGTATGTAGTTAAGCACAATAGGCTATATGTGACATCACCCTTCTGGTTTTTAGTGTTATAAGCCTTCAGAATTGTCACTGGGGGATTATCTGAGGAAAGTGTCATAATATGATTAATTAATTGTATATCATGGGCATAAACATGAAAAAAATACTGTACAGTGATATGCAAAGGATTTTTATGTTTGTTTAATTTCTTATAAAATTCTAAGAGGGCTCTCTGCGCTAGTTCATAATTTTGAAGTGATATACTACATGGAATGCAGTTAGTCAGCACCGCCAACTATTGGGCTGCCCTTTATCAACGAATAGTGAGATTGATCGATTCATCATACCGCTCCTAAGGCGGACATGTTTGATTCTTCAGGTCGCGAGTCGTGTGCTCTAACTACCAGACCATGCAAGGCAAGGAGAATTGTAGGTAAAAATAATAAATGATAAAGAAAAAGCACCCGAATGTAGAAAGAGTGACGTTGGTCTGTATTGTTTATTGTTGTTTACAGAATACTATATATTTCTCTGGTAATGATGATGACAAAAAACTGTCAGGTTCCATGGAATTCTTAGAAAACTGCTCAGATCATTGGAATATCCACGTCATTAGCACATGTACTTGAAATGACGAATCATGAGCCGAACACAGCTGTTTTATCCAATCAGAAAAGCAAAGGCAGTTGGCAGTTTGAATATTGTCGAGAAAAACCAAAACAAACACTCGCAAAACACTTTGGAGAAACAAAGCTGTGTTGTTATGTCAACACTTGACACCAGGGGATCTGGGAATATATTCCCGCTCAACTCCCTCTGCCGTTCGGTGGGTTGAACTAATGAAAACAATAGTAACAATATTGCCTTGCTTTGATGTGCCTCTCAGTGGCATGTTGGTATGTCTGCGAACTTACAACACTAGAAACTGAGTTTCGATATCCGTGGTGGACAGAATAGAGATCGCTCATTGTGTGGCTTTGTGCTTCACCTCAAAATAAACGAAAATTCTTTGAGTGATAAAGAAACGAAGTTCAGGGGAAAAACAAGCGAGCTAGCCGCCTTTCCTCTAGTATTACACTGATAAATTAGGGACGGCTAGTGCAGATCGGTCTCGTGTAACTTTGCGCAAAATTAAAAAAAACAATCCAAACGGTGATGTGGGGTGTCGTGATAGTGTCACCAAACAAAGAATAGTTTACACCAATAAGAATAAAGAATATTGCACGTGGCAACAGCGATGTGCAAAATTAATGTAAGGGGGTTAGGGTATCATTAGGGTGAAAAATAAAAAAACGTTTAGGAACCGCCGTGCGAGTTTGTGGGTTAATGTTTGATATATTACGAATTTGCTTTTATTACCATTCTCTACCGCTAGGGTACAAATATATCGCATTACGTTTGTTTGTTTTTTTCAATTTCGCACAAAGCTACTCGAGGGCTATCTGTGCTAGCCGTCCCTAATTTAGCAGTGTAAGACTAGAGGGAAGGCAGCTAGTCATCACCACCCACCGCCAACTCTTGGGCTTCTCTTTTACCAACGAATAGTGGGATTGATCGTAACATTATGACGCTCCCACGGCTGTAAGGGCGAGCATGTTTGGTGCGACCAGAATTCGAACCCGCGACCCTCACATTACGAGTCGAACGCCTTTAACACGCTTGGCCATGCTGGGCCTATCGCATTACGTAATTTCATGTTTTTGCCTATTATAACACACGGTTAAAGAACTGATCCGAAAAATACTGGATGAAATCATTCATTCTGTATGTAAAATACATATTGAGTCCCAGTATATGTGTGTCTGATTCACTTATTACCGAAAGTCTGTCCTGTACTAAACAAAGCGTATTCCCCTTGTTAGTTTGGTGTAGAAAATAAATTTAACGATAGGATTATATAGACCTAATCCCTGCAATTACTCTTAGGCTTAAATATTTCGAAAACAATTAAATTGGCGTTGTATGTTTTGTCTTAGACTTTCCGAGAAAGGCCCGGCATGGCCAGGTGATTAAGGTACTCGACTCGTAGTCTGAGGGTCGCGGATTCGAATACCTGTCACACCAAACATGCTCGCCATTTCAGCCGTAGGGGCATTATAATGTGACGGTCAATCCCACTAGTCATTGGTAAAAGAGTATCCCAAGAGTTGGCGATGGGTGGTGATGACTAGCTGCCTTCCCTCTCGTCTTACACTGCTAAATTAGGGACGGCTAGGGCAAATAGCCCTCGTGTAGCTTTGCACGAAATTCAAAACAAACAAACAAAAGTTTCCGAGAAAAATGCACAACAGCTATATACCTACATACACATAACCATCCGTAGATGATAGGCTAGAGGGAAAACAATTAGTGAACTGATAGAACAATGGAAGTACACTGTTACTCTTGTATTACACTCATGGTCTCAAATTGTGGATCGCGTTTTTACGGAACAGGACGCGAATTACGAGACCCCGGGTTCGTAACTCAAGCTCGCCAGCTTCAGAACTGGCACTGCTTATCACGCATACTCTGTTAGAGGAGGTAATTCATTATTATAATATCACAATAAACCAGCTTTTCGGTTGTTACCTGAACCCTTAGCAAGTTAGAAACTGCGTCCACCTCCGGCAAATTATAACAGTAAAATTCGGGGCTCGATTCCGTAGCACTGATAGGTCGTTGTTCTGGTGTATTTTTCCTCTTTGAAACAACAAACAAACAAATATAAGCTTGTTTTTGAATTTCGCGTAAAGCTACTCGAGGGCTATCTACGTTCAAACAAATATAAACCGGCACAAGCTATTACAATTAAAGTTAATAACTGTCAAAGTGAACATGGAACTTGTGGCGATCTAGATGGCCTGTTGGTTAGAGGTCACCGAACATACTCTTCCTTTATGTTGTGTCATAACGTGACGGTCAATCTCACTGAGTGGGTAAAGAGAAATGATGATGAACAGTATTAATGCCATCTTCACTCTAGTCTACGTACTTACAACGATAAAATCAGGGGTTCGACTCCCCTCGGTGGACTCAGCAGATAGCCTGATATGGCTTTGCTATAAGGAAAACACACACTCTAGTCTATCGTATGAAAATTAGGTGAGGTTAGCACTTGAAATCCTTCGCGACACTTTCGACAAAAACAAAGAGACTATCTACTTATTATATTTCTTTATATTCTGCGATTGCAATCATTAGCTCGAATTATTTTACGACAACCCTTGGTCGAGTACAAGTCTTCGAAAACGAAATGTTTAAACTCACGCAGGTCTAGACTTGTGTTAGACGAGTGTTATTGTTTGATGAATAGAAATGATAAACCAGAATTGAAACGTGTTTATATTTTCCAGTTCTGCAGTATTTCCTCGCACACCAATATTTTTGTGAACCGCTTGTTGAAACGTTTCGTGTTTGTCGCTGCTTGTCTACAACTTGGAATAAGCCACAAAACATTGCCAAAACGGTCCACTCACTGAAAACCATGGAGTTGTAATTATTATAAAATCAAGTGTGATAAACACATGTTCGTTCTTTCTTTCTTGCAACAGGCTGCAAAAAAAAAAACAACAAAAAAAAAACGAACAACATGTTGCTAAAATAAAAATTAAAGCTATTATATTAGATAATTGACTGTTTGTTTACGTGTATGTGTATATATTTTCTTACAGCAAAGCCACATCGAGCTATCTGCTGAGTCCACCGAGGGGAATCGAACCTCTGATTTTAGCGTTGTAAATCCATAGACTTACCGCTGCACCAACGAGGGACCTGTTTGTTTGTAACATAGCACATAGCATCATGACAAGCTCTATGTTCTCTTACTGTTATTCTAATTACGTTTCAAAATTAATCGTTTGGTATTTATTACCCTGTGATGATGGTTGTGTAATATTTATTTACTTTTTCTATGCTTAACAGAAATGAGGAAATTGCACAGTTTACTACTTTCGTGAGGATTTTGTATTCTTACTAATTTTATGTATTGTGAGTGTTATATGTATTTTTACTCGGATTTCGTTTCTCATCAAAGTGGTAGGTATGATACATACCTAGCATAGAAGTTTTACCAGCAGTTTGTTACGACGTTTGACCATCTTGTCTGTGATTTGTCTGCCTGCATCACTAATATTGTCTTTCCAAATTCTTAGATTTGATCAACTAACTGATACCTGGCAAGAGAAGTGAAATACAATCTCTCTATGTTGTTATTGCTAATTTATGTTACTTCGTGTGTAATGTTTTTGACAAAATAAAT
This sequence comes from Tachypleus tridentatus, assembly GCF_004210375.1. NCBI lineage: Eukaryota > Metazoa > Arthropoda > Merostomata > Xiphosura > Limulidae > Tachypleus > Tachypleus tridentatus. Next base: position 109,914,119 of record NC_134825.1, on the reverse strand, counting down.
AGACAACTTGCAGCGGCCCACTATGGCAGGTGGTTAAGACACTTGACTCGTAATCTGAAGGTCGCGGTTTCGAATCCCCGTCACACCAAACATGATCGTTCTTTCAGCCGTGAGAACGTTATAATGTAACGGTCAATACCACTATTCGTTGGTAAAACAGTCGTCCAAGAGTTGGCGGTGGATGGTGATGACTACTAGCCTTTCGCCTAGTCTTACACTGCCAAATTACGGAGGGCTAGCGCAGATGGCCTTCGTGAAGCTTTGCGCGAAATTTAAAACAAACAAACAACATGCAGTGTTTGTGTGTGTGTTTTCTTATAGCAAAGGCACCTCTAGCTACCTGCTGATTCCACCGAGACAACATGAAACACTCAGACCTCATCTTCATGTATTGAATCATTAATTTTTACCAAAATTGTTTATTATAAATAATATATTTTTTCTCCACAATAAATATTTATAATGTTTGCCCATATGTCGTGAATATCGTATGGTATCAGACGATGTATCTAAACAATCGTATCATGATTTCACGAGACGAGACTAGTATCGCATTGTTGTAACGTCATAACAATATGATTTTCAGTAGTATTATCCAGGCTTTATTTTTCCCCTAATGAATATCACTTATTATATAGTTATCGTTTCCTGCTACAAGAGTTGTTTGTAAATTATTATTACCACTAGACACTACTGCTGTAGTTTATGTCGAACCTGTTATTGAGAACGTTACAGGACAAAAACATTTCCAAAACGATTGTTTTATTTGAGTGAGGAGATGGATAAATCATGCACCTTGCTTTCCATGTATCTAGGCATGGCACGGCCAGGTGGTTAGGGCACTCGAGAGTTGCAGGTTTTAATTTCCGTCACAACCAAACATGCTCGCCCTTTCAGGCCAGGTGCGTAGATCCTGAGGGGATGAGGGATATACATCCTTCCTTCATTTTAGGTGAGGGGTATGGTGTATACAATCATCCCCCCCTACAATTTGGTCTGTTGAATTGTTTTATTGCATCACAGGCCTACAAACTGTGTGTTTGTTCTTGTGATTCTCGTGTTCTAACCAATCGAATCACATAATTAGGTCTATATGTAGGCTTTTTCAGTAGCCGAAATGTACATCTTTAATATAGGCGTGCTTCTAAGCTTTTCGATCTAAGCGATAGTTCGTAAGTATCAGTCAGTAGGCTTAAGTATACATGTAAGTATCGTGGCAACAAGATTACTCTGTGACTGCATGTTTACAGCTTTCAGGTTCACGTAATCAGAGATTACCAATTTATAAATTGAACAGTCCACATAAGTGGTTGCAAAAATCATTCCCCCATCGGGTGTAAAAGATCTACGCCCCTGCTTTCAGCCGTGGGGTCAATTTTTCGTTGGCGATGACTAGCTTCCTTCCCTCTAGTCTTACATTGCAAAATTAGGGACGGTTAGCACAGATAGCCCTCGTGTAGCTTTGCGCGAAATTCAAAAACAAGCGAACCATGTCTCCATGTGGCAGTCTGGAAAAGTGCCACAACACCCACGATAGCAGCCACGAACATACAACCGCAACTAAATAGAATAAGTGAATACTGTCAAAAATATAGAATAAAAATAAACACAGCAAAAACACAACTCGTAGTCTTTACGAAATCCACAAAACACAAAAACCAACAGCCAGAACTATATATGAATGGCGCTCTACTCCAGATTGCCCCATCGGCAAAATTTTTAGGTCTGACCTATGATTCAAAACTAACTTGGATCAATCATGTGAACGAAATTAAAAATAAAGTCTAACTGGTAAAAACAGTGGAGCATCTACAGATAACATACTAAAAATCTATAAAACATATATTAGACCTGTAATAGACTATGCAGCTCCAGCATGGATAACTGTAAGCAATAAAATAATTAAAACCAAACTACAAACAATCCAAAACACACTCCTCACAACTGCATACAGAGTTCCAAGAACAATATCATCTCAATTCATTCACAAATACTCGAACATACCAACCATACCAGATAGACTACTACATATTACAATTATGTACTTTAATAAGAATTGGATGAAAAACAAATTACTATGCGAACTAAACAGGTACCTCATACATGATGAAGCTAGTTCTAAATATCTCTCACCAGTTAACTTATATTTCAAATATAAAAATAAATAAAGAAGAAGAAGAAAAAAATATAAAAACTTTAAATAATACTAAAAAAATATAAACTTTAAATAAAAATTTTAAAAAATAAATATTTATAGTTTATTTATTTATGTATTAAAAAAAATGCCACAAGCAAACTTGACATTCTGCTAATAGAATAAAAACTATACGAGCCAAAATACATGGACATTGCCCTGATAAGGACCAAATAAAATTCAGTTCACAGTCATAAATATCAATCAGCCAAGAATATAAGTACGGGGAGGAGGAAGAGGTCATAGAGAACCTGACCCTCCAGGGTATGAACTTTTATTACCCAAACACCGACGACATTCATTCTTGTTTGACTGTTTGTTTGTTTTTGAATTTCGCACAAAGCTACTCGAGGGCTATCAGTGCTAGCCGTCCCTAATTTAGCAGTGTAAGACTAGAGGGAAGGCAGCTAGTCATCACCACCCACCGCCAACTCTTGAGCTACTCTTCTACCAACGAATAGTAGGATTGATCGTCACATTATAACGCCCCCACGGCTGAAAGTGCGAGCATGTTTGGAGCGACGGGGATGCGAATCCGCGACCCTCAGATTACGAGTCGCACGCCTTAACACGCTTGGCACTCTATGTTTGAGCATTTAAAATAATTTAAAAAATATTTATTTCTTATACTTTGTTCTGACATATATTTTGATTTTTCATTAGCTGTATTTAAATTTCAGAATGCCTACTTTAATATTCCTAAAAAGTTTGATTGGGACTTAATGTGAAGGTGTGTTATAATTTTTACCACCGCAATTTTTGTCTTACATATTCGATTTATTTGTTTCCGAACACTAGAGGGCGTGATTACTAATACTACTCTACTCTGCGGTTGGGTTTACTGCTCTAGACAGGTGAGATAAGTCTGTATCGTAATGTCGTTGTCAAAGTAAAACTTAGAAGAAAGTCGATTGGATTACTTACACGAATTAATTTTCGTTAGAGTTGAAGCTTTATATTTTAACTCATGTGCAAAGGTAAATGTTACTTTTTATTTTTATATTTTTAATTTATTTACGGAGATCCAACATTTTTAGTTCGCCATAAATTTACCGGCGCCAACACTAGTGAAGAAACGTCAAGCGAGAAGGACCGATGTTTGTCGGTCGACCGCTTCAGACAATCCGGCAGCTCAACCCAGAAGTCAGGAAACTTTTTTCTTCGTTCTGTTTGTGTCCCTGGTAGTTAAAATACTGAAGCGAAGCTTAATTTTTTTTTTTCAATACGTGTATTAGTATTTTGTGGTATGATATACTTGAGGTAAGATGTTATATAGAAAAGCATTGTAATGTAAGTTATTACGAAAGTAATGAATAAGTTACGTGATAAACCCCATAAAAAATCAACCTACCGAACTAACATAATAAATATATATCGTCTAATGTGGTTTTAAATTTGAATTTAAAATCCAGCTTTATAAATCCAAGTATAAAAAGTGGTGTTTTACCTCGAGAGTACACACACACACACATACATAAATATTGAAATTGGAAGGTTTAACGTGAGTTTCAAACATTATTAGCACGTGTCTTTAACACTAATTTGTAATATACATTTTTATTTATTAGCTATAGATTCTCAGTGTATAAAATATTTCAAGGTTAGGTCTAATCACTTAAGTCCTTCGGTAGGGAATGGGTGAACCTTCGGATTTATGACTCTACAATCAGGGGTTCGTGATCCGTGATGACGAGAAAACCCACTTGTAGAGAAAAATATATATAGGTTCACGAGGAGCGAAGAATGTTTCGACCTTCTTCGAAACATTCTTCGCTCCTCTACATAGAGTTTTCTCAACCTATACCAGCTGTTTTTACATATATATTAATCAGGGGTTCGAATCCTCTTGGTGGACACGGCAGATAACCCAATGTGGCTTTTCTATGAGAAAACATGCTAATTACTTAAATGAATGTAAGAGGAAATTATGCTTTTGAACTGTAGAGTAATTTACAGTTAAGATAATTGTTGAACTGGGGATATCAGTGAAGAGGGCGTATCGGTCTCTCTATGAAGACATCTTTTTTAAATTATGTTTTTATTGTTATTTTTTGTTCTGTTGTCACTTGAACTCATTCTACCACTTTTAATTACACACTGACTAACGTTTTAACTACAACTGGTAGGTTTCTTTGTTTTGGAATTTCGCGCAAAGCTACACGAGGGCTATCTGCGCTAGCCGTCCCTAATTTACTAGTTTAAGATTAGAGGGAAAGCAGCTAGTCATCACCACCAACCACTAACTCTTGGGCTACTCTTTTACCAACTAATAGTAGGATTGACCGTAACATTATAACGCCCCCACGGCTGAAACGGTGAGCATGTTTGGTGCGACAGGGATTGGAACCTGTGATCCTCAAATTACGAGTCGAACGCCACTTGACCGTGCCGGGCTCATAACTGGTAGGACTTAACCACGTATTTTACTGAATATATTTTGTTTACTTACAATTCTTCAATTTTGTTTATATTTAGTTATTGTAACAACTCTTCTGCAGTAATGATTTGACTGTTTAAAATAACCCATTTATTTCATTATTTTGGTTTGTCTCTCATTAATGTAAGAAAGACTCTCCATTGAGTCAGTGAATATTTATGATGTTATAAAAACACGTAGGTTAAATAAAAACTATACAATCTGAGCGTTTTTGAAAGGTGGACCTCTTTACTTTAGGGGCAAGCCGGGGATAAGAAAGGACCATCTTTCGAAAACGTTCGGGTTATTATTCATTGCACTGAATATTCAGTAAGTTCTAAACACGAGATTCAAATCTACCTCAGACATTCAGTCAGTTATTTACGTTGAACTTCCTTATCTTTCAATATGTCTGTCTGTTAACTTCATTTTTAAAGGCCACAGCGAGATTACCCACGAACGTGGTATGTTGTCGAGTAGCTTACTAATCGCTTGGAATGTCGAACACACGTAAATGTGATGTGAATTGGCCAATAGTAATTATTTGCGACAGTTAGTTGAACGCGACAGTTTGCAAGAAGGATAATTAGAAAACCAAACAAATTTCCCAACTCCAGGTAACTTTGTCTTTTTTGGAATAGTTTTGTACTCATGAACGGAATACATTTTCATATATAGCCTTTTTATATTCAGTTGTTTGTTTTCTTATAGCATTTGGTTATCTGTTGAGTTCACAGATGGGAATTTTATATTCAAAACATAATTAGAATAATACCAGTTAATTTTTCTAAGGGAAGAGGGGTGGATATCTTCTTTCTTCCCCAAATACTAGGAAACAAAGTATTCTAGTTTCTTTGGCAACGTAAATCCCAGCGGAGCAACACTGTTTTCAAATAATAAACTTGCCGTAATTATTATTTTAAAACCACAGTCCGCGCGTGACGCAAACACTACGAAAGAAAGGTTATCTTGGTTTTATTTTATGTAGGGACCCGGCATGGCCTAGCTTGTTAAGGGGTTCGACTCGTAATCGTCGCGGGTTCGAATCACGGTCGCACCAAACATGCTCGCCCTTTCAGCCGTGGGAGCGTCATAATGTTACGGTCAATCCCACTATTCGTTGGTAAAAGAGTAGCTCTAGAGTTGGCGGTGGGTGGTTATGACTAGCTGTCTTCCCTCCAGTCTTACACTGCTAAATTAGGGACGGCTAGCGCACATAGCCCTCGAGTAGCCTTGCGCGAAATTCAAAAAACAAAAGAAAAACAAACATTTTATGTAGGTTGACGGAATAAGTTGGAACTATTCGGCGTAAGTGAGTTAATTATTCCCAGCTTACATAGGGCGTTGTCTGAAATAACTATCCATGCATTAATTTGTTGCAACACAAGATATGTAAACGTTGTGAAATGAATGCTTTAAATATTAAAAAATAATAATTATAGTACCTTAATTACCGCAAAACAGCAGTTTCTCATGAAACTTAATATTTTACATCTGGAAGTATATTTTATAAATTAAAGCAGTTGATATATGGTAGCATATAATACAGGACACGAACCGACAGGAAATCTATTTTCCGTCACCATTTTTCTAATAGTTAATGTATTTGTTATTTCAATTTTGCAGTGATAAAACTACTCTGTGATACAAGTGGTCAATAATTAAAATAGTTTTGAAAATTTTAGTTAAACAGTATTTGACTAGTAAGGACGTCTCTGGTATCTAGACTACGAAATGTTACCCTTAAAGACTCCACTGACAGTTCAAAAGTGTGGGTAACAGGAACGTACCCCAATGGTACAAGTGCACTTGGGTGTCAGGTTTTGGGTGGTAATACAGGAAGGGATGTTCTACCAGTCCAAGTCCACGCCCGTTTGGACCTCGGCCCATTCGAGAGCCATAACGCTGAAATGGGACTGCTGGCAGACATTATGGACCGCAAAACTAAGTCAAACTTGTCTTTCCAGTGCGGCAAGTTTTACGTAGTGGATCTCGGTTGGCATTGAGCGGGTGAGCAAGGTCGGGTCCCGCCAGACAACGAATACGATGTTGTTCGCCAAATTAGTGCCTAGTCGTTGGGAAAGTGTTAGCGAATAACTAAATTCGCATCTTCGCCCATATTGGCCTAAAATCTCGCGAGACGTTCCGTGCGAACTCTTCCGGTGACGGAAAGAAACTTCTCGGCAGCAGCCAGAGTCGGATCAAAGTGTAGTACACTTCCCGTCTTTCAGAGGGAGAAAGCTTGTGCGCAGGCGTGAATCTGTATGATGTAGACACGTTCTAGTGGCACGAGTACAAAGTACGCGTAACTAACGATTTAATGTACAGGTTGTTTTGTCTGCTTGCCGTTCACCGACGGTTTTTTTACCTCCTTTCTTGACACGGGAAGGCCCTGGAGTGCACCAACACCCTCACGCTTCTTGATCATAAGAGAAAGCCTTCCTACCCCCAGACATAGCTCAGACTTTCCACAGGGTATGTCCCTGTTGTCGAGGGTACGTGAGATAAAGATCGTATTGAAGTCTGGTTGCATCACAGTGTAAAAGAAACGTCAGCGCGACCGAAACACACCGGGGATTGAGAAATTAAAAAGTGTTGCATGTCGTTGCGGTATTTAGGAATTATATAATTACTTCTGTAATGTCGCATGGACAAACAGACTTAATTAATATCATAAAATTTATGTAAATTCTGTCTCGTGATTTGCAACTAATTTTGTAAACATTTATATCAGACTAGTCAATGCTATTATTGACGTGTGTGGAGAGTCATTGTGGACTAAAAACAGACTCTGACCTTCGTTTATGGGTGTATATTGACGCGTGTCAAAAAGGCCATATGATACCAATAGATCATAGGGTTGTTTGTGAAGAGACATTGCTATTTGTAGCACAGTATTTTGTGCACGTTAGTCACTAGAGAAACTGATTCCTGTATAAGGTGGAGCTTCCTGTACAAACATACAGGTTATATCACTTACCATCGTTTGTAGAACGTAACTTGCCACATTCCTTGAAGTCTACAATGATCACTTTGAATCTTATAACAATACTTATTGTTCGTAATTAACAGTTATATTTTCTTATGGAGACAGATGAATCTGACACTATTTTGGAGGGTGTGTGTGTATCAGCCTACGTCACTCTGTTAGTCCTCCACGTAAAAATATCAACAGTTACTTTTGTACATACGTCACATACAGTTGTATGTCTGCTGGTACCTCTGACACAGTCGTATCAGTAAATTTTCAAGTTCTCTTTGTGAGTGGAGAATGTTGTCAGCTTTGGATATACTGAAATATGTTTCTATTAGTATGTTTTAATATATCCATTATGAATAAAGTGCTTCATTGTAATTAATATCACAAAACATTGGTAACTAGGGTCGTCCTAAAACGAATTATTGCTATAATATGTTTGGAGAAAAGAAAATCCAGTAGACAACACTTTTACAACGTTGACGTCGTGAAAGATTTATTTATATATCATGTTACAGAAACAAGTTTGTAACACTGAATTACTGTACAACATGATAAAAGCCCATTCGCTAATTTATATAAAAATTACTTTAATGGATTTGGTGGTTATTATGAAATGATATGAATAGTTTCTGTATTCATGTTCTAGAACTATCTAAACATAAAGATTGTTTTGCTCTTTTAATTTCACGCAAATTTAAACGAGGGCTATCTACGCTAGCCGTCTCTAATTTAACAGTCTAAGGGAAGACAGCTAGTCATCACCCACCGCTAACTCTTGGGCTACTCTTTTACCAACGAATAGTAGAATTCACCGTCACATTATAATGACCCTACCGCTGAAAGGGCGGGTATGTTTGGTGTGACTGGGATTCGAACCCGCGACCCTCAGATTACGAGTCGAACGCCTTAACCCACCTGGCCATGCTGGGCCGTATTTAAAAGTAAAAATGAACACAAATCGCGTTTCTTGTATTCCAATCAGTATTGGATATTTCGCGAGCCCAAATTATGCACAAATGTTTTATAGATGGATTATTTTTTGTGCAACCCTTAATACAAGTTTAACAACACAAACTTTCGTAACTGTACTTGGTTCCCTACCTCAAAGAGTTAAAGCATATTCGTTGGTTCCCTACATCTAAGAGTTAAAGGATATTACTTGGTTCCCTACATCTAAGAGTTAAAGGATATTACTTGGTTCCCTACATCTAAGAGTTAAAGGATATTACTTGGTTCCCTACGTCTAAGAGTTAAAGGATATTACTTGGTTCCCTACATGTAGAGTTAAAGGATATTACTTGGTTCCCTACATGTAGAGTTAAATGATATTACTTGGTTCCCTACGTCTAAGAGGTAAAGGATATTACTTGGTTCCCTATATGTAGAGTTAAAGGATATTACTTGGTTCCCTACATCTAGAGTTAAAGGATATTACTTGGTTCTCTACATGTAGAGTTAAAGGATATTACTTGGTTCTCTACATCTAGAACTAGAGGATGTCACGTGGCCCCTACCTGTAGAACTATAGGATATCACTTGGATCCATATCTGTAGAACGAGAGGATATTTAGGGTTAGAATCAATCCTTGGGAGCCCTAAATACAAAACGTAACATTTAGAAATCTGTATGTTCAGTTGGATATCTGATTCTAGAATGAAATGAGTAGAACTCCGTATATAAAGTAGAATACTACACGTAGCACTGGAAGTGGACAGATGACAGTATAAATAAGTATTTATTATTTCCTTAACTATTATTAATAAAAGTAACACGGCTAGAGGGTAAATATGTTTCCATCATTTGTGGACTAGAGTTCATAGATACATCTTGCTGTTACACAGAGACAATTTCTGAAGGTATTTATAACTTTTTGCTCTTAAGAATCGTAATAGAAAAAGGAACTATATGTATATGATAAAATTTGTGATGTGTGGTTTTATCTGGACTCTGTATAACAGTTATGAATATTGTGACTGCATCAGTAAGAAACGGATGGTTGGTAGGTGGCACTCAGCTGATAAAACATTTACTCTGTCCATTGTTCAGGTAGTTACCACTTGCCAATAATAAGTTTCACTTTGTTTTTTTTTTAATTAGTTTCCACTGTTCGGATTATTGTCATAGGTGTACTGTTAAACGTGGGTCTTCTAACCTGCGTCATTAGTCATTATAAGATGGGAGCGCGGTCGTGGAGTGAAAGACGGGGTCGGCCGCCTCCCCAGGTGCCCCAGCCCCAGCAAAAGGTGTATCTACCAGCACCTCACCACTCGGTAAGTTGTTCTTGTGTACCGAATGAAGTTCGACATTTTTCTTAAACTTCCAGATTTGTTTTAACACCAAAATATTTAGTTTTTGATGATGTTTAATTAACTTGTAATTTAAATAGATTTATTGTAAAACAGATTAGTTAAGTAAAGAATATGGCAGATTACATTTCTGAGTGGATATTGATATAATAGTGATTACCATCTTTATGTTGATTGTCAGTTTAAGGATTACAAGTAGCTTAGGGCTCAATTCTCATGGAGGTATTTGTTGAAATACAGTAATAATTGTAATTTGAGAGGTGTAGGTTATGAGGTTCACACAAATTTTGTGTAATTAAACTACATTTCTATTTGAATGTTTACAACTGATTTTAATGTTTAGGTACTCTTCAGGCGGCACGGTCTCCTAGATAAGAACCGATTAGAGCTAGCCGCCCAGAAGGAAAGACACATCAGACAGCAGTCCGTTCAGACAGACTTAGCTCTCGATCTTCCAGCGTCTGTAACCTTGCCTGATGGTGAGGAATACCCGTATGGTAGCTCAAAGTTACTTCACCTGCGAAACCCTCAACAGGAGAGTGAGATCTACAGGGGCTGTATACGCCCTCCTCCCAACAGAACGGTGCTTCAAGGGGATGGTCTTGAAACCCCTCTCTCCAATCCCGTGAGTTTCTCCTCTAAACCTTGTTCACCTGCTAGTGTCTTGAGAACTATAGATAGAAATCCCCTAGTCATACCGCGTCAGAATGTTAGTGGTGGAAATCACCACCAGGACAGTGGTGGTCTATCTCAGGTATACTGCAGAATACCAGTACCCACGTGTGGAAAAACAACACGTCGTAGAGCCAGTTCTACAGGTGAGAAGGAATGTCAAAGGCAGATGACTTTGGAAGCAGCTGAGCCTCCACCCAGATTCAGTGACATTATTCAAACTCACGACCTTTGTAGATTTTCTGGTCAGTCTGGTGTTTGATCACCCACTTACCTTGTGATAAGATTTCAGCTGGGACTCCCCCAAGTTAGGCGGACGAGCCTACAGTTGGGATGTAGAAGGTTAAACCTTCTTTGTGCCTCACATTTTGTTACTGGTTTCACTTACTGATGCAGCAGACACAAAGGGAGGGTTTGTGGGCTACTTGAAATCTGCCTGGGATCCATGATGCTTTTCAAGAATTGCTTGAACATTAACCAAGATGTTTGTGTATATGAACAGAATGTTTAAAAATATCATGTTTATATAGTCACCATGGACACAAAAAGGAAACTATTTTGCGAAATATTTACTGTACTGATTTGTGGACGACCCCTGCCGTACTTAGGAGTTCTAAAGAAAATTTTCTGTCACTGTAGTGAGCACACAGACTAGTCTAAACTGTTAGTTTTTTGTTAAAAGTGATAATGTCTGAGCAATGCGAGAAGAAATCTTTCTGAAATAAACGCAGTGTTAACGAGGAGAGTTGCCTGTTTGAGCCAGTAAACCCTGTCAATTTATCCATTTATAACGATCATCTAATACCTATGCACAGTTTGAACAACAACAGATTTACTGAGGTAATGTGGTTGCTTTAGCTTGTTAATATCAAATAACGTAGTTTTCATTAGAAACACACCTGTTCTGCTAACAACTGTATAATTAGAGCCTTTTTACCAGTAACTGTTATTATGTTAGTTTAAATAAAATTCTTTACCCATATTAGTGTCAGATCAGACCAATTATCGTAAGGTTGTTCCCGACTTTATTTAATATTTTTATTATGGATGACGTTCACTTCTATTTCATTTATATCGAGTTACCACGAGATTGTACATAGATCTCATCCTTAGAATTTTCAGACTTGTTAATTACAATTCTTATTACAAGACCGACTCCGGATACAGGACGATAGGTGGCGTTCCCTTTGTGTTAACAATACGGAAAAAAACAAATTCAGAATGTAATTCTGTAAATGGTAAAGATTTATTATTTTATTTAAGGGCGACAAAGTTATTTAAGATTCTGAAACCAGCACAGTTTCCATGGTGATTAACGTGTTGACTAGTCCACAATTGTGCAAGTTTAAAAAGCACGTGCATGCTGTCAACCTGGTGTTATATAATGTTATCAAAATGATTTGCTTTATCAAGTGTCACATTATAGCTTAACATGAGACTTTATACTGTTGTGTATTAACCATTTCTCGATTTCTCTAATAGCTGGGCTACATCACGAAAACAAAACAATCTTTAGTTTAAAATAGAAATATGATGCTTGTAATTTCATAATAATTTATATCTAGTATGTGCCAATGGTCTAGACAGATAACTGTCACTGATTGACAGTTTTAAACACTACAAAAACTGTCCTGTCACCTGGTGTTAAAATGCAGCTTTGGTTAAAGCACTGGGTCTGTTAAAAACTTCAGTAGATGGATACTTAACTGCTTGGAACTTCAAAATTATGTTTATATTTAGTTTTTTCTTCAGTATTTGATAAAGATGTCATATATTTTAACAAAAAGACAAAGCTGGGTAGTCTCAGTTCTTGTAAAGAGATCACTCTTAAAATTCTATTCCCTGTTAAACACAAAGAATCGTCAGTGTTGGTAACTATGGTGTCACACTTTAATGTAAACATGTGAAATCTTCTAAGTTTCAGATAATATGTGTGTGCACACATACAAGGAAACTGGATAATGTAAAAACAGTTGCTCATTACATTTTTATACATTGTGAGTAATTGATTTATTTATGGGGCCAGGTAATTGTGCTGTTTTCAGAACATTATTTGTTTGCACAGAGCTTTAAATTGTTGACCCTTCAGTTACAAAAGCAAGGTTTGATACGAGAACAGTCCGTGGTCCTGTTGTTCAGCAGACTGACCGTAGATCTTAAATATCTTTTAAACATCAAAATTTCTAGTGCAATAACTACTTATTGCCATTTAAGTAAACAAATATATTCAATATAATTTATTTTTGTTAAAAGTCACAAGATAAAACTGTTTTATTTCTAACATCAATTGAACAATCAATTTACAAGAATAATGTTGAGGTGTATCTACTTTGATAACAAATAATAAACTGACACATTTAAATAAAAACTAGTTTTCTAGTTTATTTTTTGTGAGTTTTTGAACAGAAGCAAAAAGACAGCTTTGTATGTAGTGAAATAACATATTAAAACAGATGTTTTGATATATTAAGTTGCAACAAACAAACTTGTATTATAATTATAAATGCTGCATACGAAAAGCATTTACAAATTACTTTTACATTCCATGACGTGTAACGTAATGGTATTATTACATTTGAACATTTAGTATTTGGGAATATGTGTTGGATGTACATTCAAGCAACTCATTTGATGTGAATAGTGGTGAAGATTACAATCTATGCATTTCTGTTCCATTAAAAAGAACAGTGACCTCACTTTTACTCTTAATGGATAGATTTGTGTGTGGCTAAAAACTAGTAATTTTCTTCTTAAAGAAATACCTGAGTAAGGTGGAGTATATTGTTTTGGTATGATTTGTTCATTTCAATTTCACAATGAACTTTGCTGCACTGGGAGAACATTTTATGATGTTTCCTTCTTTTGTATGATTACAGAACACTTCACGCTCTCTATTCATATTCCATGACATAAAAATTATTTCTGAATTCCATTCATTTCAAAGGTTGGTGGGGAGTCTTATTTAAAAGTTAGAGGGAAGAAACTTGCAATGTTAACAAAACATGGCACAACAACACCTGTAAACTTAAGTTGGTTAAATACGTGTACTTCAGACCACAGCATAACAGCGTTTCTTAACTTAAGGCTGTGTAAAGACGTGTATTCCAAAACATGGTACAACAGCATTTGTTGATATACAGTTGTGAACTCACCCAGCAGTCTGACATTTTGTTAATTTGTCGCTCAGTTCCAGATGTGTTGCAGTTACGTGAACTTTGACTTTGTTGTTGCCACAAAACAAATGTTCTAATAGTACAAACCCTACACTGTGGTTTGGCACAGCTTACCAGAGTAAAACTGCAGGTATAATTATCAACCACTGTGTTCTTTGTTGTTGATAACAGGGTATGAAAAGTACTGTCACCATCAGATTTGTTTCACAAAGTCATCTCTTCCACTAACAATTGTATCTTTAAAGTTGATATAATAAACTGTTGATTTATTATTTTGGATAATGTTTATCTGTAGAAGCAGCCATCACTGAGACTCTGAATGTTGCTTGCATTTCCTTGTTATGGTTCCTGTATACTTAATTCAACCGAGTACAGTTTTGAATGGATATTTAGACATACAGTGGTTGATTAGTAAGCTGTTTCTACTCCTAGATGAATCCAATGTATTAACCAGCTTTAGAATCAGGCTACACTAGTTTGCAAAAGTCAGTTGCTGAAATTAGAAACTTGTATTTTACTTCATAAGTTCATAGCCCTCTGGTATTAAAATATTTTTAGTTTGTAGGGAAATCGAATACCTCTGGTCTTGTGGTAGATCGAACCTCAAGGAACCTGCAGGTATTAGCTAGTAGAAATGAGGATAAAAATTACACCTCATGTTTGACTAAGTCCCTTATTAATCAGAGTTTCTACTAATGTCAACATAGCACATGAAAAATAATTTTCAGAAACTAATTCTTCCATTTGGATGAAACATGCTCTATTTCCATGGACCATGATCATGCTTCAGGAGGAAGATGTTAGCATATACCATTTATAACAGTAATGATGAAGGTAAATTTTAATAAAAATAATAACGTGTGAATTGTTTCATTCTATTGAAGGGGGGAGAGAAAGTGTGACTCTGTAGTTTTCTTAGAGATAAAGATGTTTCAATATTTATAGAAAAAGATATGTGAATGGAAAGAAAACAACTGTGGTTTTTAACAGGAAGTGATATACAATTTTCTTATTACCATGAAACCTATGCTACAACAGTAATTCATTTATAATTTACTCCAATTCTTGGAAACCTCTTTTGGAATTGCTCTCTTGATAGAAACAGGTCAAACTAGGTGGCATCAGTGATTGTTTCTCGTTTGTTACTATGTGCTTTGCATCCACTAGTTCAAAATAAGACAGTGTGCAAATTGTGTAAACCAAACTTCTACCACCAATATTCTTTGCAGTTAATAGTAGAAAGAGATGAAGAGCTGACGGACGACCCTAGGTCACAATTAACAGTGGAGAGAGAAAACGAGCTGATGGATGACCATAGGTCACTGTTTTTAGTGGTACACTAGTTACATGATTATGGGTGTAACATGAGTAAGAATGTTTAAGGACATTTAACAAAACATAAAGAAACATTGTTTGAAGAAATGATATAATACCATTTTCTGAAGTGCATGTGGTATTTGACTTTTTTGTACCATAAAGAGATCCTACAATATAATGAATTCATTATGAATATCCTTGAGTTAGAAATACAAATGATTGGTTGACCTAAGTAACCGAGATGTTTTTGTCACTAGCAAGGTATACAAGTTCACCAACATAGTTTAAAGTACTGTTAGGAACTTGTTCATGTTAGATAATGTAATAAGAAGCAGATTAACTCCTGAAAGTAATATAAAAATATGGTGTTAGGAATCTTCACTGAAAAAGATTAAAACTCTACAAGTGTTTTCATTCAGTTGTCTTTTAAAAACAGTGTAGCTGTTCGGTTTATGTTATCATATATGTTCCATAATTCAGGGACACAAGGCAGAGGTCTTGGAGACTATTCTTATAAGTGCTATTAACTGTTTTGTCCAACTAAAACATCCCATATCAAATACTGTCTCCCAAACTTATGTATTAATTAAACAAACCACTGGTGTCACCTTTATTTAACATTGAAAAATTGAACTTCAATACTAGATACAAGTTCTGTTGACTTTGCTGTGAGAAACTAAGGTACAGTTGAGTAGAACAGCTGCTGAGTGGGGGATAGTTTGTGTTTAAAACGTATTATATGGATTATGTTTGAACTAACAAAACAGTTAACAACTATTGTGGCTTCTAAACATATGCACGATTATTTAAAGTGAATTTTCTCAAACCTTTCTCACTACCTGTTTTCTCAGAGTTTAGCTTAGTGCATTCCACGTGTTAAGTACCACTTTCTCAAACTGGCCGAGGCTAGCCACCGACAACACTGAAAAGACCTAGGCCATAAATATAAGTCAAAACCTGTACCTGGCACAAGTCATCAACTTCTGTTACTTTGTCCAAGTGAATGGTTTACACAAGACAATTATCTTGTTTGGTAACAACTACAATATATAGAAACTCTATAACAATAACTAACCTAACAGAATTTTGCTACCATTCAAGTAGCCTTCTCCAAAGAGGGTGTTAAAAAGTTTTCAGTATGGCAAGAATGATTATGAACCCATTAAAGTTACACAGGCTATTACATAAGGTGTACTTTTATAACACTCACACCAAAAACATTTCTCTCAAAATCTGCATAAGTAAAAATTTTAATCACAATCAGAGGTTATGAAACACAGTTAATGTATGGAAAGGTAGGCATTTAACCAAAATACAGAGTTCTCTCTTTTTAAGCTAATAGGAAACTGAAAACTAATAGATCCTGTCTCATGTATCTTGGATCACAACTGAATATGTTATATATGAACATGAGGAACAATGAACCACAAGATTAAGTTAAAATAGAAATTACTAACCACCTACCTATGTGCAGGATCTGTACTTACATGTTGCATCAGTAAATCAGGGGTCTTGTATTGGTAAGACACCTATCAATCAAAACACACAATGGGTCATATACAGAGTTGTGCTCATTACTGATGATGCTAATTAATTTAACTCAATAATATTGAAGTAACTGAAAATAGTGACAATTGTAATATTTCAATTACATAGACTGAAGGAATAAATATTCCAATAATTTTAACTTGATAATAAATTAACAACTCAGGCCTAGATAAGTGTTCATAGACAGTGTCTGTTATCATTAACTACTGCTACATAAAAACTTAATATTTTTCTCTGCTTGTACATCTTGGCTAAAGATTTTAGCATTTGTAGGTTAAACACTTATGTAATATTTTATTTAGTGAATTGCCACTTGTTTTGTACAGTTCCAATTAATCTTGATACATTCTCAGAAACATAGGGTCACAACTCACCGTTAACTGCTATGTCAAGGTTATTGGTGTGCTTACGATCGAGATGATTTACGTTTCGAGTGTCAGGAGTGCTAAGCGTCTACTCACTACTTATGTTATATAACATTGTTATAATTAAAGATTCTACTGCCAATGAGACTCTTGTAAGAATAGTTAATAAGTGGTTATTTAATCTTGCAAGTTTTTGGTAAGAACTACTGTACAGAGAAAAGTACGATGGATACACACTCATCCTCTATCCAGGTCTTGCTTTAACTACCTAAATTTGACCAAACAAGATGTTACCAGTTAGATGTTTGAAATGAAATAAAACGTCAGCTATTTACTCTAACTTACTTTGAATGACAGGGGTGGTAAAAAAATGTAGCACAGACACTTTACAGCAATAACAAACTGTTGGGCAAATACAAATAGAAAATACCCTTCCAGTATAAACCAGTTGCAGCTCTGTGAGAACAAGTCTTGTATCTTAATGTTAAAACCAGCACCTCACCAACAAGTTGGAGTGGACTTATTTTGCCTGGCATGATGACATTCAAGGTCTTGTCAGTTGAGAATTCTGGACTATATAATCATACATGGTCACGCTGTCAACTCAAGACTGTTATTACATACAAAACCTGCCTCACGTTGAGGTCCTCTTATCACATAAACTAGTTTCTCATTTATTTTTGAGCACAGCAATAAATGTAGCTTGGTAAAATTATACATTTGATCTAGGTTGGCAGAAACTTTCACAGAGGTGAGACAGCTTCTCACTTTGGAAAATGGAAGCCCCAAACCAAAAAGTTTGAATGGCTAATTACAACGTTTCTCCACTAGAAAATATTATTCTACCAAGTTTTCCAAAACCAAACCTGTGGCCATAACAGAGTAACCATACTACAACAGTACCACATGTACACTAAGCCTGGCATCACTTTCACAACATCATGACAATACAGCTTCCATACTGGTTATAACCACTTCTGAACCACTACCTCCAAAATGGTGATTACAAACGTTAACAAACAATACCAAAAGTTTGACAATTTTTGTAGGCTTTGTAAAACACCAAGAACATTTAAAAGCTGTTAGATACAAACAGTTCAACACTATATAGTATACTGCATGAAGACTGAATGACAAAATTATAGTTTGACTTCAACACTTACTTCAATATTTCACAATTAAAGTGCCTACACAAAACAACTTCTCTCTGTACAGGTTTTAAGAGTTGTGCAAGAGGAATTGTTCATGTTTCATTAAACCTTGACACAGATGAGTTTATACCATTTAAACTAAACCACAGTCCTCGAGGTCAGGACCAAATTATAAATCACAAAATAAGGACTTTTTAATCAACACTAACTCTTATCCTACATTTAAATTACTCATGTTAGAATGGAAATTTTGTGAACAATTATATTTTAATCACGTCTTGGTTTGTTGACATGTTGATTACAGATCCAATTAAATCAAAACAGGCAAAACCCGAGGGAGTGAAACATATCAAATGTACACTGATCCAGTTTACAGTTGTACTCAAGTCTATTACTAGAATTTAAAGACAGAACTATATGTAGCAAACACAGAGTAACAAAAACTATCAAACCAAAGATTTGATTAACTAATTAATAGTTAACATTGGCTTCTGACCAAAATAACTGAAAATTAATTGATTAATATAGTTAATAAACTGGTCTAACTAGGATTGATTTGTGTATAACAAAACTTCTAATGCTTGGAATACACTGATCCAGAAGTTGAGTGCTTTCACTGTTAGTGATATTTTTATCCATAATCCCAACTGTATCTCTGAAGGTTCAGCCAGTAAACATTTCCTTGTGGTCTGAAAACTAATGTTTCATTTATTTCATTAAGAATAAGCCTATTTATGTTGAAATTCTCAAATCTGGTCCAATTTCATCAAATAGAATGAATACTAGAGAACTAACTTGATTTAGTTAACAAGTTTCAGAACACAAAATGTTTACCGTGTTTCTTACAAAGAAATATGATGTGGAGGTAACACGTAGCTCATCAGTTGTGTCTTCGCAAACCTTGCCCCATAAATACATCTGTACACGAGTATGTCGGTCCCATCTTGGAGGAGAAGGTACAGAATCCAGAACGATAGTGACAATCTGTATCTTAAGATGTCAGGAGCTTCACAGATTCCAGTGTAAGTTAAGGTATGGAAATGGAAAGTATGGGATTCCTGTTACTTTTATCACAAGAACACACCAAGTGGCCTCAGTAGGGTTGACAGTATTTATAATCAGCACAGCTTACCAGCTGGATAAATACAACAGTTACCTTTTGAATTGGAATAAACATTCAAACAACTAAGCTGGTCTAACTGTGAAAAAAAAAAGAATCCCAAACAGAAAGAAAACCAACAACTCTTGACTCTCCAACCAAGTGACCACCTCAAGGCTGAGAAGGCAGTGTGTCTGAACACTCTAAACCTTACTGGCATAAGAAGTACACATCCGTGACAGGTGCTAATAATGACCCAAAGATGCATCACAAACTAAATACAGCATGAAAAAAACTAGATCATATTAACTATTCAACCCTGACCAGCAGGAATCTTCAGGGAGATAACACATCAGTTGAAACAGACAGTCTTCAAGTTCCAAGGATTAATAACACCTTCCTCCATCAGAATAAATGTTCTAACAATTTTTAACCACACTAAACCAAGCCATAAAATCCACAAGTCTGCCATCGTAGGTAATGAAAGAAACACAAGTGTATAAGCCCGTGTGCATGAGGATTTCAAGTGAAGTTCTTGAAAGCAATGTAAGAAAATACAAGTTACAAAAAACAACCTTAAAATGTGACACAAAATTCAACTTGGTGAAGATAAAGTACAGAAACATGACAAACTTAGAAAGTGAATTAGAAATGTGATTATTAGTAAAAACAACTAAAATTCATAACATTCAAGAAGAAGTAAAGAGAACTTGATCTAATCAGTACCAACTCACAACAAGTTAAATGTGTGTGATGATGTAAAGAGAACTTGATCTAATCAGTACCAACTCACAACAAGTTAAATGTATGTGTGATGAAGTAAAGAGAACTTGATCTAATCAGTACCAACTCACAACAAGTTAAATGTGTGTGTGATGATGTAAAGAGAACTTGATCTAATCAGTACCAACTCACAACAAGTTAAATGTGTGTGTGATGATGTAAAGAGAACTTGATCTAATCAGTACCAACTCACAACAAGTTAAATGTGTGTGTGATGATGTAAAGAGAACTTGATCCAATCAGTACCAACTCACAACAAGTTAAATGTGTGTGTGATGATGAGAAATCAATCTTGTAATGTAGAGACGGTTCATTAAAGAAAATTATGCCAGTTTCTTACAGTCAACTATTCCCATTAATTCAGCCAATGATGAGTTTTATTGGTATACAATTAAAATTATTTTATTACAAACAGCCTCAAATATCTATTTACAGTTTATAAAAGCCACACAATATTCTTGTTGTTGGTGAACCCTGATCAACTGTATTTATTGTGTTTGTAAAATGAAGTAAATTTCACTAAATGACAAAAAGTGAAACAACTTCTCATTAATAAATACATACACATTATCTGTTGCATACGAAGTTTCTTTGCAGTACAGTAGATTACACTAAAATTAATGTTACAACAGTGAAAATCAAATGTTGTACCAAATATTATAGATGTTGGAAAATCACAAATACCATTACTTGATGTGAACGTGTCAGTTTAGATAAAACATTCTCAATAATAAAAGAGATCAGTTGTTATACATGTGATTATTGTCTTTTTTTTAAACAATGAAAAAGTTCTAGTGTTCGTTAATTTTTAAACAATTTTAAAAAAAGAACATAGAATATAATAAAAATATTCAATAACCAACTTTTACACTTACTATACACTCTGAGTTTCAATTAATAGTCTTACCTGGTGGAAACACTGATTAAATACCATACTTGTAAATACATAGAATAAAACTCAAGACAAAGGGACAAGCTGACAATTCACACTACAATGTTGTACTTAAAGTGATATACAAGTTTTTAAATGTCCTGCACAGTTCACACTACAATGTTGTACTTAAAGTGATATACAAGTTTTTAAATGTCCTGCACAGTTCACACTACACTGTTTTATTTAAAGTGATATACAAGTTTTTTAAATATCCTGCACAGTTCACACTACAATGTTTTATTTAAAGTGATATGCAAGTTTTTAAATGTCCTGCACAGTTCACACTACACTGTTTTATTTAAAGTGATATACAAGTTTTTAAATGTCCTGCACAGTTCACACTACACTGTTTTATTTAAAGTGATATACAAGTTTTTAAATGTCCTGCACAGTTCACACTACAATGTTTTATTTAAAGTGATATACAAGTTTTTAAGTATTCTCTGGAATACACAAACCTGTCTAGTTATGAAACTGCAGCTGACCATGAAGAAGTAGAAGAAGCAACAGATGAAGTCAGTATCACATAAAATGAGTGATTAACTGAAATTATGATTTATGTCAAACATAATCTTTCAGATTAGTTATTGATTATTACAACTATACAAGCAAACAAATTACTGTCATTATGATTTTATATTATTATTATTACTGATTAACTTAAAATTGCTCAACTTAATCAGTTAGTGTAATGGCTCATAAAATGATTAACTAATAAGGTTATTCATGTGGTTATTACTATTTTCAAATGGCACCAGATATTTGTGTTTTGTATGACAATAATCTATTAATTAATGAGTGTTTTAAGTGATATGTTATCAAATTCAAACCAACAAAATCTCGCATACCTTTAGAAAGGACTGGTCTGAAGGAATAGGTAACATAAGCAGTCAACTGATCAATAGTCCTGGGGAGGATAAAAATCACAAATCTTATACAAAAATCACAGAAACAATAAAAAATTTAAGACAACCAAGATCTGTTTATCTTCAGTATTATTACTCAAGGTTTCAGCTCTTCTCACAAATATATCAGCAGATAAACTGTTACATCACACAATGAAAATGTTTTAAATGAAGTTTATACATGTGAAGGTATAAAACAATAATGTAAAATTAGTGAGAAAAAATATAATATGTAGAATTACTAGTAGTGAGAATCATTTATAATAAATTCCTTTTTACAAAATCTTACCAGCCTTCTAGAGATAAAATAATCCAGTTCAGTCAGGAAATAGAGGAAACATACGGTCAATTGTTTATTGACATACTCATCAGCAGAGGGAAGAAGAAACATTATCACATCTGTATACAGGAAACACACCCACGCTGACAAATACTTACACGTCTAGATCTGTGATTCAACCTTGGTAACTTGTGGTATAACCTAATGCTTGAATCAGAAAGTAGAAAACATTTGTGATGATATATCCAACAAAACAGAACATAAAATGACCACAGTATTTTAAACAGACAGGCTACACATCTACCTTCATTAAACACTCCCACAAGAAGATCAG
The DNA here is from genome assembly GCF_004210375.1 of Tachypleus tridentatus. Classification (NCBI taxonomy): domain Eukaryota; kingdom Metazoa; phylum Arthropoda; class Merostomata; order Xiphosura; family Limulidae; genus Tachypleus; species Tachypleus tridentatus. Next base: position 109,891,661 of record NC_134825.1, on the reverse strand, counting down.
AATGTCACAGACAGGCTACACCTCTACCTTCATTAAACACTCCCACAAGAAGATCAGAATGTCACAGACAGGCTACACCTCTACCTTCATTAAACACTCCCACAAGAAGATCAGAATGTCACAGACAGGCTAAACCTCTACCATCATTAAACACTCTCACAAGATCAGAATGTCACTCTCTCCATTAACTTGTCCTACCTGAAAACATTCAGTGAAAAATCTTACAAGACAATTCTAGTGAAACCAAACAGAAATGTAAGCTTTGAAATTTCATGTTCATGCAATAAAACATGCAGAATGTAAAGAAATAATAACACAAAACTGAGCCACTGCAGAACACTCCAGGTCGACTGGACACAGCATCAACTGGGATAAAACTAGAATCATCAGCACAGACAAATTTTGAATGCCAAAAGAAAAAATTAAAAAATCTTTCTATGTCAGTACAATAAAAATTTACTAGACAGAGACATGGGACTGGAGGTGACCAACCTACAGCTACTCTTTGTTGAAGTCACATACAGCCATTCTACCAATTAGGAGCTAGAATAAAGAACCAATCACAACACATCGAGGATACTATAAAAAAACACTCCTACTGTTCTCATACACTGATCTGAAGACTTTCAAATTGTCATTCTCTACATGTTTTTCTACAACAAACAGTTGCCACCCATTCCAGCACACTCATCAAGTGTGACTGTATTTCATGTTAATTTATATTGTAATCTCTCATTTCTTTCCTTATGCCAGAACATTCTGTTACACACAGGAAAACACAAAAACCACATTTTTTAGAAGATGTAATACTTTTATATTCTGGTTAAGGATACAACTGTTTTATATTCAGATAAAATTATTACTTAAAAAATACAATACTTAATTACTTAAACAACTTATCTTTTAGAAACTAGAACCACATGGGATTCTCTGTAAAATAATCAAATCAACTGTAACTATCCAGCTACTTTGAAACACTGGTATAAATTTTCAAAGGCAAAAAACCTAACTTTTGGGAAAAGATAAAGTGCCATATTATAATATAAAAACAGGTAATGTTTGTTCCCAGCAGTTGTTAAAAACTTGGACTATGGTCTTATGTTTTCTCTTCTCATATTTCCTAAAATGTATAGTTGTTAAAAACTTGGACTATGGTCTTATGTTTTCTCTTCTTCTCAGATTTCCTAAAATGTATAGTTGTTAAAAACTTGGACCATGGTCTTATGTTTTCTCTTCTTCTCAGATTTCCTAAAATGTATACTTGTTAAAAACTTGGACTATGGTCTTATGTTTTCTCTTCTTCCAGATTTCCTAACATTTATAGTTGTTAAAAACTTGGACTATGGTCTTATGTTTTCTCTTCTCAGATTTCCTAAAATGTATAGTTGTTAAAAACCTGGACTATGGCCTTATGTTTTCTCTTCTTCTCAGATTTCCTAAAATGTATAGTTGTTAAAAACTTGGACTATGGTCTTATGTTTTCTCTTCTTCTCAGATTTCCTAAAATGTATAGTTGTTAAAAACTTGGACCATGGTCTTGTTTTCTCTTCTTCTCAGATTTCCTAAAATGTATACTTGTTAAAAACTTGGACTATGGTCTTATGTTTTCTCTTCTTCCAGATTTCCTAACATTTATAGTTGTTAAAAACTTGGACTATGGTCTTATGTTTTCTCTTCTCAGATTTCCTAAAATGTATAGTTGTTAAAAACCTGGACTATGGCCTTATGTTTTCTCTTCTTCTCAGATTTCCTAAAATGTATGGTTGTTAAAAACTTGGACTATGGTCTTATGTTTTCTCTTCTTCTCAGATTTCCTAAAATGTTTAGTTGTTAAAAACTTGGACTATGGTCTCATGTTTTCTCTTCTTCTCAGATTTCCTAATATTTATAAAAATTCACACTTTGTAAACATAATTTTAGGATGTACATGTATTCAATACTAATTATGGGTCAAAAACAGTTTATTTCTCTACTTAGGCCTAACTTGGAATATTATGTAGTTCTGGACTCTAAGAAATAATATTAACTTATTCAAAAGGGCTCAAGAGAGGACAACAGGATGACTCCCAAGACAGACTGACCAGCTTCCATGGAACGTTCTCACGGGAAAAGATGGGTAGAAATTATTTTATTAAAGTTTAGAAGATTGTCCTGAAAATAGCATAATAAAAACTTCTGATTTTTATTTGAACTACACTGCAAAGTCAACAGGTCATATGTTTATGATTTGGAAAAAAGGACAGGCTAGGATTTGGTTAAGACAGTTTTATTTACCTAACAGAGTAGATGACTTGTGTCAGCATTAGTGGAAGGAACAAGTTAGAAGAATGTAAGACATGGAACCAATGATTTACAGAAAGTAAATAATTAATTGTGGGTGTAAATGTTTCCTTTCCTCAATGGTGGATGTTTGTTTCTTTGTTTTAAATTTTGCACAAATCTAAATGAGGGCTATCTGTGCTAGCCGTCCCTAATTTAGCAGTGTAAGACTAGGGTGAAGGCAACTAGTCATCACCACCTGCTCCCAACTCTTGGACTACTCTTCTACCAGCAAATAGTGGGATTAACCATAACATTATAATGCTCAACTGCTGAAAGGGCAAGCATATGTGGTGCGACAGGGATTTGAACCCACGACCCTCAAATTATGAGTCTATAGCCCTAACCACCTGGTCGTGCTGGGCTGGGCAGGGCAGGTGTTCCAAGTGAGTCTTGAAGGACAAATAATACCTTGTTGTCCATATATTATGTTATGACAGTACAGGTATTAAAATCTACTGTCACTATATAAAATTATTCATTCATCCACAGTGGTTATTTTCATGACAGTTTTATAAAAATTATACATATTGCAAGCTATATTATTTACACCCTATATGAAAAGTAAGATAAAAATGAACTTCATATTTTATTCGAACTGTCCATTAAGGTTTCCTGTATTTGTTCCACTGCCACATTCATTCTTCTAAGAAAGAGTAGTAACTTTAATGTTAGCTCACCATATCATCGGCACTGGCACCTGCTGATTCATTATATTACAGATTATGCTTGTTTACTCAATACTAGTCAATGTCTTCAAACAAAAGTGTAGTGATTAATGTGTGTGTGTTTTCTCATAGTAAAGCCACATCAGGCTATCTGCTGAGTCCACCGAGGGGAATCGAACCCCAGTGATTAATGTATCCAATAAATATTTAATATCAACTAGCATATATTTCAAAGCAATATTTATTCCAAAAGTGAAATGACCACTAGATTATCATTTAATTATTGTCATGGTAATGCTAATATAAACATCATAAACAGAAACACACCCATTCATCAATAAATCAAAGTTAATAACTATCTGGTGTTGCTGTTTGACCACTATACCACTACCTGTTAACACGAATCGTAGCGACTGATTTACTCTAAATCAAAAAGATTAGCTGAAAGGCGGTATAGCGCCACCAGTGTACAATATTCAGACTAACATATAATACCAGCGACTTAACCTGGGCCTAATTGTTATATATTCGGGAGCTAGTTGAAATGCTAGTTTCTTGTTTCCGAACCTTAAACATAATATCTTAATAATAATAATGTTTACTGAAGCCAGAAAGTTAATATTTTACTGTATTACAAAATATTATGCATATTATAACATAAACTATAAAATAAAATGAAACAGTTCAAGTATTAAAAATGCCTACACAACACTATAATAATAATAGTACAACTTTATCTTCAAGTTGTACATAAATGATACAATACTAAATGTTTAATATATATAAACTAAATATTATACTGGTTTCAACGTTTTATTATACTAAAATATATTTCATTCATCACATAATTTGGATGTTTAGAGAATTTTAAGAAACCACACACACAAAACGATACAATACGTTAAACTTACCAACTTATCCTCAACGTTTCGTGTATTACCATAACCCATCTTAACTGCTGAGATACAACAGAGACATCAGTGGCCCAGATACGATATTTATAAACCACGATTTTAAAGTAACAATAACATGTGTAACTTAAAGTGTAAAATTAATTAAGAAAGCGAGTTGTAGTTATTATTAGTAACCTACATAACAAATGTCTGATCAATGATCAAAATAACTTTCAAAGGTAAGAAAAATGAGAAAAATAATCCATCTAATAAAATACCAGGCTGGTCTAACTAGGTGTATGTACCTCAAAACCCGAAAAATATTCAGTTAAAATGTACTGATATATTAGTTAGGTACTACCTTCGCTGTTCTCGCTCCAGGTGGTCCAAGGTTCGCGTTCCCTCACTGTGAAAGTTCTCTCCACATTTTGGGGTCGTGTATAAATTTTTGTAACTGCATTAATCTCAGATATCAGCCTGTGGATCATAAAACTTTCTTCATCTAGATGCCCTGTTCATCACTGGCCTGCATTACGATCTTAAACCAATTAGAAAGGACAACAGCGTGACGCCCTCTTAAGACATGTTCGAGTAAACTCGACTTGACAGAAGATCTTAGGTTTGTTTATTTGTTTGTTTTGAATTTCGCGCAAAGCTACTTGAGGACTATCTGTACTAGCCGTCCCTAATTTAGCAGTGTAAGACTAGAGGGAAGGCAGCTAGTCATCACCACCCACTGCCAACTCTTGGGCTACTCTTTCACCAACGAATAGTGGGATTGACCGTCACATTATAACGCCCCCACGGCTGAAAGGATCTTAGGTCAGCATGTTCTTTCACTCGTGCTTTCTTTCTGTGAACCCAACACAGTCTTGTTGACAGCAAACACGTGTGAATTTGGGAACTTTAATGGATATAACTGTCTGCCGAAAGAATGTGAGACGAAATGAAGGTTTTTACACTGAAGCCTGGTTATGGAAGCCGAAACATCGTCTCCAGCTGCAGTCCATGAAGTACAACTAAAGCAAGGACTAGTACATAGGAAAACAATTACATTCAAATGCACACACATCAAACGTATCTTGCGATACACCCTTCGAATAACACTTCTAAACTTATTCTCAATAATTAGAGAACACCCATGTTGCGTAAACTAATGACAATAATAATTAGTTCAAATTATAATAACAGCAACCTTTACAGATGGCAAGTTCACATTTTAATAATTACGACTTATAGTAGTATGAGTCGAAACGTTGTAATTATTAAAATAAGGAATTGGCATCTGTAAGGGTTTCCCTTTTTGTGTTTTAAATTCATTCTCCAGTTCAATAAATTCATCACTATACATTAATGGTAAGAAAATATGTATGTCTTCAAAGATGGTATACTAACATCTCGCTTATTTAAATAATTACAGGATGTTCCGTGACAAAACTTAGAGAATCTTTCATTTCTACATATAAATTTCTTTGTTATTAAATATCTCATGCAAACCCCACATGTGCTACGCATTTTATACTGATAATAAAATAATATTATAATTACATTTTCCTTAAAATATTTGGAAGAAAGTTCCTGATACCGCTAATGTTCTACAGTAAACTTACCGCTGCTGTGTCTACAGTTTAAAAGATACTAGGAAAACCGGTTTTTAAGACAACCCGTAGTTACAACAGTTACAACCTACATCACTATCACCGACTAACGTAGCTCAAAAGTTGGTGATGTGTGCTCTTGACAAGTGTCTCCCTCTCGTTTCCTATATTCGTAACTTAAGTCATGTTAACACATAATATGTAATTCAACCCTCACCATAACAAACTAAGAATTCGAGTCTCGAGTAACACCAGTTTTAGAATAATGAGTGAAAAGAAAACCCTGATTGGGATTTTACCCCATAAACGTTTGTAGTGCTTTCAATAATCCATATTATAGCATTTTTTATTGAATTCACCGAGTACTAACGACTTGTAATATTAACCCTTCACCTAAAAAGAGTCTATAAAAAAAGTTAAAAGAATTTTTCGTAAGTATAAAGCAACACAATAAGCTATATTTTTAGCTATGACCACCAGGGGTATCGAAACCTGATTTTTAACGTTATGAGCTCTAAGACTTATCTTTACGTCCTCAGGTACCACAATACTGGAAATTTTTCTTTTGTTGAATTAATTCTAAAGTTTAAAGACGGGACAGTTTCCAAATTAACCCACGTGCTATGAAACTGTACTAGCATGATATATATACCTGACAGAACACAGTTAAACAACTTAGAATGTTAACTCAAGAACTTATTTATATGCAGTTTTTAACAACGATAGGAAGTAATGTGTCTTTCGTAGTAAACATAATTAAAACAAAAAAGAGCTACGGGAAAGAATACTGATGCTACATGGTGAGCAAAATAACGGTATATTATATTACAATGCTCTCTGGTGGTTTCATTCGGCAAGGAAAGGATATGGTAGCAAAACGCTAGGTGTTAATATATACTGGACAAAATCAACACAGTCTACCATCAACACTAGCAGAACATGGTGGTTTGGTTTGCTTTGAATTTCGCGCAAAGCTACTCGACGGCTATCTGCGCTAGCCGTCCCTAATTTAGTAGTGTAAAACTAGAGGAAAGGCAGTTAGTCATCACCACCCACCGTCAACCCTTGGGCTACTCTTTGACCAACGAATAGTGAATGACCGTAACGTTAATACATCCCCACAGCTGATAGGGCGAGTATGTTTGGTGCGACAGGGATTCGATCCCGCGACCCTGAAATTACGAGTCGAACGCCTTAACCCAACTTGCCATGCGGGGCCAACAACATGGTGGCGAAACGTCAGGTGTTGATACATACTGGATAAAATCAACAAAGTCTATCATCAACACCACCAGGACGTGGTGGTGAAACGTTAGGTGTTGATACATACTGGACAAATCAACATAGTCTATCATCAACACCACCAGGACGTGGTGGTGAAACGTTAGGTGTTGATACATACTGGATAAAATCAACAAAGTCTGTTATCAACATCACCAGGAGGTGGTGGCAAACGTTAACAACAGTACGTTGAAGAAAAATATATTTATTATTACAATGGATGATATTTTTTATCTTACTTATAAAATTGTCCTCTATAAAGAAACAAGTTATAAGTAGTTATTTAGATATGTTTTCAGTTTCACAACTTATTTACAATACATTCGTCATTTGCGATATTTACAATACATTCATCATTGGTTTACCAACATTCGTCGTGTAAATATGGATTTATGGCTTAGTATTCTAATGTATTTCTTTTATATTTCTCTGCAAGTTCAAACTTGTTTGTTTACCTCAGAATTGAACACATAACTGTCCTCAATTAAGCACTAATGACAGGCTAAAAGAAAAAACAAATTGTCAGTATTCCCTTCTGCCACCCCTTGGGTTAATATCTAATGATAGGCTAAAGGAAAGACAAATTGTCAGTATTCCCTTCTGCCAGCTCTTGGGTTAATATCTAATGATAGGCTAGAGGAAAGACAAATTGTCAGTATTCCTTTCTGTCAGCTCTTCGGTTAATATCTAATGATAGGCTAGAGGAAAGCCAAATTGTCAATATTCCCTTCTGCCAGCTCTAGAGCTAATATCCAATGACAGGTTAGAGGAAAGACAAACTGTCAGTATTCCCTTCTGCCAGCTCTTGGGTTAATATCTAATGATAGGCTAGAAGAAAGACAAACTGTCAGTATTCCCTTCTGTCAGCTCTTGGGTTAATATCTAATGATAGGCTAGAGGGATGACAAATTGTCAGTATTCCCTTCTGCCAGCTCTTCGGTTAATATCTAATGATAGGCTAGAGGAAAGACAAATTGTCAGTATTCCCTTCTACCAGCTCTTGAGTTAATATCTAATGATAGGCTAGAGGAAAGACAAATTGTCAGTATTCCCTTCTGTCAGCTCTTGGGTTAATATCTAATGATAGGCTAGAAGAAAGACAAACTGTCAGTATTCCCTTCTGTCAGCTCTTGGGTTAATATCTAATAATAGGCTAGAGGAAAGACAAATTGTCAGTATTCCCTTCTGCCAGCTCTTGAGTTAATATCTAATGATAGGCTAGAGGAAAGACAAACTGTCAGTATTCCCTTCTGCCAGCTCTTGGGTTAATATCTAATGATAGGCTAGAAGAAAGACAAACTGTCAGTATTCCCTTCTGTCAGCTCTTGGGTTAATATCTAATGATAGGCTAGAGGGATGACAAATTGTCAGTATTCCCTTCTGCCAGCTCTTCGGTTAAAATCTAATGATAGGCTAGAGGAAAGACAAATTGTCAGTATTCCCTTCTACCAGCTCTTGGGTTAATATCTAATGATAGGCTAGAGGAAAGACAAATTGTCAGTATTCCCTTCTGTCAGCTCTTGGGTTAATATCTAATGATAGGCTAGAAGAAAGACAAACTGTCAGTATTCCCTTCTGTCAGCTCTTGGGTTAATATCTAATAATAGGCTAGAGAAAAGACAAATTATCAGTGTTCTCTTCTGCCAGCTCTTCGGTTAATATCTAATGATAGGCTAGAGGAAAGACAAACTGTTAGTATTCCCTTCTGTCAGCTCTTGGGTTAATATCTAATGATAGGCTAGAGGAAAGACAAACTGTCAGTATTCCCTTCTGTCAGCTCTTGGGTTAATATCTAATGATAGGCTAGAGGAAAGACAAATTGTCAGTATTCCCTTCTGTCAGCTCTTGGGTTAATATCTAATGATAGGCTAGAGGAAAGACAAATTGTCAGTATTCCCTTCTGCCAGCTCTTGGGTTAATATCTAATGATAGGCTAGAGGAAAGACAAACTGTCAGTATTCCCTTCTGTCAGCTCTTGGGTTAATATCTAATGATAGGCTAGAAGAAAGACAAATTGTCAGTATTCCCTTCTGTCAGCTCTTGGGTTAATATCTAATGATAGGCTAGAAGAAAGACAAACTGTCAGTATTCCCTTCTGTCAGCTCTTGGGTTAATATCTAATAATAAGCTAGAGGAAAAACAAATTATCAGTATTCTCATCTGCCAGCTCTTGGGTTAATATCTAATGATAGGCTAGAGGAAAGACAAATTGTCAGTATTCCCTTCTGCCAGCTCTTGGGTTAATATCTAATGATAGGCTAGAGGAAAGACAAATTGTCAGTATTCCCTTCTGTCAGCTCTTGGGTTAATATCTAATGATAGGCTAGAAGAAAGACAAACTGTCAGTATTCCCTTCTGTCAGCTCTTGGGTTAATATCTAATAATAGGCTAGAAAAAAGACAAATTATCAGTATTCTCTTCTGCCAGCTCTTGGGTTAATATCTAATGATAGGCTAGAGGAAAGACAAACTGTCAGTATTCCCTTCTGTCAGCTCTTGGGTTAATATCTAATGATAGGCTAGAGGAAAGACAAACTGTCAGTATTCCCTTCTGTCAGCTCTTGGGTTAATATCTAATGATAGGCTAGAGGAAAGACAAATTGTCAGTATTCCCTTCTGCCAGCTCTTGGGTTAATATCTAATGATAGGCTAGAGGAAAGACAAATTGTCAGTATTCCCTTCTGTCAGCTCTTGGGTTAATATCTAATGATAGGCTAGAGGAAAGACAAATTGTCAGTATTCCCTTCTGTCAGCTCTTGGGTTAATATCTAATAATAGGCTAGAGGAAAGACAAATTGTCAGTATTTCCTTCTGTCAGCTCTTGGGTTAATATCTAATGATAGGCTAGAGGAAAGACAAACTGTCAGTATTCCCTTCTGTCAGCTCTTGGGTTAATATCTAATGATAGGCTAGAGGAAAGACAAACTGTCAGTATTCCCTTCTGTCAGCTCTTGGGTTAATATCTAATGATAGGCTAGAGGAAAGACAAATTGTCAGTATTCCCTTCTGTCAGCTCTTGGGTTAATATCTAATGATAGGCTAGAGGAAAGACAAATTGTCAGTATTCCCTTCTGTCAGCTCTTGGGTTAATATCTAATGATAGGCTAGAGGAAAGACAAATTGTCAGTATTCCCTTCTGTCAGCTCTTGGGTTAATATCTAATGATAGGCTAGAAGAAAGACAAACTGTCAGTATTCCCTTCTGTCAGCTCTTGGGTTAATATCTAATGATAGGCTAGAGGAAAGACAAACTGTCAGTATTCCCTTCTGCCAGCTCTTGGGTTAATATCTAATGATAGGCTAGAGGAAAGACAAACTGTCAGTATTCCCTTCTGTCAGCTCTTGGGTTAATATCTAATGATAGGCTAGAGGAAAGACAAACTGTCAGTATTCCCTTCTGTCAGCTCTTGGGTTAATATCTAATGATAGGCTAGAGGAAAGACAAATTGTCAGTATTCCCTTCTGTCAGCTCTTGGGTTAATATCTAATGATAGGCTAGAGGAAAGACAAATTGTCAGTATTCCCTTCTGCCAGCTCTTGGGTTAATATCTAATGATAGGCTAGAGGAAAGACAAATTGTCAGTATTCCCTTCTGTCAGCTCTTGGGTTAATATCTAATGATAGGCTAGAGGAAAGACAAACTGTCAGTATTCCCTTCTGTCAGCTCTTGGGTTAATATCTAATGATAGGCTAGAGGAAAGACAAACTGTCAGTATTCCCTTCTGTCAGCTCTTGGGTTAATATCTAATGATAGGCTAGAGGAAAGACAAACTGTCAGTATTCCCTTCTGTCAGCTCTTGGGTTAATATCTAATGATAGGCTAGAGGAAAGACAAATTGTCAGTATTCCCTTCTGTCAGCTCTTGGGTTAATATCTAATGATAGGCTAGAGGAAAGACAAACTGTCAGTATTCCCTTCTGTCAGCTCTTGGGTTAATATCTAATGATAGGCTAGAGGAAAGACAAACTGTCAGTATTCCCTTCTGTCAGCTCTTGGGTTAATATCTAATGATAGGCTAGAGGAAAGACAAACTGTCAGTATTCCCTTCTGTCAGCTCTTGGGTTAATATCTAATGATAGGCTAGAGGAAAGACAAACTGTCAGTATTCCCTTCTGTCAGCTCTTGGGTTAATATCTAATGATAGGCTAGAGGAAAGACAAACTGTCAGTATTCCCTTCTGTCAGCTCTTGGGTTAATATCTAATGATAGGCTAGAGGAAAGACAAATTGTCAGTATTCCCTTCTGTCAGCTCTTGGGTTAATATCTAATGATAGGCTAGAGGAAAGACAAATTGTCAGTATTCCCTTCTGTCAGCTCTTGGGTTAATATCTAATGATAGGCTAGAGGAAAGACAAACTGTCAGTATTCCCTTCTGTCAGCTCTTGGGTTAATATCTAATGATAGGCTAGAGGAAAGACAAACTGTCAGTATTCCCTTCTGTCAGCTCTTGGGTTAATATCTAATGATAGGCTAGAGGAAAGACAAACTGTCAGTATTCCCTTCTGTCAGCTCTTGGGTTAATATCTAATGATAGGCTAGAGGAAAGACAAACTGTCAGTATTCCCTTCTGTCAGCTCTTGGGTTAATATCTAATGATAGGCTAGAGGAAAGACAAATTGTCAGTATTCCCTTCTGTCAGCTCTTGGGTTAATATCTAATGATAGGCTAGAGGAAAGACAAATTGTCAGTATTCCTTCTCAGCTCTGTTAATATCTAATGATAGGCTCAGCTCTTGGGTTAATATCTAATGATAGGCTAGAGGAAAGACAAACTGTCAGTATTCCCTTCTGTCAGCTCTTGGGTTAATATCTAATGATAGGCTAGAGGAAAGACAAACTGTCAGTATTCCCTTCTGTCAGCTCTTGGGTTAATATCTAATGATAGGCTAGAGGAAAGACAAATTGTCAGTATTCCCTTCTGTCAGCTCTTGGGTTAATATCTAATGATAGGCTAGAGGAAAGACAAATTGTCAGTATTCCCTTCTGTCAGCTCTTGGGTTAATATCTAATGATAGGCTAGAGGAAAGACAAATTGTCAGTATTCCCTTCTGTCAGCTCTTGGGTTAATATCTAATGATAGGCTAGAGGAAAGACAAATTGTCAGTATTCCCTTCTGTCAGCTCTTGGGTTAATATCTAATGATAGGCTAGAGGAAAGACAAACTGTCAGTATTCCCTTCTGTCAGCTCTTGGGTTAATATCTAATGATAGGCTAGAGGAAAGACAAATTGTCAGTATTCCCTTCTGTCAGCTCTTGGGTTAATATCTAATGATAGGCTAGAGGAAAGACAAACTGTCAGTATTCCCTTCTGTCAGCTCTTGGGTTAATATCTAATGATAGGCTAGAGGAAAGACAAATTGTCAGTATTCCCTTCTGTCAGCTCTTGGGTTAATATCTAATGATAGGCTAGAGGAAAGACAAATTGTCAGTATTCCCTTCTGTCAGCTCTTGGGTTAATATCTAATGATAGGCTAGAGGAAAGACAAACTGTCAGTATTCCCTTCTGTCAGCTCTTGGGTTAATATCTAATGATAGGCTAGAGGAAAGACAAATTGTCAGTATTCCCTTCTGTCAGCTCTTGGGTTAATATCTAATGATAGGCTAGAGGAAAGACAAATTGTCAGTATTCCCTTCTGTCAGCTCTTGGGTTAATATCTAATGATAGGCTAGATAGGCTAGAGGAAAGACAAACTGTCAGTATTCCCTTCTGTCAGCTCTTGGGTTAATATCTAATGATAGGCTAGAGGAAAGACAAATTGTCAGTATTCCCTTCTGTCAGCTCTTGGGTTAATATCTAATGATAGGCTAGAGGAAAGACAAACTGTCAGTATTCCCTTCTGTCAGCTCTTGGGTTAATATCTAATGATAGGCTAGAGGAAAGACAAACTGTCAGTATTCCCTTCTGTCAGCTCTTGGGTTAATATCTAATGATAGGCTAGAGGAAAGACAAACTGTCAGTATTCCCTTCTGTCAGCTCTTGGGTTAATATCTAATGATAGGCTAGAGGAAAGACAAATTGTCAGTATTCCCTTCTGTCAGCTCTTGGGTTAATATCTAATGATAGGCTAGAGGAAAGACAAATTGTCAGTATTCCCTTCTGTCAGCTCTTGGGTTAATATCTAATGATAGGCTAGAGGAAAGACAAATTGTCAGTATTCCCTTCTGTCAGCTCTTGGGTTAATATCTAATGATAGGCTAGAGGAAAGACAAATTGTCAGTATTCCCTTCTGTCAGCTCTTGGGTTAATATCTAATGATAGGCTAGAGGAAAGACAAACTGTCAGTATTCCCTTCTGTCAGCTCTTGGGTTAATATCTAATGATAGGCTAGAGGAAAGACAAATTGTCAGTATTCCCTTCTGTCAGCTCTTGGGTTAATATCTAATGATAGGCTAGAGGAAAGACAAATTGTCAGTATTCCCTTCTGTCAGCTCTTGGGTTAATATCTAATGATAGGCTAGAGGAAAGACAAACTGTCAGTATTCCCTTCTGTCAGCTCTTGGGTTAATATCTAATGATAGGCTAGAGGAAAGACAAACTGTCAGTATTCCCTTCTGTCAGCTCTTGGGTTAATATCTAATGATAGGCTAGAGGAAAGACAAACTGTCAGTATTCCCTTCTGTCAGCTCTTGGGTTAATATCTAATGATAGGCTAGAGGAAAGACAAACTGTCAGTATTCCCTTCTGTCAGCTCTTGGGTTAATATCTAATGATAGGCTAGAGGAAAGACAAATTGTCAGTATTCCCTTCTGTCAGCTCTTGGGTTAATATCTAATGATAGGCTAGAGGAAAGACAAATTGTCAGTATTCCCTTCTGTCAGCTCTTGGGTTAATATCTAATGATAGGCTAGAGGAAAGACAAATTGTCAGTATTCCCTTCTGTCAGCTCTTGGGTTAATATCTAATGATAGGCTAGAGGAAAGACAAACTGTCAGTATTCCCTTCTGTCAGCTCTTGGGTTAATATCTAATGATAGGCTAGAGGAAAGACAAACTGTCAGTATTCCCTTCTGTCAGCTCTTGGGTTAATATCTAATGATAGGCTAGAGGAAAGACAAACTGTCAGTATTCCCTTCTGTCAGCTCTTGGGTTAATATCTAATGATAGGCTAGAGGAAAGACAAACTGTCAGTATTCCCTTCTGTCAGCTCTTGGGTTAATATCTAATGATAGGCTAGAGGAAAGACAAATTGTCAGTATTCCCTTCTGTCAGCTCTTGGGTTAATATCTAATGATAGGCTAGAGGAAAGACAAACTGTCAGTATTCCCTTCTGTCAGCTCTTGGGTTAATATCTAATGATAGGCTAGAGGAAAGACAAACTGTCAGTATTCCCTTCTGTCAGCTCTTGGGTTAATATCTAATGATAGGCTAGAGGAAAGACAAACTGTCAGTATTCCCTTCTGTCAGCTCTTGGGTTAATATCTAATGATAGGCTAGAGGAAAGACAAACTGTCAGTATTCCCTTCTGTCAGCTCTTGGGTTAATATCTAATGATAGGCTAGAGGAAAGACAAATTGTCAGTATTCCCTTCTGTCAGCTCTTGGGTTAATATCTAATGATAGGCTAGAGGAAAGACAAATTGTCAGTATTCCCTTCTGTCAGCTCTTGGGTTAATATCTAATGATAGGCTAGAGGAAAGACAAACTGTCAGTATTCCCTTCTGTCAGCTCTTGGGTTAATATCTAATGATAGGCTAGAGGAAAGACAAACTGTCAGTATTCCCTTCTGTCAGCTCTTGGGTTAATATCTAATGATAGGCTAGAGGAAAGACAAACTGTCAGTATTCCCTTCTGTCAGCTCTTGGGTTAATATCTAATGATAGGCTAGAGGAAAGACAAACTGTCAGTATTCCCTTCTGTCAGCTCTTGGGTTAATATCTAATGATAGGCTAGAGGAAAGACAAACTGTCAGTATTCCCTTCTGTCAGCTCTTGGGTTAATATCTAATGATAGGCTAGAGGAAAGACAAATTGTCAGTATTCCCTTCTGTCAGCTCTTGGGTTAATATCTAATGATAGGCTAGAGGAAAGACAAACTGTCAGTATTCCCTTCTGTCAGCTCTTGGGTTAATATCTAATGATAGGCTAGAGGAAAGACAAATTGTCAGTATTCCCTTCTGTCAGCTCTTGGGTTAATATCTAATGATAGGCTAGAAGAAAGACAAACTGTCAGTATTCCCTTCTGTCAGCTCTTGGGTTAATATCTAATGATAGGCTAGAGGAAAGACAAATTGTCAGTATTCCCTTCTGCCAGCTCTTGGGTTAATATCTAATGATAGGCTAGAGGAAAGACAAATTGTCAGTATTCCCTTCTGTCAGCTCTTGGGTTAATATCTAATGATAGGCTAGAGGAAAGACAAACTGTCAGTATTCCCTTCTGTCAGCTCTTGGGTTAATATCTAATGATAGGCTAGAGGAAAGACAAATTGTCAGTATTCCCTTCTGTCAGCTCTTGGGTTAATATCTAATGATAGGCTAGAGGAAAGACAAATTGTCAGTATTCCCTTCTGTCAGCTCTTGGGTTAATATCTAATGATAGGCTAGAAGAAAGACAAACTGTCAGTATTCCCTTCTGTCAGCTCTTGGGTTAATATCTAATGATAGGCTAGAGGAAAGACAAATTGTCAGTATTCCCTTCTGTCAGCTCTTGGGTTAATATCTAATGATAGGCTAGAGGAAAGACAAACTGTCAGTATTCCCTTCTGTCAGCTCTTGGGTTAATATCTAATGATAGGCTAGAGGAAAGACAAACTGTCAGTATTCCCTTCTGTCAGCTCTTGGGTTAATATCTAATGATAGGCTAGAGGAAAGACAAATTGTCAGTATTCCCTTCTGTCAGCTCTTGGGTTAATATCTAATGATAGGCTAGAGGAAAGACAAATTGTCAGTATTCCCTTCTGTCAGCTCTTGGGTTAATATCTAATGATAGGCTAGAGGAAAGACAAATTGTCAGTATTCCCTTCTGTCAGCTCTTGGGTTAATATCTAATGATAGGCTAGAGGAAAGACAAATTGTCAGTATTCCCTTCTGTCAGCTCTTGGGTTAATATCTAATGATAGGCTAGAGGAAAGACAAACTGTCAGTATTCCCTTCTGTCAGCTCTTGGGTTAATATCTAATGATAGGCTAGAGGAAAGACAAATTGTCAGTATTCCCTTCTGTCAGCTCTTGGGTTAATATCTAATGATAGGCTAGAAGAAAGACAAACTGTCAGTATTCCCTTCTGTCAGCTCTTGGGTTAATATCTAATGATAGGCTAGAGGAAAGACAAATTGTCAGTATTCCCTTCTGTCAGCTCTTGGGTTAATATCTAATGATAGGCTAGAGGAAAGACAAATTGTCAGTATTCCCTTCTGTCAGCTCTTGGGTTAATATCTAATGATAGGCTAGAAGAAAGACAAACTGTCAGTATTCCCTTCTGTCAGCTCTTGGGTTAATATCTAATGATAGGCTAGAGGAAAGACAAATTGTCAGTATTCCCTTCTGTCAGCTCTTGGGTTAATATCTAATGATAGGCTAGAGGAAAGACAAATTGTCAGTATTCCCTTCTGTCAGCTCTTGGGTTAATATCTAATGATAGGCTAGAGGAAAGACAAACTGTCAGTATTCCCTTCTGTCAGCTCTTGGGTTAATATCTAATGATAGGCTAGAGGAAAGACAAATTGTCAGTATTCCCTTCTGTCAGCTCTTGGGTTAATATCTAATGATAGGCTAGAGGAAAGACAAACTGTCAGTATTCCCTTCTGTCAGCTCTTGGGTTAATATCTAATGATAGGCTAGAGGAAAGACAAACTGTCAGTATTCCCTTCTGTCAGCTCTTGGGTTAATATCTAATGATAGGCTAGAGGAAAGACAAATTGTCAGTATTCCCTTCTGTCAGCTCTTGGGTTAATATCTAATGATAGGCTAGAGGAAAGACAAATTGTCAGTATTCCCTTCTGTCAGCTCTTGGGTTAATATCTAATGATAGGCTAGAGGAAAGACAAATTGTCAGTATTCCCTTCTGTCAGCTCTTGGGTTAATATCTAATGATAGGCTAGAGGAAAGACA
Source organism: Tachypleus tridentatus (assembly GCF_004210375.1). NCBI lineage: Eukaryota > Metazoa > Arthropoda > Merostomata > Xiphosura > Limulidae > Tachypleus > Tachypleus tridentatus. Next base: position 109,874,861 of record NC_134825.1, on the reverse strand, counting down.
AATTGTCAGTATTCCCTTCTGTCAGCTCTTGGGTTAATATCTAATGATAGGCTAGAGGAAAGACAAACTGTCAGTATTCCCTTCTGTCAGCTCTTGGGTTAATATCTAATGATAGGCTAGAGGAAAGACAAATTGTCAGTATTCCCTTCTGTCAGCTCTTGGGTTAATATCTAATGATAGGCTAGAGGAAAGACAAATTGTCAGTATTCCCTTCTGTCAGCTCTTGGGTTAATATCTAATGATAGGCTAGAGGAAAGACAAACTGTCAGTATTCCCTTCTGTCAGCTCTTGGGTTAATATCTAATGATAGGCTAGAGGAAAGACAAACTGTCAGTATTCCCTTCTGTCAGCTCTTGGGTTAATATCTAATGATAGGCTAGAGGAAAGACAAACTGTCAGTATTCCCTTCTGTCAGCTCTTGGGTTAATATCTAATGATAGGCTAGAGGAAAGACAAACTGTCAGTATTCCCTTCTGTCAGCTCTTGGGTTAATATCTAATGATAGGCTAGAGGAAAGACAAATTGTCAGTATTCCCTTCTGTCAGCTCTTGGGTTAATATCTAATGATAGGCTAGAGGAAAGACAAATTGTCAGTATTCCCTTCTGTCAGCTCTTGGGTTAATATCTAATGATAGGCTAGAGGAAAGACAAATTGTCAGTATTCCCTTCTGTCAGCTCTTGGGTTAATATCTAATGATAGGCTAGAGGAAAGACAAACTGTCAGTATTCCCTTCTGTCAGCTCTTGGGTTAATATCTAATGATAGGCTAGAGGAAAGACAAACTGTCAGTATTCCCTTCTGTCAGCTCTTGGGTTAATATCTAATGATAGGCTAGAGGAAAGACAAACTGTCAGTATTCCCTTCTGTCAGCTCTTGGGTTAATATCTAATGATAGGCTAGAGGAAAGACAAATTGTCAGTATTCCCTTCTGTCAGCTCTTGGGTTAATATCTAATGATAGGCTAGAAGAAAGACAAACTGTCAGTATTCCCTTCTGTCAGCTCTTGGGTTAATATCTAATGATAGGCTAGAGGAAAGACAAACTGTCAGTATTCCCTTCTGTCAGCTCTTGGGTTAATATCTAATGATAGGCTAGAGGAAAGACAAACTGTCAGTATTCCCTTCTGTCAGCTCTTGGGTTAATATCTAATGATAGGCTAGAGGAAAGACAAATTGTCAGTATTCCCTTCTGTCAGCTCTTGGGTTAATATCTAATGATAGGCTAGAGGAAAGACAAACTGTCAGTATTCCCTTCTGTCAGCTCTTGGGTTAATATCTAATGATAGGCTAGAGGAAAGACAAATTGTCAGTATTCCCTTCTGTCAGCTCTTGGGTTAATATCTAATGATAGGCTAGAGGAAAGACAAACTGTCAGTATTCCCTTCTGTCAGCTCTTGGGTTAATATCTAATGATAGGCTAGAGGAAAGACAAATTGTCAGTATTCCCTTCTGTCAGCTCTTGGGTTAATATCTAATGATAGGCTAGAGGAAAGACAAATTGTCAGTATTCCCTTCTGTCAGCTCTTGGGTTAATATCTAATGATAGGCTAGAGGAAAGACAAACTGTCAGTATTCCCTTCTGTCAGCTCTTGGGTTAATATCTAATGATAGGCTAGAGGAAAGACAAATTGTCAGTATTCCCTTCTGTCAGCTCTTGGGTTAATATCTAATGATAGGCTAGAGGAAAGACAAATTGTCAGTATTCCCTTCTGTCAGCTCTTGGGTTAATATCTAATGATAGGCTAGAAGAAAGACAAACTGTCAGTATTCCCTTCTGTCAGCTCTTGGGTTAATATCTAATGATAGGCTAGAGGAAAGACAAATTGTCAGTATTCCCTTCTGTCAGCTCTTGGGTTAATATCTAATGATAGGCTAGAGGAAAGACAAACTGTCAGTATTCCCTTCTGTCAGCTCTTGGGTTAATATCTAATGATAGGCTAGAGGAAAGACAAATTGTCAGTATTCCCTTCTGTCAGCTCTTGGGTTAATATCTAATGATAGGCTAGAGGAAAGACAAATTGTCAGTATTCCCTTCTGTCAGCTCTTGGGTTAATATCTAATGATAGGCTAGAGGAAAGACAAACTGTCAGTATTCCCTTCTGTCAGCTCTTGGGTTAATATCTAATGATAGGCTAGAGGAAAGACAAATTGTCAGTATTCCCTTCTGTCAGCTCTTGGGTTAATATCTAATGATAGGCTAGAGGAAAGACAAATTGTCAGTATTCCCTTCTGTCAGCTCTTGGGTTAATATCTAATGATAGGCTAGAGGAAAGACAAATTGTCAGTATTCCCTTCTGTCAGCTCTTGGGTTAATATCTAATGATAGGCTAGAGGAAAGACAAACTGTCAGTATTCCCTTCTGTCAGCTCTTGGGTTAATATCTAATGATAGGCTAGAGGAAAGACAAATTGTCAGTATTCCCTTCTGTCAGCTCTTGGGTTAATATCTAATGATAGGCTAGAGGAAAGACAAACTGTCAGTATTCCCTTCTGTCAGCTCTTGGGTTAATATCTAATGATAGGCTAGAGGAAAGACAAACTGTCAGTATTCCCTTCTGTCAGCTCTTGGGTTAATATCTAATGATAGGCTAGAGGAAAGACAAACTGTCAGTATTCCCTTCTGTCAGCTCTTGGGTTAATATCTAATGATAGGCTAGAGGAAAGACAAACTGTCAGTATTCCCTTCTGTCAGCTCTTGGGTTAATATCTAATGATAGGCTAGAGGAAAGACAAATTGTCAGTATTCCCTTCTGTCAGCTCTTGGGTTAATATCTAATGATAGGCTAGAGGAAAGACAAACTGTCAGTATTCCCTTCTGTCAGCTCTTGGGTTAATATCTAATGATAGGCTAGAGGAAAGACAAATTGTCAGTATTCCCTTCTGTCAGCTCTTGGGTTAATATCTAATGATAGGCTAGAGGAAAGACAAATTGTCAGTATTCCCTTCTGTCAGCTCTTGGGTTAATATCTAATGATAGGCTAGAGGAAAGACAAATTGTCAGTATTCCCTTCTGTCAGCTCTTGGGTTAATATCTAATGATAGGCTAGAGGAAAGACAAACTGTCAGTATTCCCTTCTGTCAGCTCTTGGGTTAATATCTAATGATAGGCTAGAGGAAAGACAAATTGTCAGTATTCCCTTCTGTCAGCTCTTGGGTTAATATCTAATGATAGGCTAGAGGAAAGACAAACTGTCAGTATTCCCTTCTGTCAGCTCTTGGGTTAATATCTAATGATAGGCTAGAGGAAAGACAAACTGTCAGTATTCCCTTCTGTCAGCTCTTGGGTTAATATCTAATGATAGGCTAGAGGAAAGACAAACTGTCAGTATTCCCTTCTGTCAGCTCTTGGGTTAATATCTAATGATAGGCTAGAGGAAAGACAAATTGTCAGTATTCCCTTCTGTCAGCTCTTGGGTTAATATCTAATGATAGGCTAGAGGAAAGACAAATTGTCAGTATTCCCTTCTGTCAGCTCTTGGGTTAATATCTAATGATAGGCTAGAGGAAAGACAAATTGTCAGTATTCCCTTCTGTCAGCTCTTGGGTTAATATCTAATGATAGGCTAGAGGAAAGACAAATTGTCAGTATTCCCTTCTGTCAGCTCTTGGGTTAATATCTAATGATAGGCTAGAGGAAAGACAAACTGTCAGTATTCCCTTCTGTCAGCTCTTGGGTTAATATCTAATGATAGGCTAGAGGAAAGACAAACTGTCAGTATTCCCTTCTGTCAGCTCTTGGGTTAATATCTAATGATAGGCTAGAGGAAAGACAAACTGTCAGTATTCCCTTCTGTCAGCTCTTGGGTTAATATCTAATGATAGGCTAGAGGAAAGACAAATTGTCAGTATTCCCTTCTGTCAGCTCTTGGGTTAATATCTAATGATAGGCTAGAGGAAAGACAAATTGTCAGTATTCCCTTCTGTCAGCTCTTGGGTTAATATCTAATGATAGGCTAGAGGAAAGACAAATTGTCAGTATTCCCTTCTGTCAGCTCTTGGGTTAATATCTAATGATAGGCTAGAGGAAAGACAAACTGTCAGTATTCCCTTCTGTCAGCTCTTGGGTTAATATCTAATGATAGGCTAGAGGAAAGACAAACTGTCAGTATTCCCTTCTGTCAGCTCTTGGGTTAATATCTAATGATAGGCTAGAGGAAAGACAAACTGTCAGTATTCCCTTCTGTCAGCTCTTGGGTTAATATCTAATGATAGGCTAGAGGAAAGACAAATTGTCAGTATTCCCTTCTGTCAGCTCTTGGGTTAATATCTAATGATAGGCTAGAGGAAAGACAAATTGTCAGTATTCCCTTCTGTCAGCTCTTGGGTTAATATCTAATGATAGGCTAGAGGAAAGACAAATTGTCAGTATTCCCTTCTGTCAGCTCTTGGGTTAATATCTAATGATAGGCTAGAGGAAAGACAAATTGTCAGTATTCCCTTCTGTCAGCTCTTGGGTTAATATCTAATGATAGGCTAGAGGAAAGACAAATTGTCAGTATTCCCTTCTGTCAGCTCTTGGGTTAATATCTAATGATAGGCTAGAGGAAAGACAAATTGTCAGTATTCCCTTCTGTCAGCTCTTGGGTTAATATCTAATGATAGGCTAGAGGAAAGACAAATTGTCAGTATTCCCTTCTGTCAGCTCTTGGGTTAATATCTAATGATAGGCTAGAGGAAAGACAAATTGTCAGTATTCCCTTCTGTCAGCTCTTCTGTCAGGTTAATATCTAATGATAGGCTAGAGGAAAGACAAACTGTCAGTATTCCCTTCTGTCAGCTCTTGGGTTAATATCTAATGATAGGCTAGAGGAAAGACAAACTGTCAGTATTCCCTTCTGTCAGCTCTTGGGTTAATATCTAATGATAGGCTAGAGGAAAGACAAACTGTCAGTATTCCCTTCTGTCAGCTCTTGGGTTAATATCTAATGATAGGCTAGAGGAAAGACAAACTGTCAGTATTCCCTTCTGTCAGCTCTTGGGTTAATATCTAATGATAGGCTAGAGGAAAGACAAACTGTCAGTATTCCCTTCTGTCAGCTCTTGGGTTAATATCTAATGATAGGCTAGAGGAAAGACAAATTGTCAGTATTCCCTTCTGTCAGCTCTTGGGTTAATATCTAATGATAGGCTAGAGGAAAGACAAACTGTCAGTATTCCCTTCTGTCAGCTCTTGGGTTAATATCTAATGATAGGCTAGAGGAAAGACAAATTGTCAGTATTCCCTTCTGTCAGCTCTTGGGTTAATATCTAATGATAGGCTAGAGGAAAGACAAACTGTCAGTATTCCCTTCTGTCAGCTCTTGGGTTAATATCTAATGATAGGCTAGAGGAAAGACAAACTGTCAGTATTCCCTTCTGTCAGCTCTTGGGTTAATATCTAATGATAGGCTAGAGGAAAGACAAACTGTCAGTATTCCCTTCTGTCAGCTCTTGGGTTAATATCTAATGATAGGCTAGAGGAAAGACAAACTGTCAGTATTCCCTTCTGTCAGCTCTTGGGTTAATATCTAATGATAGGCTAGAGGAAAGACAAACTGTCAGTATTCCCTTCTGTCAGCTCTTGGGTTAATATCTAATGATAGGCTAGAGGAAAGACAAACTGTCAGTATTCCCTTCTGTCAGCTCTTGGGTTAATATCTAATGATAGGCTAGAGGAAAGACAAATTGTCAGTATTCCCTTCTGTCAGCTCTTGGGTTAATATCTAATGATAGGCTAGAGGAAAGACAAATTGTCAGTATTCCCTTCTGTCAGCTCTTGGGTTAATATCTAATGATAGGCTAGAGGAAAGACAAATTGTCAGTATTCCCTTCTGTCAGCTCTTGGGTTAATATCTAATGATAGGCTAGAGGAAAGACAAATTGTCAGTATTCCCTTCTGTCAGCTCTTGGGTTAATATCTAATGATAGGCTAGAGGAAAGACAAATTGTCAGTATTCCCTTCTGTCAGCTCTTGGGTTAATATCTAATGATAGGCTAGAGGAAAGACAAACTGTCAGTATTCCCTTCTGTCAGCTCTTGGGTTAATATCTAATGATAGGCTAGAGGAAAGACAAACTGTCAGTATTCCCTTCTGTCAGCTCTTGGGTTAATATCTAATGATAGGCTAGAGGAAAGACAAACTGTCAGTATTCCCTTCTGTCAGCTCTTGGGTTAATATCTAATGATAGGCTAGAGGAAAGACAAATTGTCAGTATTCCCTTCTGTCAGCTCTTGGGTTAATATCTAATGATAGGCTAGAGGAAAGACAAACTGTCAGTATTCCCTTCTGTCAGCTCTTGGGTTAATATCTAATGATAGGCTAGAGGAAAGACAAACTGTCAGTATTCCCTTCTGTCAGCTCTTGGGTTAATATCTAATGATAGGCTAGAGGAAAGACAAATTGTCAGTATTCCCTTCTGTCAGCTCTTGGGTTAATATCTAATGATAGGCTAGAGGAAAGACAAACTGTCAGTATTCCCTTCTGTCAGCTCTTGGGTTAATATCTAATGATAGGCTAGAGGAAAGACAAACTGTCAGTATTCCCTTCTGTCAGCTCTTGGGTTAATATCTAATGATAGGCTAGAGGAAAGACAAACTGTCAGTATTCCCTTCTGTCAGCTCTTGGGTTAATATCTAATGATAGGCTAGAGGAAAGACAAATTGTCAGTATTCCCTTCTGTCAGCTCTTGGGTTAATATCTAATGATAGGCTAGAGGAAAGACAAACTGTCAGTATTCCCTTCTGTCAGCTCTTGGGTTAATATCTAATGATAGGCTAGAGGAAAGACAAATTGTCAGTATTCCCTTCTGTCAGCTCTTGGGTTAATATCTAATGATAGGCTAGAGGAAAGACAAACTGTCAGTATTCCCTTCTGTCAGCTCTTGGGTTAATATCTAATGATAGGCTAGAGGAAAGACAAATTGTCAGTATTCCCTTCTGTCAGCTCTTGGGTTAATATCTAATGATAGGCTAGAGGAAAGACAAATTGTCAGTATTCCCTTCTGTCAGCTCTTGGGTTAATATCTAATGATAGGCTAGAGGAAAGACAAATTGTCAGTATTCCCTTCTGTCAGCTCTTGGGTTAATATCTAATGATAGGCTAGAGGAAAGACAAACTGTCAGTATTCCCTTCTGTCAGCTCTTGGGTTAATATCTAATGATAGGCTAGAGGAAAGACAAACTGTCAGTATTCCCTTCTGTCAGCTCTTGGGTTAATATCTAATGATAGGCTAGAGGAAAGACAAATTGTCAGTATTCCCTTCTGTCAGCTCTTGGGTTAATATCTAATGATAGGCTAGAGGAAAGACAAACTGTCAGTATTCCCTTCTGTCAGCTCTTGGGTTAATATCTAATGATAGGCTAGAGGAAAGACAAATTGTCAGTATTCCCTTCTGTCAGCTCTTGGGTTAATATCTAATGATAGGCTAGAGGAAAGACAAATTGTCAGTATTCCCTTCTGTCAGCTCTTGGGTTAATATCTAATGATAGGCTAGAGGAAAGACAAACTGTCAGTATTCCCTTCTGTCAGCTCTTGGGTTAATATCTAATGATAGGCTAGAGGAAAGACAAACTGTCAGTATTCCCTTCTGTCAGCTCTTGGGTTAATATCTAATGATAGGCTAGAGGAAAGACAAATTGTCAGTATTCCCTTCTGTCAGCTCTTGGGTTAATATCTAATGATAGGCTAGAGGAAAGACAAACTGTCAGTATTCCCTTCTGTCAGCTCTTGGGTTAATATCTAATGATAGGCTAGAGGAAAGACAAACTGTCAGTATTCCCTTCTGTCAGCTCTTGGGTTAATATCTAATGATAGGCTAGAGGAAAGACAAACTGTCAGTATTCCCTTCTGTCAGCTCTTGGGTTAATATCTAATGATAGGCTAGAGGAAAGACAAACTGTCAGTATTCCCTTCTGTCAGCTCTTGGGTTAATATCTAATGATAGGCTAGAGGAAAGACAAATTGTCAGTATTCCCTTCTGTCAGCTCTTGGGTTAATATCTAATGATAGGCTAGAGGAAAGACAAACTGTCAGTATTCCCTTCTGTCAGCTCTTGGGTTAATATCTAATGATAGGCTAGAGGAAAGACAAATTGTCAGTATTCCCTTCTGTCAGCTCTTGGGTTAATATCTAATGATAGGCTAGAGGAAAGACAAATTGTCAGTATTCCCTTCTGTCAGCTCTTGGGTTAATATCTAATGATAGGCTAGAGGAAAGACAAATTGTCAGTATTCCCTTCTGTCAGCTCTTGGGTTAATATCTAATGATAGGCTAGAGGAAAGACAAACTGTCAGTATTCCCTTCTGTCAGCTCTTGGGTTAATATCTAATGATAGGCTAGAGGAAAGACAAATTGTCAGTATTCCCTTCTGTCAGCTCTTGGGTTAATATCTAATGATAGGCTAGAGGAAAGACAAATTGTCAGTATTCCCTTCTGTCAGCTCTTGGGTTAATATCTAATGATAGGCTAGAGGAAAGACAAATTGTCAGTATTCCCTTCTGTCAGCTCTTGGGTTAATATCTAATGATAGGCTAGAGGAAAGACAAACTGTCAGTATTCCCTTCTGTCAGCTCTTGGGTTAATATCTAATGATAGGCTAGAGGAAAGACAAATTGTCAGTATTCCCTTCTGTCAGCTCTTGGGTTAATATCTAATGATAGGCTAGAGGAAAGACAAACTGTCAGTATTCCCTTCTGTCAGCTCTTGGGTTAATATCTAATGATAGGCTAGAGGAAAGACAAACTGTCAGTATTCCCTTCTGTCAGCTCTTGGGTTAATATCTAATGATAGGCTAGAGGAAAGACAAACTGTCAGTATTCCCTTCTGTCAGCTCTTGGGTTAATATCTAATGATAGGCTAGAGGAAAGACAAACTGTCAGTATTCCCTTCTGTCAGCTCTTGGGTTAATATCTAATGATAGGCTAGAGGAAAGACAAACTGTCAGTATTCCCTTCTGTCAGCTCTTGGGTTAATATCTAATGATAGGCTAGAGGAAAGACAAATTGTCAGTATTCCCTTCTGTCAGCTCTTGGGTTAATATCTAATGATAGGCTAGAGGAAAGACAAATTGTCAGTATTCCCTTCTGTCAGCTCTTGGGTTAATATCTAATGATAGGCTAGAGGAAAGACAAATTGTCAGTATTCCCTTCTGTCAGCTCTTGGGTTAATATCTAATGATAGGCTAGAGGAAAGACAAATTGTCAGTATTCCCTTCTGTCAGCTCTTGGGTTAATATCTAATGATAGGCTAGAGGAAAGACAAACTGTCAGTATTCCCTTCTGTCAGCTCTTGGGTTAATATCTAATGATAGGCTAGAGGAAAGACAAACTGTCAGTATTCCCTTCTGTCAGCTCTTGGGTTAATATCTAATGATAGGCTAGAGGAAAGACAAACTGTCAGTATTCCCTTCTGTCAGCTCTTGGGTTAATATCTAATGATAGGCTAGAGGAAAGACAAACTGTCAGTATTCCCTTCTGTCAGCTCTTGGGTTAATATCTAATGATAGGCTAGAGGAAAGACAAATTGTCAGTATTCCCTTCTGTCAGCTCTTGGGTTAATATCTAATGATAGGCTAGAGGAAAGACAAACTGTCAGTATTCCCTTCTGTCAGCTCTTGGGTTAATATCTAATGATAGGCTAGAGGAAAGACAAACTGTCAGTATTCCCTTCTGTCAGCTCTTGGGTTAATATCTAATGATAGGCTAGAGGAAAGACAAACTGTCAGTATTCCCTTCTGTCAGCTCTTGGGTTAATATCTAATGATAGGCTAGAGGAAAGACAAATTGTCAGTATTCCCTTCTGTCAGCTCTTGGGTTAATATCTAATGATAGGCTAGAGGAAAGACAAATTGTCAGTATTCCCTTCTGTCAGCTCTTGGGTTAATATCTAATGATAGGCTAGAGGAAAGACAAACTGTCAGTATTCCCTTCTGTCAGCTCTTGGGTTAATATCTAATGATAGGCTAGAGGAAAGACAAACTGTCAGTATTCCCTTCTGTCAGCTCTTGGGTTAATATCTAATGATAGGCTAGAGGAAAGACAAACTGTCAGTATTCCCTTCTGTCAGCTCTTGGGTTAATATCTAATGATAGGCTAGAGGAAAGACAAACTGTCAGTATTCCCTTCTGTCAGCTCTTGGGTTAATATCTAATGATAGGCTAGAGGAAAGACAAATTGTCAGTATTCCCTTCTGTCAGCTCTTGGGTTAATATCTAATGATAGGCTAGAGGAAAGACAAACTGTCAGTATTCCCTTCTGTCAGCTCTTGGGTTAATATCTAATGATAGGCTAGAGGAAAGACAAACTGTCAGTATATCTAATGATAGGCTAGAGGAAAGACTGTCAGCTCTGTCAGCTCTTGGGTTAATATCTAATGATAGGCTAGAGGAAAGACAAACTGTCAGTATTCCCTTCTGTCAGCTCTTGGGTTAATATCTAATGATAGGCTAGAGGAAAGACAAACTGTCAGTATTCCCTTCTGTCAGCTCTTGGGTTAATATCTAATGATAGGCTAGAGGAAAGACAAACTGTCAGTATTCCCTTCTGTCAGCTCTTGGGTTAATATCTAATGATAGGCTAGAGGAAAGACAAATTGTCAGTATTCCCTTCTGTCAGCTCTTGGGTTAATATCTAATGATAGGCTAGAGGAAAGACAAACTGTCAGTATTCCCTTCTGTCAGCTCTTGGGTTAATATCTAATGATAGGCTAGAGGAAAGACAAACTGTCAGTATTCCCTTCTGTCAGCTCTTGGGTTAATATCTAATGATAGGCTAGAGGAAAGACAAACTGTCAGTATTCCCTTCTGTCAGCTCTTGGGTTAATATCTAATGATAGGCTAGAGGAAAGACAAATTGTCAGTATTCCCTTCTGTCAGCTCTTGGGTTAATATCTAATGATAGGCTAGAGGAAAGACAAATTGTCAGTATTCCCTTCTGTCAGCTCTTGGGTTAATATCTAATGATAGGCTAGAGGAAAGACAAACTGTCAGTATTCCCTTCTGTCAGCTCTTGGGTTAATATCTAATGATAGGCTAGAGGAAAGACAAACTGTCAGTATTCCCTTCTGTCAGCTCTTGGGTTAATATCTAATGATAGGCTAGAGGAAAGACAAACTGTCAGTATTCCCTTCTGTCAGCTCTTGGGTTAATATCTAATGATAGGCTAGAGGAAAGACAAACTGTCAGTATTCCCTTCTGTCAGCTCTTGGGTTAATATCTAATGATAGGCTAGAGGAAAGACAAATTGTCAGTATTCCCTTCTGTCAGCTCTTGGGTTAATATCTAATGATAGGCTAGAGGAAAGACAAACTGTCAGTATTCCCTTCTGTCAGCTCTTGGGTTAATATCTAATGATAGGCTAGAGGAAAGACAAATTGTCAGTATTCCCTTCTGTCAGCTCTTGGGTTAATATCTAATGATAGGCTAGAGGAAAGACAAATTGTCAGTATTCCCTTCTGTCAGCTCTTGGGTTAATATCTAATGATAGGCTAGAGGAAAGACAAACTGTCAGTATTCCCTTCTGTCAGCTCTTGGGTTAATATCTAATGATAGGCTAGAGGAAAGACAAACTGTCAGTATTCCCTTCTGTCAGCTCTTGGGTTAATATCTAATGATAGGCTAGAGGAAAGACAAACTGTCAGTATTCCCTTCTGTCAGCTCTTGGGTTAATATCTAATGATAGGCTAGAGGAAAGACAAATTGTCAGTATTCCCTTCTGTCAGCTCTTGGGTTAATATCTAATGATAGGCTAGAGGAAAGACAAATTGTCAGTATTCCCTTCTGTCAGCTCTTGGGTTAATATCTAATGATAGGCTAGAGGAAAGACAAATTGTCAGTATTCCCTTCTGTCAGCTCTTGGGTTAATATCTAATGATAGGCTAGAGGAAAGACAAACTGTCAGTATTCCCTTCTGTCAGCTCTTGGGTTAATATCTAATGATAGGCTAGAGGAAAGACAAACTGTCAGTATTCCCTTCTGTCAGCTCTTGGGTTAATATCTAATGATAGGCTAGAGGAAAGACAAACTGTCAGTATTCCCTTCTGTCAGCTCTTGGGTTAATATCTAATGATAGGCTAGAGGAAAGACAAATTGTCAGTATTCCCTTCTGTCAGCTCTTGGGTTAATATCTAATGATAGGCTAGAGGAAAGACAAACTGTCAGTATTCCCTTCTGTCAGCTCTTGGGTTAATATCTAATGATAGGCTAGAGGAAAGACAAATTGTCAGTATTCCCTTCTGTCAGCTCTTGGGTTAATATCTAATGATAGGCTAGAGGAAAGACAAACTGTCAGTATTCCCTTCTGTCAGCTCTTGGGTTAATATCTAATGATAGGCTAGAGGAAAGACAAATTGTCAGTATTCCCTTCTGTCAGCTCTTGGGTTAATATCTAATGATAGGCTAGAGGAAAGACAAACTGTCAGTATTCCCTTCTGTCAGCTCTTGGGTTAATATCTAATGATAGGCTAGAGGAAAGACAAACTGTCAGTATTCCCTTCTGTCAGCTCTTGGGTTAATATCTAATGATAGGCTAGAGGAAAGACAAACTGTCAGTATTCCCTTCTGTCAGCTCTTGGGTTAATATCTAATGATAGGCTAGAGGAAAGACAAACTGTCAGTATTCCCTTCTGTCAGCTCTTGGGTTAATATCTAATGATAGGCTAGAGGAAAGACAAATTGTCAGTATTCCCTTCTGTCAGCTCTTGGGTTAATATCTAATGATAGGCTAGAGGAAAGACAAACTGTCAGTATTCCCTTCTGTCAGCTCTTGGGTTAATATCTAATGATAGGCTAGAGGAAAGACAAACTGTCAGTATTCCCTTCTGTCAGCTCTTGGGTTAATATCTAATGATAGGCTAGAGGAAAGACAAACTGTCAGTATTCCCTTCTGTCAGCTCTTGGGTTAATATCTAATGATAGGCTAGAGGAAAGACAAATTGTCAGTATTCCCTTCTGTCAGCTCTTGGGTTAATATCTAATGATAGGCTAGAGGAAAGACAAACTGTCAGTATTCCCTTCTGTCAGCTCTTGGGTTAATATCTAATGATAGGCTAGAGGAAAGACAAACTGTCAGTATTCCCTTCTGTCAGCTCTTGGGTTAATATCTAATGATAGGCTAGAGGAAAGACAAATTGTCAGTATTCCCTTCTGTCAGCTCTTGGGTTAATATCTAATGATAGGCTAGAGGAAAGACAAATTGTCAGTATTCCCTTCTGTCAGCTCTTGGGTTAATATCTAATGATAGGCTAGAGGAAAGACAAACTGTCAGTATTCCCTTCTGTCAGCTCTTGGGTTAATATCTAATGATAGGCTAGAGGAAAGACAAATTGTCAGTATTCCCTTCTGTCAGCTCTTGGGTTAATATCTAATGATAGGCTAGAGGAAAGACAAACTGTCAGTATTCCCTTCTGTCAGCTCTTGGGTTAATATCTAATGATAGGCTAGAGGAAAGACAAACTGTCAGTATTCCCTTCTGTCAGCTCTTGGGTTAATATCTAATGATAGGCTAGAGGAAAGACAAACTGTCAGTATTCCCTTCTGTCAGCTCTTGGGTTAATATCTAATGATAGGCTAGAGGAAAGACAAATTGTCAGTATTCCCTTCTGTCAGCTCTTGGGTTAATATCTAATGATAGGCTAGAGGAAAGACAAATTGTCAGTATTCCCTTCTGTCAGCTCTTGGGTTAATATCTAATGATAGGCTAGAGGAAAGACAAATTGTCAGTATTCCCTTCTGTCAGCTCTTGGGTTAATATCTAATGATAGGCTAGAGGAAAGACAAATTGTCAGTATTCCCTTCTGTCAGCTCTTGGGTTAATATCTAATGATAGGCTAGAGGAAAGACAAACTGTCAGTATTCCCTTCTGTCAGCTCTTGGGTTAATATCTAATGATAGGCTAGAGGAAAGACAAACTGTCAGTATTCCCTTCTGTCAGCTCTTGGGTTAATATCTAATGATAGGCTAGAGGAAAGACAAATTGTCAGTATTCCCTTCTGTCAGCTCTTGGGTTAATATCTAATGATAGGCTAGAGGAAAGACAAACTGTCAGTATTCCCTTCTGTCAGCTCTTGGGTTAATATCTAATGATAGGCTAGAGGAAAGACAAACTGTCAGTATTCCCTTCTGTCAGCTCTTGGGTTAATATCTAATGATAGGCTAGAGGAAAGACAAATTGTCAGTATTCCCTTCTGTCAGCTCTTGGGTTAATATCTAATGATAGGCTAGAGGAAAGACAAACTGTCAGTATTCCCTTCTGTCAGCTCTTGGGTTAATATCTAATGATAGGCTAGAGGAAAGACAAACTGTCAGTATTCCCTTCTGTCAGCTCTTGGGTTAATATCTAATGATAGGCTAGAGGAAAGACAAACTGTCAGTATTCCCTTCTGTCAGCTCTTGGGTTAATATCTAATGATAGGCTAGAGGAAAGACAAACTGTCAGTATTCCCTTCTGTCAGCTCTTGGGTTAATATCTAATGATAGGCTAGAGGAAAGACAAATTGTCAGTATTCCCTTCTGTCAGCTCTTGGGTTAATATCTAATGATAGGCTAGAGGAAAGACAAACTGTCAGTATTCCCTTCTGTCAGCTCTTGGGTTAATATCTAATGATAGGCTAGAGGAAAGACAAACTGTCAGTATTCCCTTCTGTCAGCTTCTGGGTTAATATCTAATGATAGGCTAGAGGAAAGACAAACTGTCAGTATTCCCTTCTGGTTAATATCTAATGATAGGCTAGAGGAAAGACAAACTGTCAGTATTCCCTTCTGTCAGCTCTTGGGTTAATATCTAATGATAGGCTAGAGGAAAGACAAACTGTCAGTATTCCCTTCTGTCAGCTCTTGGGTTAATATCTAATGATAGGCTAGAGGAAAGACAAATTGTCAGTATTCCCTTCTGTCAGCTCTTGGGTTAATATCTAATGATAGGCTAGAGGAAAGACAAACTGTCAGTATTCCCTTCTGTCAGCTCTTGGGTTAATATCTAATGATAGGCTAGAGGAAAGACAAACTGTCAGTATTCCCTTCTGTCAGCTCTTGGGTTAATATCTAATGATAGGCTAGAGGAAAGACAAACTGTCAGTATTCCCTTCTGTCAGCTCTTGGGTTAATATCTAATGATAGGCTAGAGGAAAGACAAACTGTCAGTATTCCCTTCTGTCAGCTCTTGGGTTAATATCTAATGATAGGCTAGAGGAAAGACAAATTGTCAGTATTCCCTTCTGTCAGCTCTTGGGTTAATATCTAATGATAGGCTAGAGGAAAGACAAATTGTCAGTATTCCCTTCTGTCAGCTCTTGGGTTAATATCTAATGATAGGCTAGAGGAAAGACAAATTGTCAGTATTCCCTTCTGTCAGCTCTTGGGTTAATATCTAATGATAGGCTAGAGGAAAGACAAATTGTCAGTATTCCCTTCTGTCAGCTCTTGGGTTAATATCTAATGATAGGCTAGAGGAAAGACAAATTGTCAGTATTCCCTTCTGTCAGCTCTTGGGTTAATATCTAATGATAGGCTAGAGGAAAGACAAACTGTCAGTATTCCCTTCTGTCAGCTCTTGGGTTAATATCTAATGATAGGCTAGAGGAAAGACAAACTGTCAGTATTCCCTTCTGTCAGCTCTTGGGTTAATATCTAATGATAGGCTAGAGGAAAGACAAACTGTCAGTATTCCCTTCTGTCAGCTCTTGGGTTAATATCTAATGATAGGCTAGAGGAAAGACAAATTGTCAGTATTCCCTTCTGTCAGCTCTTGGGTTAATATCTAATGATAGGCTAGAGGAAAGACAAACTGTCAGTATTCCCTTCTGTCAGCTCTTGGGTTAATATCTAATGATAGGCTAGAGGAAAGACAAATTGTCAGTATTCCCTTCTGTCAGCTCTTGGGTTAATATCTAATGATAGGCTAGAGGAAAGACAAATTGTCAGTATTCCCTTCTGTCAGCTCTTGGGTTAATATCTAATGATAGGCTAGAGGAAAGACAAACTGTCAGTATTCCCTTCTGTCAGCTCTTGGGTTAATATCTAATGATAGGCTAGAGGAAAGACAAATTGTCAGTATTCCCTTCTGTCAGCTCTTGGGTTAATATCTAATGATAGGCTAGAGGAAAGACAAACTGTCAGTATTCCCTTCTGTCAGCTCTTGGGTTAATATCTAATGATAGGCTAGAGGAAAGACAAACTGTCAGTATTCCCTTCTGTCAGCTCTTGGGTTAATATCTAATGATAGGCTAGAGGAAAGACAAATTGTCAGTATTCCCTTCTGTCAGCTCTTGGGTTAATATCTAATGATAGGCTAGAGGAAAGACAAATTGTCAGTATTCCCTTCTGTCAGCTCTTGGGTTAATATCTAATGATAGGCTAGAGGAAAGACAAATTGTCAGTATTCCCTTCTGTCAGCTCTTGGGTTAATATCTAATGATAGGCTAGAGGAAAGACAAACTGTCAGTATTCCCTTCTGTCAGCTCTTGGGTTAATATCTAATGATAGGCTAGAGGAAAGACAAATTGTCAGTATTCCCTTCTGTCAGCTCTTGGGTTAATATCTAATGATAGGCTAGAGGAAAGACAAACTGTCAGTATTCCCTTCTGTCAGCTCTTGGGTTAATATCTAATGATAGGCTAGAGGAAAGACAAATTGTCAGTATTCCCTTCTGTCAGCTCTTGGGTTAATATCTAATGATAGGCTAGAGGAAAGACAAACTGTCAGTATTCCCTTCTGTCAGCTCTTGGGTTAATATCTAATGATAGGCTAGAGGAAAGACAAACTGTCAGTATTCCCTTCTGTCAGCTCTTGGGTTAATATCTAATGATAGGCTAGAGGAAAGACAAATTGTCAGTATTCCCTTCTGTCAGCTCTTGGGTTAATATCTAATGATAGGCTAGAGGAAAGACAAACTGTCAGTATTCCCTTCTGTCAGCTCTTGGGTTAATATCTAATGATAGGCTAGAGGAAAGACAAATTGTCAGTATTCCCTTCTGTCAGCTCTTGGGTTAATATCTAATGATAGGCTAGAGGAAAGACAAACTGTCAGTATTCCCTTCTGTCAGCTCTTGGGTTAATATCTAATGATAGGCTAGAGGAAAGACAAACTGTCAGTATTCCCTTCTGTCAGCTCTTGGGTTAATATCTAATGATAGGCTAGAGGAAAGACAAACTGTCAGTATTCCCTTCTGTCAGCTCTTGGGTTAATATCTAATGATAGGCTAGAGGAAAGACAAATTGTCAGTATTCCCTTCTGTCAGCTCTTGGGTTAATATCTAATGATAGGCTAGAGGAAAGACAAACTGTCAGTATTCCCTTCTGTCAGCTCTTGGGTTAATATCTAATGATAGGCTAGAGGAAAGACAAACTGTCAGTATTCCCTTCTGTCAGCTCTTGGGTTAATATCTAATGATAGGCTAGAGGAAAGACAAACTGTCAGTATTCCCTTCTGTCAGCTCTTGGGTTAATATCTAATGATAGGCTAGAGGAAAGACAAATTGTCAGTATTCCCTTCTGTCAGCTCTTGGGTTAATATCTAATGATAGGCTAGAGGAAAGACAAACTGTCAGTATTCCCTTCTGTCAGCTCTTGGGTTAATATCTAATGATAGGCTAGAGGAAAGACAAACTGTCAGTATTCCCTTCTGTCAGCTCTTGGGTTAATATCTAATGATAGGCTAGAGGAAAGACAAATTGTCAGTATTCCCTTCTGTCAGCTCTTGGGTTAATATCTAATGATAGGCTAGAGGAAAGACAAATTGTCAGTATTCCCTTCTGTCAGCTCTTGGGTTAATATCTAATGATAGGCTAGAGGAAAGACAAACTGTCAGTATTCCCTTCTGTCAGCTCTTGGGTTAATATCTAATGATAGGCTAGAGGAAAGACAAACTGTCAGTATTCCCTTCTGTCAGCTCTTGGGTTAATATCTAATGATAGGCTAGAGGAAAGACAAATTGTCAGTATTCCCTTCTGTCAGCTCTTGGGTTAATATCTAATGATAGGCTAGAGGAAAGACAAATTGTCAGTATTCCCTTCTGTCAGCTCTTGGGTTAATATCTAATGATAGGCTAGAGGAAAGACAAATTGTCAGTATTCCCTTCTGTCAGCTCTTGGGTTAATATCTAATGATAGGCTAGAGGAAAGACAAATTGTCAGTATTCCCTTCTGTCAGCTCTTGGGTTAATATCTAATGATAGGCTAGAGGAAAGACAAATTGTCAGTATTCCCTTCTGTCAGCTCTTGGGTTAATATCTAATGATAGGCTAGAGGAAAGACAAATTGTCAGTATTCCCTTCTGTCAGCTCTTGGGTTAATATCTAATGATAGGCTAGAGGAAAGACAAATTGTCAGTATTCCCTTCTGTCAGCTCTTGGGTTAATATCTAATGATAGGCTAGAGGAAAGACAAACTGTCAGTATTCCCTTCTGTCAGCTCTTGGGTTAATATCTAATGATAGGCTAGAGGAAAGACAAACTGTCAGTATTCCCTTCTGTCAGCTCTTGGGTTAATATCTAATGATAGGCTAGAGGAAAGACAAATTGTCAGTATTCCCTTCTGTCAGCTCTTGGGTTAATATCTAATGATAGGCTAGAGGAAAGACAAATTGTCAGTATTCCCTTCTGTCAGCTCTTGGGTTAATATCTAATGATAGGCTAGAGGAAAGACAAACTGTCAGTATTCCCTTCTGTCAGCTCTTGGGTTAATATCTAATGATAGGCTAGAGGAAAGACAAACTGTCAGTATTCCCTTCTGTCAGCTCTTGGGTTAATATCTAATGATAGGCTAGAGGAAAGACAAACTGTCAGTATTCCCTTCTGTCAGCTCTTGGGTTAATATCTAATGATAGGCTAGAGGAAAGACAAACTGTCAGTATTCCCTTCTGTCAGCTCTTGGGTTAATATCTAATGATAGGCTAGAGGAAAGACAAACTGTCAGTATTCCCTTCTGTCAGCTCTTGGGTTAATATCTAATGATAGGCTAGAGGAAAGACAAATTGTCAGTATTCCCTTCTGTCAGCTCTTGGGTTAATATCTAATGATAGGCTAGAGGAAAGACAAATTGTCAGTATTCCCTTCTGTCAGCTCTTGGGTTAATATCTAATGATAGGCTAGAGGAAAGACAAACTGTCAGTATTCCCTTCTGTCAGCTCTTGGGTTAATATCTAATGATAGGCTAGAGGAAAGACAAACTGTCAGTATTCCCTTCTGTCAGCTCTTGGGTTAATATCTAATGATAGGCTAGAGGAAAGACAAACTGTCAGTATTCCCTTCTGTCAGCTCTTGGGTTAATATCTAATGATAGGCTAGAGGAAAGACAAACTGTCAGTATTCCCTTCTGTCAGCTCTTGGGTTAATATCTAATGATAGGCTAGAGGAAAGACAAATTGTCAGTATTCCCTTCTGTCAGCTCTTGGGTTAATATCTAATGATAGGCTAGAGGAAAGACAAATTGTCAGTATTCCCTTCTGTCAGCTCTTGGGTTAATATCTAATGATAGGCTAGAGGAAAGACAAACTGTCAGTATTCCCTTCTGTCAGCTCTTGGGTTAATATCTAATGATAGGCTAGAGGAAAGACAAACTGTCAGTATTCCCTTCTGTCAGCTCTTGGGTTAATATCTAATGATAGGCTAGAGGAAAGACAAACTGTCAGTATTCCCTTCTGTCAGCTCTTGGGTTAATATCTAATGATAGGCTAGAGGAAAGACAAACTGTCAGTATTCCCTTCTGTCAGCTCTTGGGTTAATATCTAATGATAGGCTAGAGGAAAGACAAACTGTCAGTATTCCCTTCTGTCAGCTCTTGGGTTAATATCTAATGATAGGCTAGAGGAAAGACAAATTGTCAGTATTCCCTTCTGTCAGCTCTTGGGTTAATATCTAATGATAGGCTAGAGGAAAGACAAATTGTCAGTATTCCCTTCTGTCAGCTCTTGGGTTAATATCTAATGATAGGCTAGAGGAAAGACAAACTGTCAGTATTCCCTTCTGTCAGCTCTTGGGTTAATATCTAATGATAGGCTAGAGGAAAGACAAACTGTCAGTATTCCCTTCTGTCAGCTCTTGGGTTAATATCTAATGATAGGCTAGAGGAAAGACAAACTGTCAGTATTCCCTTCTGTCAGCTCTTGGGTTAATATCTAATGATAGGCTAGAGGAAAGACAAATTGTCAGTATTCCCTTCTGTCAGCTCTTGGGTTAATATCTAATGATAGGCTAGAGGAAAGACAAACTGTCAGTATTCCCTTCTGTCAGCTCTTGGGTTAATATCTAATATCTAGAGGAAAGACAAATGATTCCCTTCTGTCAGCTCTTGGGTTAATATCTAATGATAGGCTAGAGGAAAGACAAATTGTCAGTATTCCCTTCTGTCAGCTCTTGGGTTAATATCTAATGATAGGCTAGAGGAAAGACAAATTGTCAGTATTCCCTTCTGTCAGCTCTTGGGTTAATATCTAATGATAGGCTAGAGGAAAGACAAACTGTCAGTATTCCCTTCTGTCAGCTCTTGGGTTAATATCTAATGATAGGCTAGAGGAAAGACAAATTGTCAGTATTCCCTTCTGTCAGCTCTTGGGTTAATATCTAATGATAGGCTAGAGGAAAGACAAACTGTCAGTATTCAGCTCCTAATGATAGGCTCTGTCAGCTCTTGTCAGGGTTAATATCTAATGATAGGCTAGAGGAAAGACAAATTGTCAGTATTCCCTTCTGTCAGCTCTTGGGTTAATATCTAATGATAGGCTAGAGGAAAGACAAACTGTCAGTATTCCCTTCTGTCAGCTCTTGGGTTAATATCTAATGATAGGCTAGAGGAAAGACAAATTGTCAGTATTCCCTTCTGTCAGCTCTTGGGTTAATATCTAATGATAGGCTAGAGGAAAGACAAACTGTCAGTATTCCCTTCTGTCAGCTCTTGGGTTAATATCTAATGATAGGCTAGAGGAAAGACAAACTGTCAGTATTCCCTTCTGTCAGCTCTTGGGTTAATATCTAATGATAGGCTAGAGGAAAGACAAACTGTCAGTATTCCCTTCTGTCAGCTCTTGGGTTAATATCTAATGATAGGCTAGAGGAAAGACAAACTGTCAGTATTCCCTTCTGTCAGCTCTTGGGTTAATATCTAATGATAGGCTAGAGGAAAGACAAATTGTCAGTATTCCCTTCTGTCAGCTCTTGGGTTAATATCTAATGATAGGCTAGAGGAAAGACAAATTGTCAGTATTCCCTTCTGTCAGCTCTTGGGTTAATATCTAATGATAGGCTAGAGGAAAGACAAACTGTCAGTATTCCCTTCTGTCAGCTCTTGGGTTAATATCTAATGATAGGCTAGAGGAAAGACAAACTGTCAGTATTCCCTTCTGTCAGCTCTTGGGTTAATATCTAATGATAGGCTAGAGGAAAGACAAACTGTCAGTATTCCCTTCTGTCAGCTCTTGGGTTAATATCTAATGATAGGCTAGAGGAAAGACAAATTGTCAGTATTCCCTTCTGTCAGCTCTTGGGTTAATATCTAATGATAGGCTAGAGGAAAGACAAACTGTCAGTATTCCCTTCTGTCAGCTCTTGGGTTAATATCTAATGATAGGCTAGAGGAAAGACAAACTGTCAGTATTCCCTTCTGTCAGCTCTTGGGTTAATATCTAATGATAGGCTAGAGGAAAGACAAACTGTCAGTATTCCCTTCTGTCAGCTCTTGGGTTAATATCTAATGATAGGCTAGAGGAAAGACAAATTGTCAGTATTCCCTTCTGTCAGCTCTTGGGTTAATATCTAATGATAGGCTAGAGGAAAGACAAATTGTCAGTATTCCCTTCTGTCAGCTCTTGGGTTAATATCTAATGATAGGCTAGAGGAAAGACAAATTGTCAGTATTCCCTTCTGTCAGCTCTTGGGTTAATATCTAATGATAGGCTAGAGGAAAGACAAACTGTCAGTATTCCCTTCTGTCAGCTCTTGGGTTAATATCTAATGATAGGCTAGAGGAAAGACAAATTGTCAGTATTCCCTTCTGTCAGCTCTTGGGTTAATATCTAATGATAGGCTAGAGGAAAGACAAATTGTCAGTATTCCCTTCTGTCAGCTCTTGGGTTAATATCTAATGATAGGCTAGAGGAAAGACAAACTGTCAGTATTCCCTTCTGTCAGCTCTTGGGTTAATATCTAATGATAGGCTAGAGGAAAGACAAATTGTCAGTATTCCCTTCTGTCAGCTCTTGGGTTAATATCTAATGATAGGCTAGAGGAAAGACAAACTGTCAGTATTCCCTTCTGTCAGCTCTTGGGTTAATATCTAATGATAGGCTAGAGGAAAGACAAACTGTCAGTATTCCCTTCTGTCAGCTCTTGGGTTAATATCTAATGATAGGCTAGAGGAAAGACAAATTGTCAGTATTCCCTTCTGTCAGCTCTTGGGTTAATATCTAATGATAGGCTAGAGGAAAGACAAATTGTCAGTATTCCCTTCTGTCAGCTCTTGGGTTAATATCTAATGATAGGCTAGAGGAAAGACAAATTGTCAGTATTCCCTTCTGTCAGCTCTTGGGTTAATATCTAATGATAGGCTAGAGGAAAGACAAATTGTCAGTATTCCCTTCTGTCAGCTCTTGGGTTAATATCTAATGATAGGCTAGAGGAAAGACAAACTGTCAGTATTCCCTTCTGTCAGCTCTTGGGTTAATATCTAATGATAGGCTAGAGGAAAGACAAACTGTCAGTATTCCCTTCTGTCAGCTCTTGGGTTAATATCTAATGATAGGCTAGAGGAAAGACAAATTGTCAGTATTCCCTTCTGTCAGCTCTTGGGTTAATATCTAATGATAGGCTAGAGGAAAGACAAACTGTCAGTATTCCCTTCTGTCAGCTCTTGGGTTAATATCTAATGATAGGCTAGAGGAAAGACAAACTGTCAGTATTCCCTTCTGTCAGCTCTTGGGTTAATATCTAATGATAGGCTAGAGGAAAGACAAATTGTCAGTATTCCCTTCTGTCAGCTCTTGGGTTAATATCTAATGATAGGCTAGAGGAAAGACAAACTGTCAGTATTCCCTTCTGTCAGCTCTTGGGTTAATATCTAATGATAGGCTAGAGGAAAGACAAATTGTCAGTATTCCCTTCTGTCAGCTCTTGGGTTAATATCTAATGATAGGCTAGAGGAAAGACAAACTGTCAGTATTCCCTTCTGTCAGCTCTTGGGTTAATATCTAATGATAGGCTAGAGGAAAGACAAACTGTCAGTATTCCCTTCTGTCAGCTCTTGGGTTAATATCTAATGATAGGCTAGAGGAAAGACAAACTGTCAGTATTCCCTTCTGTCAGCTCTTGGGTTAATATCTAATGATAGGCTAGAGGAAAGACAAATTGTCAGTATTCCCTTCTGTCAGCTCTTGGGTTAATATCTAATGATAGGCTAGAGGAAAGACAAATTGTCAGTATTCCCTTCTGTCAGCTCTTGGGTTAATATCTAATGATAGGCTAGAGAAAGACAAACTGTCAGTATTCCCTTCTGTCAGCTCTTGGGTTAATATCTAATGATAGGCTAGAGGAAAGACAAACTGTCAGTATTCCCTTCTGTCAGCTCTTGGGTTAATATCTAATGATAGGCTAGAGGAAAGACAAATTGTCAGTATTCCCTTCTGTCAGCTCTTGGGTTAATATCTAATGATAGGCTAGAGGAAAGACAAATTGTCAGTATTCCCTTCTGTCAGCTCTTGGGTTAATATCTAATGATAGGCTAGAGGAAAGACAAATTGTCAGTATTCCCTTCTGTCAGCTCTTGGGTTAATATCTAATGATAGGCTAGAGGAAAGACAAATTGTCAGTATTCCCTTCTGTCAGCTCTTGGGTTAATATCTAATGATAGGCTAGAGGAAAGACAAATTGTCAGTATTCCCTTCTGTCAGCTCTTGGGTTAATATCTAATGATAGGCTAGAGGAAAGACAAACTGTCAGTATTCAGCCTTGGGTTAATATCTGCTAGAGGAAAGACAAACTGTCAGCTCTTCAGCTTGGGTTAATATCTAATGATAGGCTAGAGGAAAGACAAATTGTCAGTATTCCCTTCTGTCAGCTCTTGGGTTAATATCTAATGATAGGCTAGAGGAAAGACAAATTGTCAGTATTCCCTTCTGTCAGCTCTTGGGTTAATATCTAATGATAGGCTAGAGGAAAGACAAACTGTCAGTATTCCCTTCTGTCAGCTCTTGGGTTAATATCTAATGATAGGCTAGAGGAAAGACAAACTGTCAGTATTCCCTTCTGTCAGCTCTTGGGTTAATATCTAATGATAGGCTAGAGGAAAGACAAATTGTCAGTATTCCCTTCTGTCAGCTCTTGGGTTAATATCTAATGATAGGCTAGAGGAAAGACAAACTGTCAGTATTCCCTTCTGTCAGCTCTTGGGTTAATATCTAATGATAGGCTAGAGGAAAGACAAACTGTCAGTATTCCCTTCTGTCAGCTCTTGGGTTAATATCTAATGATAGGCTAGAGGAAAGACAAACTGTCAGTATTCCCTTCTGTCAGCTCTTGGGTTAATATCTAATGATAGGCTAGAGGAAAGACAAATTGTCAGTATTCCCTTCTGTCAGCTCTTGGGTTAATATCTAATGATAGGCTAGAGGAAAGACAAATTGTCAGTATTCCCTTCTGTCAGCTCTTGGGTTAATATCTAATGATAGGCTAGAGGAAAGACAAACTGTCAGTATTCCCTTCTGTCAGCTCTTGGGTTAATATCTAATGATAGGCTAGAGGAAAGACAAACTGTCAGTATTCCCTTCTGTCAGCTCTTGGGTTAATATCTAATGATAGGCTAGAGGAAAGACAAATTGTCAGTATTCCCTTCTGTCAGCTCTTGGGTTAATATCTAATGATAGGCTAGAGGAAAGACAAATTGTCAGTATTCCCTTCTGTCAGCTCTTGGGTTAATATCTAATGATAGGCTAGAGGAAAGACAAACTGTCAGTATTCCCTTCTGTCAGCTCTTGGGTTAATATCTAATGATAGGCTAGAGGAAAGACAAATTGTCAGTATTCCCTTCTGTCAGCTCTTGGGTTAATATCTAATGATAGGCTAGAGGAAAGACAAATTGTCAGTATTCCCTTCTGTCAGCTCTTGGGTTAATATCTAATGATAGGCTAAGAGAAAGACAAACTGTCAGTATTCCCTTCTGTCAGCTCTTGGGTTAATATCTAATGATAGGCTAGAGGAAAGACAAATTGTCAGTATTCCCTTCTGTCAGCTCTTGGGTTAATATCTAATGATAGGCTAGAGGAAAGACAAACTGTCAGTATTCCCTTCTGTCAGCTCTTGGGTTAATATCTAATGATAGGCTAGAGGAAAGACAAACTGTCAGTATTCCCTTCTGTCAGCTCTTGGGTTAATATCTAATGATAGGCTAGAGGAAAGACAAATTGTCAGTATTCCCTTCTGTCAGCTCTTGGGTTAATATCTAATGATAGGCTAGAGGAAAGACAAATTGTCAGTATTCCCTTCTGTCAGCTCTTGGGTTAATATCTAATGATAGGCTAGAGGAAAGACAAATTGTCAGTATTCCCTTCTGTCAGCTCTTGGGTTAATATCTAATGATAGGCTAGAGGAAAGACAAACTGTCAGTATTCCCTTCTGTCAGCTCTTGGGTTAATATCTAATGATAGGCTAGAGGAAAGACAAACTGTCAGTATTCCCTTCTGTCAGCTCTTGGGTTAATATCTAATGATAGGCTAGAGGAAAGACAAATTGTCAGTATTCCCTTCTGTCAGCTCTTGGGTTAATATCTAATGATAGGCTAGAGGAAAGACAAATTGTCAGTATTCCCTTCTGTCAGCTCTTGGGTTAATATCTAATGATAGGCTAGAGGAAAGACAAACTGTCAGTATTCCCTTCTGTCAGCTCTTGGGTTAATATCTAATGATAGGCTAGAGGAAAGACAAATTGTCAGTATTCCCTTCTGTCAGCTCTTGGGTTAATATCTAATGATAGGCTAGAGGAAAGACAAATTGTCAGTATTCCCTTCTGTCAGCTCTTGGGTTAATATCTAATGATAGGCTAGAGGAAAGACAAATTGTCAGTATTCCCTTCTGTCAGCTCTTGGGTTAATATCTAATGATAGGCTAGAGGAAAGACAAATTGTCAGTATTCCCTTCTGTCAGCTCTTGGGTTAATATCTAATGATAGGCTAGAGGAAAGACAAATTGTCAGTATTCCCTTCTGTCAGCTCTTGGGTTAATATCTAATGATAGGCTAGAGGAAAGACAAACTGTCAGTATTCCCTTCTGTCAGCTCTTGGGTTAATATCTAATGATAGGCTAGAGGAAAGACAAACTGTCAGTATTCCCTTCTGTCAGCTCTTGGGTTAATATCTAATGATAGGCTAGAGGAAAGACAAATTGTCAGTATTCCCTTCTGTCAGCTCTTGGGTTAATATCTAATGATAGGCTAGAGGAAAGACAAACTGTCAGTATTCCCTTCTGTCAGCTCTTGGGTTAATATCTAATGATAGGCTAGAGGAAAGACAAACTGTCAGTATTCCCTTCTGTCAGCTCTTGGGTTAATATCTAATGATAGGCTAGAGGAAAGACAAACTGTCAGTATTCCCTTCTGTCAGCTCTTGGGTTAATATCTAATGATAGGCTAGAGGAAAGACAAACTGTCAGTATTCCCTTCTGTCAGCTCTTGGGTTAATATCTAATGATAGGCTAGAGGAAAGACAAATTGTCAGTATTCCCTTCTGTCAGCTCTTGGGTTAATATCTAATGATAGGCTAGAGGAAAGACAAACTGTCAGTATTCCCTTCTGTCAGCTCTTGGGTTAATATCTAATGATAGGCTAGAGGAAAGACAAATTGTCAGTATTCCCTTCTGTCAGCTCTTGGGTTAATATCTAATGATAGGCTAGAGGAAAGACAAACTGTCAGTATTCCCTTCTGTCAGCTCTTGGGTTAATATCTAATGATAGGCTAGAGGAAAGACAAACTGTCAGTATTCCCTTCTGTCAGCTCTTGGGTTAATATCTAATGATAGGCTAGAGGAAAGACAAACTGTCAGTATTCCCTTCTGTCAGCTCTTGGGTTAATATCTAATGATAGGCTAGAGGAAAGACAAACTGTCAGTATTCCCTTCTGTCAGCTCTTGGGTTAATATCTAATGATAGGCTAGAGGAAAGACAAACTGTCAGTATTCCCTTCTGTCAGCTCTTGGGTTAATATCTAATGATAGGCTAGAGGAAAGACAAATTGTCAGTATTCCCTTCTGTCAGCTCTTGGGTTAATATCTAATGATAGGCTAGAGGAAAGACAAACTGTCAGTATTCCCTTCTGTCAGCTCTTGGGTTAATATCTAATGATAGGCTAGAGGAAAGACAAATTGTCAGTATTCCCTTCTGTCAGCTCTTGGGTTAATATCTAATGATAGGCTAGAGGAAAGACAAATTGTCAGTATTCCCTTCTGTCAGCTCTTGGGTTAATATCTAATGATAGGCTAGAGGAAAGACAAACTGTCAGTATTCCCTTCTGTCAGCTCTTGGGTTAATATCTAATGATAGGCTAGAGGAAAGACAAACTGTCAGTATTCCCTTCTGTCAGCTCTTGGGTTAATATCTAATGATAGGCTAGAGGAAAGACAAACTGTCAGTATTCCCTTCTGTCAGCTCTTGGGTTAATATCTAATGATAGGCTAGAGGAAAGACAAACTGTCAGTATTCCCTTCTGTCAGCTCTTGGGTTAATATCTAATGATAGGCTAGAGGAAAGACAAACTGTCAGTATTCCCTTCTGTCAGCTCTTGGGTTAATATCTAATGATAGGCTAGAGGAAAGACAAATTGTCAGTATTCCCTTCTGTCAGCTCTTGGGTTAATATCTAATGATAGGCTAGAGGAAAGACAAACTGTCAGTATTCCCTTCTGTCAGCTCTTGGGTTAATATCTAATGATAGGCTAGAGGAAAGACAAACTGTCAGTATTCCCTTCTGTCAGCTCTTGGGTTAATATCTAATGATAGGCTAGAGGAAAGACAAACTGTCAGTATTCCCTTCTGTCAGCTCTTGGGTTAATATCTAATGATAGGCTAGAGGAAAGACAAACTGTCAGTATTCCCTTCTGTCAGCTCTTGGGTTAATATCTAATGATAGGCTAGAGGAAAGACAAATTGTCAGTATTCCCTTCTGTCAGCTCTTGGGTTAATATCTAATGATAGGCTAGAGGAAAGACAAATTGTCAGTATTCCCTTCTGTCAGCTCTTGGGTTAATATCTAATGATAGGCTAGAGGAAAGACAAATTGTCAGTATTCCCTTCTGTCAGCTCTTGGGTTAATATCTAATGATAGGCTAGAGGAAAGACAAATTGTCAGTATTCCCTTCTGTCAGCTCTTGGGTTAATATCTAATGATAGGCTAGAGGAAAGACAAACTGTCAGTATTCCCTTCTGTCAGCTCTTGGGTTAATATCTAATGATAGGCTAGAGGAAAGACAAACTGTCAGTATTCCCTTCTGTCAGCTCTTGGGTTAATATCTAATGATAGGCTAGAGGAAAGACAAACTGTCAGTATTCCCTTCTGTCAGCTCTTGGGTTAATATCTAATGATAGGCTAGAGGAAAGACAAACTGTCAGTATTCCCTTCTGTCAGCTCTTGGGTTAATATCTAATGATAGGCTAGAGGAAAGACAAACTGTCAGTATTCCCTTCTGTCAGCTCTTGGGTTAATATCTAATGATAGGCTAGAGGAAAGACAAATTGTCAGTATTCCCTTCTGTCAGCTCTTGGGTTAATATCTAATGATAGGCTAGAGGAAAGACAAATTGTCAGTATTCCCTTCTGTCAGCTCTTGGGTTAATATCTAATGATAGGCTAGAGGAAAGACAAATTGTCAGTATTCCCTTCTGTCAGCTCTTGGGTTAATATCTAATGATAGGCTAGAGGAAAGACAAATTGTCAGTATTCCCTTCTGTCAGCTCTTGGGTTAATATCTAATGATAGGCTAGAGGAAAGACAAATTGTCAGTATTCCCTTCTGTCAGCTCTTGGGTTAATATCTAATGATAGGCTAGAGGAAAGACAAACTGTCAGTATTCCCTTCTGTCAGCTCTTGGGTTAATATCTAATGATAGGCTAGAGGAAAGACAAATTGTCAGTATTCCCTTCTGTCAGCTCTTGGGTTAATATCTAATGATAGGCTAGAGGAAAGACAAACTGTCAGTATTCCCTTCTGTCAGCTCTTGGGTTAATATCTAATGATAGGCTAGAGGAAAGACAAATTGTCAGTATTCCCTTCTGTCAGCTCTTGGGTTAATATCTAATGATAGGCTAGAGGAAAGACAAATTGTCAGTATTCCCTTCTGTCAGCTCTTGGGTTAATATCTAATGATAGGCTAGAGGAAAGACAAATTGTCAGTATTCCCTTCTGTCAGCTCTTGGGTTAATATCTAATGATAGGCTAGAGGAAAGACAAACTGTCAGTATTCCCTTCTGTCAGCTCTTGGGTTAATATCTAATGATAGGCTAGAGGAAAGACAAATTGTCAGTATTCCCTTCTGTCAGCTCTTGGGTTAATATCTAATGATAGGCTAGAGGAAAGACAAACTGTCAGTATTCCCTTCTGTCAGCTCTTGGGTTAATATCTAATGATAGGCTAGAGGAAAGACAAACTGTCAGTATTCCCTTCTGTCAGCTCTTGGGTTAATATCTAATGATAGGCTAGAGGAAAGACAAATTGTCAGTATTCCCTTCTGTCAGCTCTTGGGTTAATATCTAATGATAGGCTAGAGGAAAGACAAACTGTCAGTATTCCCTTCTGTCAGCTCTTGGGTTAATATCTAATGATAGGCTAGAGGAAAGACAAACTGTCAGTATTCCCTTCTGTCAGCTCTTGGGTTAATATCTAATGATAGGCTAGAGGAAAGACAAATTGTCAGTATTCCCTTCTGTCAGCTCTTGGGTTAATATCTAATGATAGGCTAGAGGAAAGACAAATTGTCAGTATTCCCTTCTGTCAGCTCTTGGGTTAATATCTAATGATAGGCTAGAGGAAAGACAAATTGTCAGTATTCCCTTCTGTCAGCTCTTGGGTTAATATCTAATGATAGGCTAGAGGAAAGACAAACTGTCAGTATTCCCTTCTGTCAGCTCTTGGGTTAATATCTAATGATAGGCTAGAGGAAAGACAAACTGTCAGTATTCCCTTCTGTCAGCTCTTGGGTTAATATCTAATGATAGGCTAGAGGAAAGACAAACTGTCAGTATTCCCTTCTGTCAGCTCTTGGGTTAATATCTAATGATAGGCTAGAGGAAAGACAAATTGTCAGTATTCCCTTCTGTCAGCTCTTGGGTTAATATCTAATGATAGGCTAGAGGAAAGACAAACTGTCAGTATTCCCTTCTGTCAGCTCTTGGGTTAATATCTAATGATAGGCTAGAGGAAAGACAAATTGTCAGTATTCCCTTCTGTCAGCTCTTGGGTTAATATCTAATGATAGGCTAGAGGAAAGACAAACTGTCAGTATTCCCTTCTGTCAGCTCTTGGGTTAATATCTAATGATAGGCTAGAGGAAAGACAAATTGTCAGTATTCCCTTCTGTCAGCTCTTGGGTTAATATCTAATGATAGGCTAGAGGAAAGACAAACTGTCAGTATTCCCTTCTGTCAGCTCTTGGGTTAATATCTAATGATAGGCTAGAGGAAAGACAAACTGTCAGTATTCCCTTCTGTCAGCTCTTGGGTTAATATCTAATGATAGGCTAGAGGAAAGACAAACTGTCAGTATTCCCTTCTGTCAGCTCTTGGGTTAATATCTAATGATAGGCTAGAGGAAAGACAAATTGTCAGTATTCCCTTCTGTCAGCTCTTGGGTTAATATCTAATGATAGGCTAGAGGAAAGACAAATTGTCAGTATTCCCTTCTGTCAGCTCTTGGGTTAATATCTAATGATAGGCTAGAGGAAAGACAAATTGTCAGTATTCCCTTCTGTCAGCTCTTGGGTTAATATCTAATGATAGGCTAGAGGAAAGACAAACTGTCAGTATTCCCTTCTGTCAGCTCTTGGGTTAATATCTAATGATAGGCTAGAGGAAAGACAAATTGTCAGTATTCCCTTCTGTCAGCTCTTGGGTTAATATCTAATGATAGGCTAGAGGAAAGACAAACTGTCAGTATTCCCTTCTGTCAGCTCTTGGGTTAATATCTAATGATAGGCTAGAGGAAAGACAAACTGTCAGTATTCCCTTCTGTCAGCTCTTGGGTTAATATCTAATGATAGGCTAGAGGAAAGACAAACTGTCAGTATTCCCTTCTGTCAGCTCTTGGGTTAATATCTAATGATAGGCTAGAGGAAAGACAAATTGTCAGTATTCCCTTCTGTCAGCTCTTGGGTTAATATCTAATGATAGGCTAGAGGAAAGACAAATTGTCAGTATTCCCTTCTGTCAGCTCTTGGGTTAATATCTAATGATAGGCTAGAGGAAAGACAAACTGTCAGTATTCCCTTCTGTCAGCTCTTGGGTTAATATCTAATGATAGGCTAGAGGAAAGACAAACTGTCAGTATTCCCTTCTGTCAGCTCTTGGGTTAATATCTAATGATAGGCTAGAGGAAAGACAAACTGTCAGTATTCCCTTCTGTCAGCTCTTGGGTTAATATCTAATGATAGGCTAGAGGAAAGACAAATTGTCAGTATTCCCTTCTGTCAGCTCTTGGGTTAATATCTAATGATAGGCTAGAGGAAAGACAAATTGTCAGTATTCCCTTCTGTCAGCTCTTGGGTTAATATCTAATGATAGGCTAGAGGAAAGACAAATTGTCAGTATTCCCTTCTGTCAGCTCTTGGGTTAATATCTAATGATAGGCTAGAGGAAAGACAAACTGTCAGTATTCCCTTCTGTCAGCTCTTGGGTTAATATCTAATGATAGGCTAGAGGAAAGACAAATTGTCAGTATTCCCTTCTGTCAGCTCTTGGGTTAATATCTAATGATAGGCTAGAGGAAAGACAAACTGTCAGTATTCCCTTCTGTCAGCTCTTGGGTTAATATCTAATGATAGGCTAGAGGAAAGACAAATTGTCAGTATTCCCTTCTGTCAGCTCTTGGGTTAATATCTAATGATAGGCTAGAGGAAAGACAAACTGTCAGTATTCCCTTCTGTCAGCTCTTGGGTTAATATCTAATGATAGGCTAGAGGAAAGACAAACTGTCAGTATTCCCTTCTGTCAGCTCTTGGGTTAATATCTAATGATAGGCTAGAGGAAAGACAAATTGTCAGTATTCCCTTCTGTCAGCTCTTGGGTTAATATCTAATGATAGGCTAGAGGAAAGACAAATTGTCAGTATTCCCTTCTGTCAGCTCTTGGGTTAATATCTAATGATAGGCTAGAGGAAAGACAAATTGTCAGTATTCCCTTCTGTCAGCTCTTGGGTTAATATCTAATGATAGGCTAGAGGAAAGACAAACTGTCAGTATTCCCTTCTGTCAGCTCTTGGGTTAATATCTAATGATAGGCTAGAGGAAAGACAAACTGTCAGTATTCCCTTCTGTCAGCTCTTGGGTTAATATCTAATGATAGGCTAGAGGAAAGACAAACTGTCAGTATTCCCTTCTGTCAGCTCTTGGGTTAATATCTAATGATAGGCTAGAGGAAAGACAAATTGTCAGTATTCCCTTCTGTCAGCTCTTGGGTTAATATCTAATGATAGGCTAGAGGAAAGACAAACTGTCAGTATTCCCTTCTGTCAGCTCTTGGGTTAATATCTAATGATAGGCTAGAGGAAAGACAAACTGTCAGTATTCCCTTCTGTCAGCTCTTGGGTTAATATCTAATGATAGGCTAGAGGAAAGACAAACTGTCAGTATTCCCTTCTGTCAGCTCTTGGGTTAATATCTAATGATAGGCTAGAGGAAAGACAAATTGTCAGTATTCCCTTCTGTCAGCTCTTGGGTTAATATCTAATGATAGGCTAGAGGAAAGACAAACTGTCAGTATTCCCTTCTGTCAGCTCTTGGGTTAATATCTAATGATAGGCTAGAGGAAAGACAAACTGTCAGTATTCCCTTCTGTCAGCTCTTGGGTTAATATCTAATGATAGGCTAGAGGAAAGACAAACTGTCAGTATTCCCTTCTGTCAGCTCTTGGGTTAATATCTAATGATAGGCTAGAGGAAAGACAAACTGTCAGTATTCCCTTCTGTCAGCTCTTGGGTTAATATCTAATGATAGGCTAGAGGAAAGACAAATTGTCAGTATTCCCTTCTGTCAGCTCTTGGGTTAATATCTAATGATAGGCTAGAGGAAAGACAAATTGTCAGTATTCCCTTCTGTCAGCTCTTGGGTTAATATCTAATGATAGGCTAGAGGAAAGACAAACTGTCAGTATTCCCTTCTGTCAGCTCTTGGGTTAATATCTAATGATAGGCTAGAGGAAAGACAAATTGTCAGTATTCCCTTCTGTCAGCTCTTGGGTTAATATCTAATGATAGGCTAGAGGAAAGACAAACTGTCAGTATTCCCTTCTGTCAGCTCTTGGGTTAATATCTAATGATAGGCTAGAGGAAAGACAAACTGTCAGTATTCCCTTCTGTCAGCTCTTGGGTTAATATCTAATGATAGGCTAGAGGAAAGACAAACTGTCAGTATTCCCTTCTGTCAGCTCTTGGGTTAATATCTAATGATAGGCTAGAGGAAAGACAAATTGTCAGTATTCCCTTCTGTCAGCTCTTGGGTTAATATCTAATGATAGGCTAGAGGAAAGACAAACTGTCAGTATTCCCTTCTGTCAGCTCTTGGGTTAATATCTAATGATAGGCTAGAGGAAAGACAAACTGTCAGTATTCCCTTCTGTCAGCTCTTGGGTTAATATCTAATGATAGGCTAGAGGAAAGACAAACTGTCAGTATTCCCTTCTGTCAGCTCTTGGGTTAATATCTAATGATAGGCTAGAGGAAAGACAAACTGTCAGTATTCCCTTCTGTCAGCTCTTGGGTTAATATCTAATGATAGGCTAGAGGAAAGACAAACTGTCAGTATTCCCTTCTGTCAGCTCTTGGGTTAATATCTAATGATAGGCTAGAGGAAAGACAAACTGTCAGTATTCCCTTCTGTCAGCTCTTGGGTTAATATCTAATGATAGGCTAGAGGAAAGACAAACTGTCAGTATTCCCTTCTGTCAGCTCTTGGGTTAATATCTAATGATAGGCTAGAGGAAAGACAAATTGTCAGTATTCCCTTCTGTCAGCAGCTTGGGTTAATATCTAATGATAGGCTAGAGGAAAGACAAATTGTCAGTATTCCCTTCTGTCAGCTCTTGGGTTAATATCTAATGATAGGCTAGAGGAAAGACAAATTGTCAGTATTCCCTTCTGTCAGCTCTTGGGTTAATATCTAATGATAGGCTAGAGGAAAGACAAACTGTCAGTATTCCCTTCTGTCAGCTCTTGGGTTAATATCTAATGATAGGCTAGAGGAAAGACAAACTGTCAGTATTCCCTTCTGTCAGCTCTTGGGTTAATATCTAATGATAGGCTAGAGGAAAGACAAATTGTCAGTATTCCCTTCTGTCAGCTCTTGGGTTAATATCTAATGATAGGCTAGAGGAAAGACAAACTGTCAGTATTCCCTTCTGTCAGCTCTTGGGTTAATATCTAATGATAGGCTAGAGGAAAGACAAATTGTCAGTATTCCCTTCTGTCAGCTCTTGGGTTAATATCTAATGATAGGCTAGAGGAAAGACAAATTGTCAGTATTCCCTTCTGTCAGCTCTTGGGTTAATATCTAATGATAGGCTAGAGGAAAGACAAACTGTCAGTATTCCCTTCTGTCAGCTCTTGGGTTAATATCTAATGATAGGCTAGAGGAAAGACAAACTGTCAGTATTCCCTTCTGTCAGCTCTTGGGTTAATATCTAATGATAGGCTAGAGGAAAGACAAATTGTCAGTATTCCCTTCTGTCAGCTCTTGGGTTAATATCTAATGATAGGCTAGAGGAAAGACAAACTGTCAGTATTCCCTTCTGTCAGCTCTTGGGTTAATATCTAATGATAGGCTAGAGGAAAGACAAACTGTCAGTATTCCCTTCTGTCAGCTCTTGGGTTAATATCTAATGATAGGCTAGAGGAAAGACAAATTGTCAGTATTCCCTTCTGTCAGCTCTTGGGTTAATATCTAATGATAGGCTAGAGGAAAGACAAATTGTCAGTATTCCCTTCTGTCAGCTCTTGGGTTAATATCTAATGATAGGCTAGAGGAAAGACAAATTGTCAGTATTCCCTTCTGTCAGCTCTTGGGTTAATATCTAATGATAGGCTAGAGGAAAGACAAACTGTCAGTATTCCCTTCTGTCAGCTCTTGGGTTAATATCTAATGATAGGCTAGAGGAAAGACAAACTGTCAGTATTCCCTTCTGTCAGCTCTTGGGTTAATATCTAATGATAGGCTAGAGGAAAGACAAACTGTCAGTATTCCCTTCTGTCAGCTCTTGGGTTAATATCTAATGATAGGCTAGAGGAAAGACAAATTGTCAGTATTCCCTTCTGTCAGCTCTTGGGTTAATATCTAATGATAGGCTAGAGGAAAGACAAACTGTCAGTATTCCCTTCTGTCAGCTCTTGGGTTAATATCTAATGATAGGCTAGAGGAAAGACAAATTGTCAGTATTCCCTTCTGTCAGCTCTTGGGTTAATATCTAATGATAGGCTAGAGGAAAGACAAACTGTCAGTATTCCCTTCTGTCAGCTCTTGGGTTAATATCTAATGATAGGCTAGAGGAAAGACAAATTGTCAGTATTCCCTTCTGTCAGCTCTTGGGTTAATATCTAATGATAGGCTAGAGGAAAGACAAACTGTCAGTATTCCCTTCTGTCAGCTCTTGGGTTAATATCTAATGATAGGCTAGAGGAAAGACAAACTGTCAGTATTCCCTTCTGTCAGCTCTTGGGTTAATATCTAATGATAGGCTAGAGGAAAGACAAACTGTCAGTATTCCCTTCTGTCAGCTCTTGGGTTAATATCTAATGATAGGCTAGAGGAAAGACAAACTGTCAGTATTCCCTTCTGTCAGCTCTTGGGTTAATATCTAATGATAGGCTAGAGGAAAGACAAACTGTCAGTATTCCCTTCTGTCAGCTCTTGGGTTAATATCTAATGATAGGCTAGAGGAAAGACAAATTGTCAGTATTCCCTTCTGTCAGCTCTTGGGTTAATATCTAATGATAGGCTAGAGGAAAGACAAACTGTCAGTATTCCCTTCTGTCAGCTCTTGGGTTAATATCTAATGATAGGCTAGAGGAAAGACAAATTGTCAGTATTCCCTTCTGTCAGCTCTTGGGTTAATATCTAATGATAGGCTAGAGGAAAGACAAATTGTCAGTATTCCCTTCTGTCAGCTCTTGGGTTAATATCTAATGATAGGCTAGAGGAAAGACAAACTGTCAGTATTCCCTTCTGTCAGCTCTTGGGTTAATATCTAATGATAGGCTAGAGGAAAGACAAATTGTCAGTATTCCCTTCTGTCAGCTCTTGGGTTAATATCTAATGATAGGCTAGAGGAAAGACAAACTGTCAGTATTCCCTTCTGTCAGCTCTTGGGTTAATATCTAATGATAGGCTAGAGGAAAGACAAATTGTCAGTATTCCCTTCTGTCAGCTCTTGGGTTAATATCTAATGATAGGCTAGAGGAAAGACAAATTGTCAGTATTCCCTTCTGTCAGCTCTTGGGTTAATATCTAATGATAGGCTAGAGGAAAGACAAATTGTCAGTATTCCCTTCTGTCAGCTCTTGGGTTAATATCTAATGATAGGCTAGAGGAAAGACAAACTGTCAGTATTCCCTTCTGTCAGCTCTTGGGTTAATATCTAATGATAGGCTAGAGGAAAGACAAATTGTCAGTATTCCCTTCTGTCAGCTCTTGGGTTAATATCTAATGATAGGCTAGAGGAAAGACAAACTGTCAGTATTCCCTTCTGTCAGCTCTTGGGTTAATATCTAATGATAGGCTAGAGGAAAGACAAATTGTCAGTATTCCCTTCTGTCAGCTCTTGGGTTAATATCTAATGATAGGCTAGAGGAAAGACAAATTGTCAGTATTCCCTTCTGTCAGCTCTTGGGTTAATATCTAATGATAGGCTAGAGGAAAGACAAACTGTCAGTATTCCCTTCTGTCAGCTCTTGGGTTAATATCTAATGATAGGCTAGAGGAAAGACAAACTGTCAGTATTCCCTTCTGTCAGCTCTTGGGTTAATATCTAATGATAGGCTAGAGGAAAGACAAATTGTCAGTATTCCCTTCTGTCAGCTCTTGGGTTAATATCTAATGATAGGCTAGAGGAAAGACAAATTGTCAGTATTCCCTTCTGTCAGCTCTTGGGTTAATATCTAATGATAGGCTAGAGGAAAGACAAACTGTCAGTATTCCCTTCTGTCAGCTCTTGGGTTAATATCTAATGATAGGCTAGAGGAAAGACAAACTGTCAGTATTCCCTTCTGTCAGCTCTTGGGTTAATATCTAATGATAGGCTAGAGGAAAGACAAACTGTCAGTATTCCCTTCTGTCAGCTCTTGGGTTAATATCTAATGATAGGCTAGAGGAAAGACAAACTGTCAGTATTCCCTTCTGTCAGCTCTTGGGTTAATATCTAATGATAGGCTAGAGGAAAGACAAATTGTCAGTATTCCCTTCTGTCAGCTCTTGGGTTAATATCTAATGATAGGCTAGAGGAAAGACAAACTGTCAGTATTCCCTTCTGTCAGCTCTTGGGTTAATATCTAATGATAGGCTAGAGGAAAGACAAATTGTCAGTATTCCCTTCTGTCAGCTCTTGGGTTAATATCTAATGATAGGCTAGAGGAAAGACAAACTGTCAGTATTCCCTTCTGTCAGCTCTTGGGTTAATATCTAATGATAGGCTAGAGGAAAGACAAACTGTCAGTATTCCCTTCTGTCAGCTCTTGGGTTAATATCTAATGATAGGCTAGAGGAAAGACAAATTGTCAGTATTCCCTTCTGTCAGCTCTTGGGTTAATATCTAATGATAGGCTAGAGGAAAGACAAATTGTCAGTATTCCCTTCTGTCAGCTCTTGGGTTAATATCTAATGATAGGCTAGAGGAAAGACAAACTGTCAGTATTCCCTTCTGTCAGCT
Organism: Tachypleus tridentatus; assembly: GCF_004210375.1. NCBI lineage: Eukaryota > Metazoa > Arthropoda > Merostomata > Xiphosura > Limulidae > Tachypleus > Tachypleus tridentatus. Next base: position 109,836,807 of record NC_134825.1, on the reverse strand, counting down.
CTTGGGTTAATATCTAATGATAGGCTAGAGGAAAGACAAATTGTCAGTATTCCCTTCTGTCAGCTCTTGGGTTAATATCTAATGATAGGCTAGAGGAAAGACAAATTGTCAGTATTCCCTTCTGTCAGCTCTTGGGTTAATATCTAATGATAGGCTAGAGGAAAGACAAATTGTCAGTATTCCCTTCTGTCAGCTCTTGGGTTAATATCTAATGATAGGCTAGAGGAAAGACAAATTGTCAGTATTCCCTTCTGTCAGCTCTTGGGTTAATATCTAATGATAGGCTAGAGGAAAGACAAATTGTCAGTATTCCCTTCTGTCAGCTCTTGGGTTAATATCTAATGATAGGCTAGAGGAAAGACAAATTGTCAGTATTCCCTTCTGTCAGCTCTTGGGTTAATATCTAATGATAGGCTAGAGGAAAGACAAACTGTCAGTATTCCCTTCTGTCAGCTCTTGGGTTAATATCTAATGATAGGCTAGAGGAAAGACAAATTGTCAGTATTCCCTTCTGTCAGCTCTTGGGTTAATATCTAATGATAGGCTAGAGGAAAGACAAACTGTCAGTATTCCCTTCTGTCAGCTCTTGGGTTAATATCTAATGATAGGCTAGAGGAAAGACAAACTGTCAGTATTCCCTTCTGTCAGCTCTTGGGTTAATATCTAATGATAGGCTAGAGGAAAGACAAATTGTCAGTATTCCCTTCTGTCAGCTCTTGGGTTAATATCTAATGATAGGCTAGAGGAAAGACAAATTGTCAGTATTCCCTTCTGTCAGCTCTTGGGTTAATATCTAATGATAGGCTAGAGGAAAGACAAACTGTCAGTATTCCCTTCTGTCAGCTCTTGGGTTAATATCTAATGATAGGCTAGAGGAAAGACAAATTGTCAGTATTCCCTTCTGTCAGCTCTTGGGTTAATATCTAATGATAGGCTAGAGGAAAGACAAATTGTCAGTATTCCCTTCTGTCAGCTCTTGGGTTAATATCTAATGATAGGCTAGAGGAAAGACAAATTGTCAGTATTCCCTTCTGTCAGCTCTTGGGTTAATATCTAATGATAGGCTAGAGGAAAGACAAATTGTCAGTATTCCCTTCTGTCAGCTCTTGGGTTAATATCTAATGATAGGCTAGAGGAAAGACAAACTGTCAGTATTCCCTTCTGTCAGCTCTTGGGTTAATATCTAATGATAGGCTAGAGGAAAGACAAACTGTCAGTATTCCCTTCTGTCAGCTCTTGGGTTAATATCTAATGATAGGCTAGAGGAAAGACAAATTGTCAGTATTCCCTTCTGTCAGCTCTTGGGTTAATATCTAATGATAGGCTAGAGGAAAGACAAACTGTCAGTATTCCCTTCTGTCAGCTCTTGGGTTAATATCTAATGATAGGCTAGAGGAAAGACAAATTGTCAGTATTCCCTTCTGTCAGCTCTTGGGTTAATATCTAATGATAGGCTAGAGGAAAGACAAATTGTCAGTATTCCCTTCTGTCAGCTCTTGGGTTAATATCTAATGATAGGCTAGAGGAAAGACAAATTGTCAGTATTCCCTTCTGTCAGCTCTTGGGTTAATATCTAATGATAGGCTAGAGGAAAGACAAACTGTCAGTATTCCCTTCTGTCAGCTCTTGGGTTAATATCTAATGATAGGCTAGAGGAAAGACAAACTGTCAGTATTCCCTTCTGTCAGCTCTTGGGTTAATATCTAATGATAGGCTAGAGGAAAGACAAATTGTCAGTATTCCCTTCTGTCAGCTCTTGGGTTAATATCTAATGATAGGCTAGAGGAAAGACAAATTGTCAGTATTCCCTTCTGTCAGCTCTTGGGTTAATATCTAATGATAGGCTAGAGGAAAGACAAATTGTCAGTATTCCCTTCTGTCAGCTCTTGGGTTAATATCTAATGATAGGCTAGAGGAAAGACAAATTGTCAGTATTCCCTTCTGTCAGCTCTTGGGTTAATATCTAATGATAGGCTAGAGGAAAGACAAATTGTCAGTATTCCCTTCTGTCAGCTCTTGGGTTAATATCTAATGATAGGCTAGAGGAAAGACAAACTGTCAGTATTCCCTTCTGTCAGCTCTTGGGTTAATATCTAATGATAGGCTAGAGGAAAGACAAATTGTCAGTATTCCCTTCTGTCAGCTCTTGGGTTAATATCTAATGATAGGCTAGAGGAAAGACAAATTGTCAGTATTCCCTTCTGTCAGCTCTTGGGTTAATATCTAATGATAGGCTAGAGGAAAGACAAACTGTCAGTATTCCCTTCTGTCAGCTCTTGGGTTAATATCTAATGATAGGCTAGAGGAAAGACAAATTGTCAGTATTCCCTTCTGTCAGCTCTTGGGTTAATATCTAATGATAGGCTAGAGGAAAGACAAACTGTCAGTATTCCCTTCTGTCAGCTCTTGGGTTAATATCTAATGATAGGCTAGAGGAAAGACAAATTGTCAGTATTCCCTTCTGTCAGCTCTTGGGTTAATATCTAATGATAGGCTAGAGGAAAGACAAACTGTCAGTATTCCCTTCTGTCAGCTCTTGGGTTAATATCTAATGATAGGCTAGAGGAAAGACAAACTGTCAGTATTCCCTTCTGTCAGCTCTTGGGTTAATATCTAATGATAGGCTAGAGGAAAGACAAACTGTCAGTATTCCCTTCTGTCAGCTCTTGGGTTAATATCTAATGATAGGCTAGAGGAAAGACAAATTGTCAGTATTCCCTTCTGTCAGCTCTTGGGTTAATATCTAATGATAGGCTAGAGAAAGACAAATTGTCAGTATTCCCTTCTGTCAGCTCTTGGGTTAATATCTAATGATAGGCTAGAGGAAAGACAAATTGTCAGTATTCCCTTCTGTCAGCTCTTGGGTTAATATCTAATGATAGGCTAGAGGAAAGACAAATTGTCAGTATTCCCTTCTGTCAGCTCTTGGGTTAATATCTAATGATAGGCTAGAGGAAAGACAAACTGTCAGTATTCCCTTCTGTCAGCTCTTGGGTTAATATCTAATGATAGGCTAGAGGAAAGACAAACTGTCAGTATTCCCTTCTGTCAGCTCTTGGGTTAATATCTAATGATAGGCTAGAGGAAAGACAAATTGTCAGTATTCCCTTCTGTCAGCTCTTGGGTTAATATCTAATGATAGGCTAGAGGAAAGACAAATTGTCAGTATTCCCTTCTGTCAGCTCTTGGGTTAATATCTAATGATAGGCTAGAGGAAAGACAAACTGTCAGTATTCCCTTCTGTCAGCTCTTGGGTTAATATCTAATGATAGGCTAGAGGAAAGACAAATTGTCAGTATTCCCTTCTGTCAGCTCTTGGGTTAATATCTAATGATAGGCTAGAGGAAAGACAAACTGTCAGTATTCCCTTCTGTCAGCTCTTGGGTTAATATCTAATGATAGGCTAGAGGAAAGACAAATTGTCAGTATTCCCTTCTGTCAGCTCTTGGGTTAATATCTAATGATAGGCTAGAGGAAAGACAAACTGTCAGTATTCCCTTCTGTCAGCTCTTGGGTTAATATCTAATGATAGGCTAGAGGAAAGACAAATTGTCAGTATTCCCTTCTGTCAGCTCTTGGGTTAATATCTAATGATAGGCTAGAGGAAAGACAAATTGTCAGTATTCCCTTCTGTCAGCTCTTGGGTTAATATCTAATGATAGGCTAGAGGAAAGACAAACTGTCAGTATTCCCTTCTGTCAGCTCTTGGGTTAATATCTAATGATAGGCTAGAGGAAAGACAAATTGTCAGTATTCCCTTCTGTCAGCTCTTGGGTTAATATCTAATGATAGGCTAGAGGAAAGACAAACTGTCAGTATTCCCTTCTGTCAGCTCTTGGGTTAATATCTAATGATAGGCTAGAGGAAAGACAAATTGTCAGTATTCCCTTCTGTCAGCTCTTGGGTTAATATCTAATGATAGGCTAGAGGAAAGACAAACTGTCAGTATTCCCTTCTGTCAGCTCTTGGGTTAATATCTAATGATAGGCTAGAGGAAAGACAAATTGTCAGTATTCCCTTCTGTCAGCTCTTGGGTTAATATCTAATGATAGGCTAGAGGAAAGACAAATTGTCAGTATTCCCTTCTGTCAGCTCTTGGGTTAATATCTAATGATAGGCTAGAGGAAAGACAAACTGTCAGTATTCCCTTCTGTCAGCTCTTGGGTTAATATCTAATGATAGGCTAGAGGAAAGACAAACTGTCAGTATTCCCTTCTGTCAGCTCTTGGGTTAATATCTAATGATAGGCTAGAGGAAAGACAAACTGTCAGTATTCCCTTCTGTCAGCTCTTGGGTTAATATCTAATGATAGGCTAGAGGAAAGACAAATTGTCAGTATTCCCTTCTGTCAGCTCTTGGGTTAATATCTAATGATAGGCTAGAGGAAAGACAAACTGTCAGTATTCCCTTCTGTCAGCTCTTGGGTTAATATCTAATGATAGGCTAGAGGAAAGACAAACTGTCAGTATTCCCTTCTGTCAGCTCTTGGGTTAATATCTAATGATAGGCTAGAGGAAAGACAAATTGTCAGTATTCCCTTCTGTCAGCTCTTGGGTTAATATCTAATGATAGGCTAGAGGAAAGACAAATTGTCAGTATTCCCTTCTGTCAGCTCTTGGGTTAATATCTAATGATAGGCTAGAGGAAAGACAAATTGTCAGTATTCCCTTCTGTCAGCTCTTGGGTTAATATCTAATGATAGGCTAGAGGAAAGACAAACTGTCAGTATTCCCTTCTGTCAGCTCTTGGGTTAATATCTAATGATAGGCTAGAGGAAAGACAAACTGTCAGTATTCCCTTCTGTCAGCTCTTGGGTTAATATCTAATGATAGGCTAGAGGAAAGACAAACTGTCAGTATTCCCTTCTGTCAGCTCTTGGGTTAATATCTAATGATAGGCTAGAGGAAAGACAAATTGTCAGTATTCCCTTCTGTCAGCTCTTGGGTTAATATCTAATGATAGGCTAGAGGAAAGACAAACTGTCAGTATTCCCTTCTGTCAGCTCTTGGGTTAATATCTAATGATAGGCTAGAGGAAAGACAAACTGTCAGTATTCCCTTCTGTCAGCTCTTGGGTTAATATCTAATGATAGGCTAGAGGAAAGACAAACTGTCAGTATTCCCTTCTGTCAGCTCTTGGGTTAATATCTAATGATAGGCTAGAGGAAAGACAAATTGTCAGTATTCCCTTCTGTCAGCTCTTGGGTTAATATCTAATGATAGGCTAGAGGAAAGACAAACTGTCAGTATTCCCTTCTGTCAGCTCTTGGGTTAATATCTAATGATAGGCTAGAGGAAAGACAAATTGTCAGTATTCCCTTCTGTCAGCTCTTGGGTTAATATCTAATGATAGGCTAGAGGAAAGACAAACTGTCAGTATTCCCTTCTGTCAGCTCTTGGGTTAATATCTAATGATAGGCTAGAGGAAAGACAAACTGTCAGTATTCCCTTCTGTCAGCTCTTGGGTTAATATCTAATGATAGGCTAGAGGAAAGACAAACTGTCAGTATTCCCTTCTGTCAGCTCTTGGGTTAATATCTAATGATAGGCTAGAGGAAAGACAAACTGTCAGTATTCCCTTCTGTCAGCTCTTGGGTTAATATCTAATGATAGGCTAGAGGAAAGACAAATTGTCAGTATTCCCTTCTGTCAGCTCTTGGGTTAATATCTAATGATAGGCTAGAGGAAAGACAAATTGTCAGTATTCCCTTCTGTCAGCTCTTGGGTTAATATCTAATGATAGGCTAGAGGAAAGACAAATTGTCAGTATTCCCTTCTGTCAGCTCTTGGGTTAATATCTAATGATAGGCTAGAGGAAAGACAAACTGTCAGTATTCCCTTCTGTCAGCTCTTGGGTTAATATCTAATGATAGGCTAGAGGAAAGACAAATTGTCAGTATTCCCTTCTGTCAGCTCTTGGGTTAATATCTAATGATAGGCTAGAGGAAAGACAAATTGTCAGTATTCCCTTCTGTCAGCTCTTGGGTTAATATCTAATGATAGGCTAGAGGAAAGACAAACTGTCAGTATTCCCTTCTGTCAGCTCTTGGGTTAATATCTAATGATAGGCTAGAGGAAAGACAAACTGTCAGTATTCCCTTCTGTCAGCTCTTGGGTTAATATCTAATGATAGGCTAGAGGAAAGACAAACTGTCAGTATTCCCTTCTGTCAGCTCTTGGGTTAATATCTAATGATAGGCTAGAGGAAAGACAAATTGTCAGTATTCCCTTCTGTCAGCTCTTGGGTTAATATCTAATGATAGGCTAGAGGAAAGACAAATTGTCAGTATTCCCTTCTGTCAGCTCTTGGGTTAATATCTAATGATAGGCTAGAGGAAAGACAAATTGTCAGTATTCCCTTCTGTCAGCTCTTGGGTTAATATCTAATGATAGGCTAGAGGAAAGACAAACTGTCAGTATTCCCTTCTGTCAGCTCTTGGGTTAATATCTAATGATAGGCTAGAGGAAAGACAAACTGTCAGTATTCCCTTCTGTCAGCTCTTGGGTTAATATCTAATGATAGGCTAGAGGAAAGACAAACTGTCAGTATTCCCTTCTGTCAGCTCTTGGGTTAATATCTAATGATAGGCTAGAGGAAAGACAAATTGTCAGTATTCCCTTCTGTCAGCTCTTGGGTTAATATCTAATGATAGGCTAGAGGAAAGACAAACTGTCAGTATTCCCTTCTGTCAGCTCTTGGGTTAATATCTAATGATAGGCTAGAGGAAAGACAAACTGTCAGTATTCCCTTCTGTCAGCTCTTGGGTTAATATCTAATGATAGGCTAGAGGAAAGACAAACTGTCAGTATTCCCTTCTGTCAGCTCTTGGGTTAATATCTAATGATAGGCTAGAGGAAAGACAAACTGTCAGTATTCCCTTCTGTCAGCTCTTGGGTTAATATCTAATGATAGGCTAGAGGAAAGACAAATTGTCAGTATTCCCTTCTGTCAGCTCTTGGGTTAATATCTAATGATAGGCTAGAGGAAAGACAAATTGTCAGTATTCCCTTCTGTCAGCTCTTGGGTTAATATCTAATGATAGGCTAGAGGAAAGACAAACTGTCAGTATTCCCTTCTGTCAGCTCTTGGGTTAATATCTAATGATAGGCTAGAGGAAAGACAAATTGTCAGTATTCCCTTCTGTCAGCTCTTGGGTTAATATCTAATGATAGGCTAGAGGAAAGACAAACTGTCAGTATTCCCTTCTGTCAGCTCTTGGGTTAATATCTAATGATAGGCTAGAGGAAAGACAAATTGTCAGTATTCCCTTCTGTCAGCTCTTGGGTTAATATCTAATGATAGGCTAGAGGAAAGACAAACTGTCAGTATTCCCTTCTGTCAGCTCTTGGGTTAATATCTAATGATAGGCTAGAGGAAAGACAAATTGTCAGTATTCCCTTCTGTCAGCTCTTGGGTTAATATCTAATGATAGGCTAGAGGAAAGACAAACTGTCAGTATTCCCTTCTGTCAGCTCTTGGGTTAATATCTAATGATAGGCTAGAGGAAAGACAAATTGTCAGTATTCCCTTCTGTCAGCTCTTGGGTTAATATCTAATGATAGGCTAGAGGAAAGACAAACTGTCAGTATTCCCTTCTGTCAGCTCTTGGGTTAATATCTAATGATAGGCTAGAGGAAAGACAAACTGTCAGTATTCCCTTCTGTCAGCTCTTGGGTTAATATCTAATGATAGGCTAGAGGAAAGACAAATTGTCAGTATTCCCTTCTGTCAGCTCTTGGGTTAATATCTAATGATAGGCTAGAGGAAAGACAAATTGTCAGTATTCCCTTCTGTCAGCTCTTGGGTTAATATCTAATGATAGGCTAGAGGAAAGACAAATTGTCAGTATTCCCTTCTGTCAGCTCTTGGGTTAATATCTAATGATAGGCTAGAGGAAAGACAAACTGTCAGTATTCCCTTCTGTCAGCTCTTGGGTTAATATCTAATGATAGGCTAGAGGAAAGACAAACTGTCAGTATTCCCTTCTGTCAGCTCTTGGGTTAATATCTAATGATAGGCTAGAGGAAAGACAAATTGTCAGTATTCCCTTCTGTCAGCTCTTGGGTTAATATCTAATGATAGGCTAGAGGAAAGACAAATTGTCAGTATTCCCTTCTGTCAGCTCTTGGGTTAATATCTAATGATAGGCTAGAGGAAAGACAAATTGTCAGTATTCCCTTCTGTCAGCTCTTGGGTTAATATCTAATGATAGGCTAGAGGAAAGACAAATTGTCAGTATTCCCTTCTGTCAGCTCTTGGGTTAATATCTAATGATAGGCTAGAGGAAAGACAAATTGTCAGTATTCCCTTCTGTCAGCTCTTGGGTTAATATCTAATGATAGGCTAGAGGAAAGACAAACTGTCAGTATTCCCTTCTGTCAGCTCTTGGGTTAATATCTAATGATAGGCTAGAGGAAAGACAAACTGTCAGTATTCCCTTCTGTCAGCTCTTGGGTTAATATCTAATGATAGGCTAGAGGAAAGACAAACTGTCAGTATTCCCTTCTGTCAGCTCTTGGGTTAATATCTAATGATAGGCTAGAGGAAAGACAAATTGTCAGTATTCCCTTCTGTCAGCTCTTGGGTTAATATCTAATGATAGGCTAGAGGAAAGACAAATTGTCAGTATTCCCTTCTGTCAGCTCTTGGGTTAATATCTAATGATAGGCTAGAGGAAAGACAAATTGTCAGTATTCCCTTCTGTCAGCTCTTGGGTTAATATCTAATGATAGGCTAGAGGAAAGACAAACTGTCAGTATTCCCTTCTGTCAGCTCTTGGGTTAATATCTAATGATAGGCTAGAGGAAAGACAAACTGTCAGTATTCCCTTCTGTCAGCTCTTGGGTTAATATCTAATGATAGGCTAGAGGAAAGACAAACTGTCAGTATTCCCTTCTGTCAGCTCTTGGGTTAATATCTAATGATAGGCTAGAGGAAAGACAAATTGTCAGTATTCCCTTCTGTCAGCTCTTGGGTTAATATCTAATGATAGGCTAGAGGAAAGACAAACTGTCAGTATTCCCTTCTGTCAGCTCTTGGGTTAATATCTAATGATAGGCTAGAGGAAAGACAAATTGTCAGTATTCCCTTCTGTCAGCTCTTGGGTTAATATCTAATGATAGGCTAGAGGAAAGACAAACTGTCAGTATTCCCTTCTGTCAGCTCTTGGGTTAATATCTAATGATAGGCTAGAGGAAAGACAAATTGTCAGTATTCCCTTCTGTCAGCTCTTGGGTTAATATCTAATGATAGGCTAGAGGAAAGACAAACTGTCAGTATTCCCTTCTGTCAGCTCTTGGGTTAATATCTAATGATAGGCTAGAGGAAAGACAAATTGTCAGTATTCCCTTCTGTCAGCTCTTGGGTTAATATCTAATGATAGGCTAGAGGAAAGACAAATTGTCAGTATTCCCTTCTGTCAGCTCTTGGGTTAATATCTAATGATAGGCTAGAGGAAAGACAAACTGTCAGTATTCCCTTCTGTCAGCTCTTGGGTTAATATCTAATGATAGGCTAGAGGAAAGACAAATTGTCAGTATTCCCTTCTGTCAGCTCTTGGGTTAATATCTAATGATAGGCTAGAGGAAAGACAAATTGTCAGTATTCCCTTCTGTCAGCTCTTGGGTTAATATCTAATGATAGGCTAGAGGAAAGACAAATTGTCAGTATTCCCTTCTGTCAGCTCTTGGGTTAATATCTAATGATAGGCTAGAGGAAAGACAAATTGTCAGTATTCCCTTCTGTCAGCTCTTGGGTTAATATCTAATGATAGGCTAGAGGAAAGACAAACTGTCAGTATTCCCTTCTGTCAGCTCTTGGGTTAATATCTAATGATAGGCTAGAGGAAAGACAAACTGTCAGTATTCCCTTCTGTCAGCTCTTGGGTTAATATCTAATGATAGGCTAGAGGAAAGACAAATTGTCAGTATTCCCTTCTGTCAGCTCTTGGGTTAATATCTAATGATAGGCTAGAGGAAAGACAAATTGTCAGTATTCCCTTCTGTCAGCTCTTGGGTTAATATCTAATGATAGGCTAGAGGAAAGACAAATTGTCAGTATTCCCTTCTGTCAGCTCTTGGGTTAATATCTAATGATAGGCTAGAGGAAAGACAAACTGTCAGTATTCCCTTCTGTCAGCTCTTGGGTTAATATCTAATGATAGGCTAGAGGAAAGACAAACTGTCAGTATTCCCTTCTGTCAGCTCTTGGGTTAATATCTAATGATAGGCTAGAGGAAAGACAAACTGTCAGTATTCCCTTCTGTCAGCTCTTGGGTTAATATCTAATGATAGGCTAGAGGAAAGACAAATTGTCAGTATTCCCTTCTGTCAGCTCTTGGGTTAATATCTAATGATAGGCTAGAGGAAAGACAAACTGTCAGTATTCCCTTCTGTCAGCTCTTGGGTTAATATCTAATGATAGGCTAGAGGAAAGACAAATTGTCAGTATTCCCTTCTGTCAGCTCTTGGGTTAATATCTAATGATAGGCTAGAGGAAAGACAAACTGTCAGTATTCCCTTCTGTCAGCTCTTGGGTTAATATCTAATGATAGGCTAGAGGAAAGACAAATTGTCAGTATTCCCTTCTGTCAGCTCTTGGGTTAATATCTAATGATAGGCTAGAGGAAAGACAAACTGTCAGTATTCCCTTCTGTCAGCTCTTGGGTTAATATCTAATGATAGGCTAGAGGAAAGACAAATTGTCAGTATTCCCTTCTGTCAGCTCTTGGGTTAATATCTAATGATAGGCTAGAGGAAAGACAAATTGTCAGTATTCCCTTCTGTCAGCTCTTGGGTTAATATCTAATGATAGGCTAGAGGAAAGACAAACTGTCAGTATTCCCTTCTGTCAGCTCTTGGGTTAATATCTAATGATAGGCTAGAGGAAAGACAAACTGTCAGTATTCCCTTCTGTCAGCTCTTGGGTTAATATCTAATGATAGGCTAGAGGAAAGACAAATTGTCAGTATTCCCTTCTGTCAGCTCTTGGGTTAATATCTAATGATAGGCTAGAGGAAAGACAAACTGTCAGTATTCCCTTCTGTCAGCTCTTGGGTTAATATCTAATGATAGGCTAGAGGAAAGACAAACTGTCAGTATTCCCTTCTGTCAGCTCTTGGGTTAATATCTAATGATAGGCTAGAGGAAAGACAAATTGTCAGTATTCCCTTCTGTCAGCTCTTGGGTTAATATCTAATGATAGGCTAGAGGAAAGACAAATTGTCAGTATTCCCTTCTGTCAGCTCTTGGGTTAATATCTAATGATAGGCTAGAGGAAAGACAAATTGTCAGTATTCCCTTCTGTCAGCTCTTGGGTTAATATCTAATGATAGGCTAGAGGAAAGACAAATTGTCAGTATTCCCTTCTGTCAGCTCTTGGGTTAATATCTAATGATAGGCTAGAGGAAAGACAAACTGTCAGTATTCCCTTCTGTCAGCTCTTGGGTTAATATCTAATGATAGGCTAGAGGAAAGACAAACTGTCAGTATTCCCTTCTGTCAGCTCTTGGGTTAATATCTAATGATAGGCTAGAGGAAAGACAAATTGTCAGTATTCCCTTCTGTCAGCTCTTGGGTTAATATCTAATGATAGGCTAGAGGAAAGACAAACTGTCAGTATTCCCTTCTGTCAGCTCTTGGGTTAATATCTAATGATAGGCTAGAGGAAAGACAAATTGTCAGTATTCCCTTCTGTCAGCTCTTGGGTTAATATCTAATGATAGGCTAGAGGAAAGACAAACTGTCAGTATTCCCTTCTGTCAGCTCTTGGGTTAATATCTAATGATAGGCTAGAGGAAAGACAAATTGTCAGTATTCCCTTCTGTCAGCTCTTGGGTTAATATCTAATGATAGGCTAGAGGAAAGACAAACTGTCAGTATTCCCTTCTGTCAGCTCTTGGGTTAATATCTAATGATAGGCTAGAGGAAAGACAAACTGTCAGTATTCCCTTCTGTCAGCTCTTGGGTTAATATCTAATGATAGGCTAGAGGAAAGACAAATTGTCAGTATTCCCTTCTGTCAGCTCTTGGGTTAATATCTAATGATAGGCTAGAGGAAAGACAAATTGTCAGTATTCCCTTCTGTCAGCTCTTGGGTTAATATCTAATGATAGGCTAGAGGAAAGACAAATTGTCAGTATTCCCTTCTGTCAGCTCTTGGGTTAATATCTAATGATAGGCTAGAGGAAAGACAAACTGTCAGTATTCCCTTCTGTCAGCTCTTGGGTTAATATCTAATGATAGGCTAGAGGAAAGACAAATTGTCAGTATTCCCTTCTGTCAGCTCTTGGGTTAATATCTAATGATAGGCTAGAGGAAAGACAAACTGTCAGTATTCCCTTCTGTCAGCTCTTGGGTTAATATCTAATGATAGGCTAGAGGAAAGACAAATTGTCAGTATTCCCTTCTGTCAGCTCTTGGGTTAATATCTAATGATAGGCTAGAGGAAAGACAAACTGTCAGTATTCCCTTCTGTCAGCTCTTGGGTTAATATCTAATGATAGGCTAGAGGAAAGACAAACTGTCAGTATTCCCTTCTGTCAGCTCTTGGGTTAATATCTAATGATAGGCTAGAGGAAAGACAAACTGTCAGTATTCCCTTCTGTCAGCTCTTGGGTTAATATCTAATGATAGGCTAGAGGAAAGACAAATTGTCAGTATTCCCTTCTGTCAGCTCTTGGGTTAATATCTAATGATAGGCTAGAGGAAAGACAAATTGTCAGTATTCCCTTCTGTCAGCTCTTGGGTTAATATCTAATGATAGGCTAGAGGAAAGACAAATTGTCAGTATTCCCTTCTGTCAGCTCTTGGGTTAATATCTAATGATAGGCTAGAGGAAAGACAAACTGTCAGTATTCCCTTCTGTCAGCTCTTGGGTTAATATCTAATGATAGGCTAGAGGAAAGACAAACTGTCAGTATTCCCTTCTGTCAGCTCTTGGGTTAATATCTAATGATAGGCTAGAGGAAAGACAAATTGTCAGTATTCCCTTCTGTCAGCTCTTGGGTTAATATCTAATGATAGGCTAGAGGAAAGACAAATTGTCAGTATTCCCTTCTGTCAGCTCTTGGGTTAATATCTAATGATAGGCTAGAGGAAAGACAAACTGTCAGTATTCCCTTCTGTCAGCTCTTGGGTTAATATCTAATGATAGGCTAGAGGAAAGACAAATTGTCAGTATTCCCTTCTGTCAGCTCTTGGGTTAATATCTAATGATAGGCTAGAGGAAAGACAAATTGTCAGTATTCCCTTCTGTCAGCTCTTGGGTTAATATCTAATGATAGGCTAGAGGAAAGACAAACTGTCAGTATTCCCTTCTGTCAGCTCTTGGGTTAATATCTAATGATAGGCTAGAGGAAAGACAAATTGTCAGTATTCCCTTCTTCAGCTCTTGGGTTAATATCTAATGATAGGCTAGAGGAAAGACAAACTGTCAGTATTCCCTTCTGTCAGCTCTTGGGTTAATATCTAATGATAGGCTAGAGGAAAGACAAACTGTCAGTATTCCCTTCTGTCAGCTCTTGGGTTAATATCTAATGATAGGCTAGAGGAAAGACAAATTGTCAGTATTCCCTTCTGTCAGCTCTTGGGTTAATATCTAATGATAGGCTAGAGGAAAGACAAATTGTCAGTATTCCCTTCTGTCAGCTCTTGGGTTAATATCTAATGATAGGCTAGAGGAAAGACAAATTGTCAGTATTCCCTTCTGTCAGCTCTTGGGTTAATATCTAATGATAGGCTAGAGGAAAGACAAATTGTCAGTATTCCCTTCTGTCAGCTCTTGGGTTAATATCTAATGATAGGCTAGAGGAAAGACAAATTGTCAGTATTCCCTTCTGTCAGCTCTTGGGTTAATATCTAATGATAGGCTAGAGGAAAGACAAACTGTCAGTATTCCCTTCTGTCAGCTCTTGGGTTAATATCTAATGATAGGCTAGAGGAAAGACAAATTGTCAGTATTCCCTTCTGTCAGCTCTTGGGTTAATATCTAATGATAGGCTAGAGGAAAGACAAACTGTCAGTATTCCCTTCTGTCAGCTCTTGGGTTAATATCTAATGATAGGCTAGAGGAAAGACAAACTGTCAGTATTCCCTTCTGTCAGCTCTTGGGTTAATATCTAATGATAGGCTAGAGGAAAGACAAACTGTCAGTATTCCCTTCTGTCAGCTCTTGGGTTAATATCTAATGATAGGCTAGAGGAAAGACAAACTGTCAGTATTCCCTTCTGTCAGCTCTTGGGTTAATATCTAATGATAGGCTAGAGGAAAGACAAATTGTCAGTATTCCCTTCTGTCAGCTCTTGGGTTAATATCTAATGATAGGCTAGAGGAAAGACAAACTGTCAGTATTCCCTTCTGTCAGCTCTTGGGTTAATATCTAATGATAGGCTAGAGGAAAGACAAACTGTCAGTATTCCCTTCTGTCAGCTCTTGGGTTAATATCTAATGATAGGCTAGAGGAAAGACAAACTGTCAGTATTCCCTTCTGTCAGCTCTTGGGTTAATATCTAATGATAGGCTAGAGGAAAGACAAATTGTCAGTATTCCCTTCTGTCAGCTCTTGGGTTAATATCTAATGATAGGCTAGAGGAAAGACAAATTGTCAGTATTCCCTTCTGTCAGCTCTTGGGTTAATATCTAATGATAGGCTAGAGGAAAGACAAACTGTCAGTATTCCCTTCTGTCAGCTCTTGGGTTAATATCTAATGATAGGCTAGAGGAAAGACAAATTGTCAGTATTCCCTTCTGTCAGCTCTTGGGTTAATATCTAATGATAGGCTAGAGGAAAGACAAACTGTCAGTATTCCCTTCTGTCAGCTCTTGGGTTAATATCTAATGATAGGCTAGAGGAAAGACAAACTGTCAGTATTCCCTTCTGTCAGCTCTTGGGTTAATATCTAATGATAGGCTAGAGGAAAGACAAATTGTCAGTATTCCCTTCTGTCAGCTCTTGGGTTAATATCTAATGATAGGCTAGAGGAAAGACAAATTGTCAGTATTCCCTTCTGTCAGCTCTTGGGTTAATATCTAATGATAGGCTAGAGGAAAGACAAATTGTCAGTATTCCCTTCTGTCAGCTCTTGGGTTAATATCTAATGATAGGCTAGAGGAAAGACAAATTGTCAGTATTCCCTTCTGTCAGCTCTTGGGTTAATATCTAATGATAGGCTAGAGGAAAGACAAACTGTCAGTATTCCCTTCTGTCAGCTCTTGGGTTAATATCTAATGATAGGCTAGAGGAAAGACAAACTGTCAGTATTCCCTTCTGTCAGCTCTTGGGTTAATATCTAATGATAGGCTAGAGGAAAGACAAACTGTCAGTATTCCCTTCTGTCAGCTCTTGGGTTAATATCTAATGATAGGCTAGAGGAAAGACAAACTGTCAGTATTCCCTTCTGTCAGCTCTTGGGTTAATATCTAATGATAGGCTAGAGGAAAGACAAACTGTCAGTATTCCCTTCTGTCAGCTCTTGGGTTAATATCTAATGATAGGCTAGAGGAAAGACAAATTGTCAGTATTCCCTTCTGTCAGCTCTTGGGTTAATATCTAATGATAGGCTAGAGGAAAGACAAACTGTCAGTATTCCCTTCTGTCAGCTCTTGGGTTAATATCTAATGATAGGCTAGAGGAAAGACAAATTGTCAGTATTCCCTTCTGTCAGCTCTTGGGTTAATATCTAATGATAGGCTAGAGGAAAGACAAATTGTCAGTATTCCCTTCTGTCAGCTCTTGGGTTAATATCTAATGATAGGCTAGAGGAAAGACAAACTGTCAGTATTCCCTTCTGTCAGCTCTTGGGTTAATATCTAATGATAGGCTAGAGGAAAGACAAATTGTCAGTATTCCCTTCTGTCAGCTCTTGGGTTAATATCTAATGATAGGCTAGAGGAAAGACAAACTGTCAGTATTCCCTTCTGTCAGCTCTTGGGTTAATATCTAATGATAGGCTAGAGGAAAGACAAACTGTCAGTATTCCCTTCTGTCAGCTCTTGGGTTAATATCTAATGATAGGCTAGAGGAAAGACAAATTGTCAGTATTCCCTTCTGTCAGCTCTTGGGTTAATATCTAATGATAAGCTAGAAGAAAGACAAACTGTCAGCTGTTGTGTTAATATCTAATAATAGGCTAGAGAAAAGACAAATTGTCAGTATTCCCTTCTGTCAGCTCTTGGGTTAATATCTAATGATAGGCTAGAGGAAAGACAAATTGTCAGTATTCCCTTCTGTCAGCTCTTGGGTTAATATCTAATGATAGGCTAGAGGAAAGACAAACTGTCAGTATTCCCTTCTGTCAGCTCTTGGGTTAATATCTAATGATAGGCTAGAGGAAAGACAAATTGTCAGTATTCCCTTCTGTCAGCTCTTGGGTTAATATCTAATGATAGGCTAGAGGAAAGACAAATTGTCAGTATTCCCTTCTGTCAGCTCTTGGGTTAATATCTAATGATAGGCTAGAGGAAAGACAAATTGTCAGTATTCCCTTCTGTCAGCTCTTGGGTTAATATCTAATGATAGGCTAGAGGAAAGACAAACTGTCAGTATTCCCTTCTGTCAGCTCTTGGGTTAATATCTAATGATAGGCTAGAGGAAAGACAAATTGTCAGTATTCCCTAGGCTCTGTCAGCTCTTGGGTTAATATCTAATGATAGGCTAGAGGAAAGACAAATTGTCAGTATTCCCTTCTGTCAGCTCTTGGGTTAATATCTAATGATAGGCTAGAGGAAAGACAAACTGTCAGTATTCCCTTCTGTCAGCTCTTGGGTTAATATCTAATGATAGGCTAGAGGAAAGACAAACTGTCAGTATTCCCTTCTGTCAGCTCTTGGGTTAATATCTAATGATAGGCTAGAGGAAAGACAAATTGTCAGTATTCCCTTCTGTCAGCTCTTGGGTTAATATCTAATGATAGGCTAGAGGAAAGACAAACTGTCAGTATTCCCTTCTGTCAGCTCTTGGGTTAATATCTAATGATAGGCTAGAGGAAAGACAAATTGTCAGTATTCCCTTCTGTCAGCTCTTGGGTTAATATCTAATGATAGGCTAGAGGAAAGACAAACTGTCAGTATTCCCTTCTGTCAGCTCTT